>NC_056733.1:529905675-530205675 GCF_019279795.1 Protopterus annectens
AACATTACTGAACAACTAAACTACAGCACAGACAGAACCGTTTGCAGGTGGACGCTATCCACACCCCCTGCTATAATTATATATTTTATCTCTGAAACCGCAGCACAGCTTGGAAGTAGGCATGACCCCAAACTCATCTGTACTGTAATCTCGCACAATTACTTATCAGCCCTGTTCGATGTTCTGATGTTTGGTATTACGATGTTTAGTTGTTTTGAATGTTTGGCATTCTGGTCTCATTGTTTTAATGTTTCATTATTTTGATATGGATCCATATGAGTGTATGTATGTATGTATAAATATGTGTGTATATATATTTTTATTTTTGCGAAGAAATTTTAAGGTAGTTTGGCTAGCAATATCATCTTCTTTTGTCCAAGCTTTTTTCCCATAAATTGTCATGATTTGTGCATCCATTTTATGTGTGGATAATAGAATTAGGAATATTATGTTTGCTTTGTCTGTTCTAACAGTTTACAGCAAGAATACTACTAGGAGTTTTGGTACTTTTCCGTTATCGGGGCAACAGCTCTAATCAGCATTTGAAATTCATGCTAATCCAAAATCTATCAACTTTCTATATTTTAAGAGCAATATTTTTGTGCCTTTGCGCCCCCCCCCCCCCCATTATATATGGCTTTGTTCAGATTTCTGTGTTTTACGAGTTGAGAGGTATGGAGCCCAGAAGGGCTTCCCAAACTGAAATGCACAATGATACAGCCACTTCTCTCAAGGGTTGCTCTTCCGCTAATGTCACAAGTATCTGAAAGGAGGGTAAACATAGTCACAGGGCAGGCAGCGGTTTATAACTTAAGATTTTAGTTAAAAACTGAGAATGTTGGTAGAATAAAAGATGTTGTGTTAGCATTAATTTTCTGAAGGATATAATGTCTGAAACTTCTATCCCTGTCATTATTTAGTGACTTCCATCTTCAGCAATTTGCCAGAAAACCCCAAATTTTACGAGGCACAGACCAAAATATGAGGCACAAATCTGGGCAATTGAGAGGTATTATTTGCTTTTTATTTTTTTCTTTGTATGCATCAATTGGTTACTAATGACTTTTCCTTCATCTCCCAGCTTGCGAATGAACATGTTCTGTTTTTATGATCAGTTCAAATAAATATCACTTTTGCAAGTACGAAGCAATGCACATATATCACTTTCAATCGTAACTGCCATTGTTTAAAAAGAAAAAACATGTTCCTTGCAGTTCCACGGTGAAAGGGTTTGTCACATTTGCAGTTAAGATCTTTTCTATTAAGTTTCTGTAGTACCAATGTTAAAATTGCTGTTACCCCAATAAAGGAAAAGTACCGGAGTTTTAATGCAGTTGTTTTGATCATTGCATTACCTACTGACCCGCATTAACAAAGAAAGAACTAATGTATTTATGTAATTTTGCTTGTAAGGTTTTTTTTTTATAGTCTGTTCTTCTGACTTCATATCTTTATTATCTAGCTCCATTTTTTTATTTATACATGAAAAGGGGCACTTAGTAATATTCCATAGATGTTCCTCATTTAGATGATGATGCAGTAATCCGGACTGCTGCAACTTCAGTTGCAGAAGGTCTGTGGCATGATCCACCACCCAGGGTTCAGTACCCCTCCCCCACTAAGCATGATAGACATCCATGTGTGAGAGATGTAAGGACATTCCTAGTACAAGGCCAGCATCATTTTAGATATTTTTTTGCAGCGGTTCATGCATATATATCAGTCTGAGCCCATCCTTTGGCATAGTTTGGTCTTTACCAGAGCTCAGAGCAGATAAGCACCCTATTGGACGATTTTCTTATCGCTACTTTTGTGGTTGTTGGTGATTTATGGGCAGCCTTGTAATCATTTAGTCTTATTTCTGTCTATGTGTTAAGGCACGTCAGAGACTCAGAAAGGTACATGTTCTTATGGTAGGCAGATTCAGCATAAGATTTTTTCATACTGTGGTATTTTGCTTGGGTCCAAACAGCTTATTGAAGACTTTTGGGTCTGTCAGGGATTTACCCCCAAAAATCCTGAGAAGTAGGCTGCATTCCCAACAAATCTTCTCGACTTAGAAGAAGTTTCTGGCTGACACCCCCAGTCTACCATGGTATTCTTAAGTTTGCCCTGAACCTCTAATGTCCACCCAGGGGAAAAAAATAAGCAATATAAGGAGACTATAGAAAGGAAAAAAGTGATGTGGATAATGTTGGCACAGTGTCTGATGGGTGTCGCAGGCTGAGTATGGAGGCCCAGCTCAGGCACATATGCAGCATCCCTGCACCAAACATGTGAGATTCCCGCAACCTCTGATGAAGTCATTTTTTAGATCACTGTGCCAAAGGAAACAAACATGATGTCTTTCTGCATCACTGTTGCATTATTTTTCACCTTAGGGTTCTCCTGCCAAGGATAGGCCAACATGCTGCCAGTGTACCAAAGCCTTTAGATCTTGTATGTCACATATGTCACACGTATACTGCCCTCACAGGACGTAGGGTGTAAAGTGACGTACGAATGTAGTTACCCAGAATGTCTTTGCCATCAGTCCAAGCGCCATCATTGCTCGTCGGTCTGAACGTCCTTTTGCTGTGATGAATGCCTAGCCGTCAGATAACTGCCCCATTGGAGTCTTTTTTTTCATTTTCTTTTGGTTTTATATCTCTTTTGTTTACCTGGAGTTCTTGTCATCGAAGAAGGGAAAATGTCAGTGTAGGAGGCAGATTCCCCATAAGGATCACTATAAAGAGTGTCTTTTTTTGTCTCTGTGCTTCCCATGACCATCCTTCCTGTTGCATTTTTAAGGCATTTGTACCCAAAACTCTTAGAAGCCAGTTTTCTTCCCTGGCTGTTAGTCTCTAGAACCAGAGCATGGTAGAATGTACTAACCCCAAGGTACCATTAAGTAAGAAGAAGGCCAAGAAATCTTGGCCAGATTTTTTGGCTGTCCAGCTTCCACTGGTTGTTTCTCTGGAAGCAGGTGATAGTTCTGTAGGCTGTCTGGTGTCAGATTCCTCTGCCATGACCCCATTAGAGGACAGCGTGGATCCTTCCTTTCACACGTTCTGACGCTTTACAAGCATCTGCTCCGGATGTTGAGGGGGAACTGCTGATGGTTATCTCTGAGGGCCCTAGAGGTATTTTGCAGAGTCTGGTCAAGGAAGAGGTTTCAGGTAGTCTTACTGAATCCTGTCAGGGTTCAGAACCTCTAGTGTTTGTTAGGGTTGATGTCCCTACCAGGAAAAGCAGAAGACTAAGCATACTTCTGTATGCTGTAAAGATCCCCGTAAGAAATGGCAGGAGTTTGCTCAGGGCCTATTTAATGCCTTAATAGTCCTGAAGTCTCCCCAAGGGGTTTCCGTGCCTACTGTCCCTTGGACCTCATCTTCTTCCAAATGGACTGGAGAACCCAATTCCTCTGATGGAGGATTCAGAGTCTGATGATAGGTCTCTGTCTTGCTCTTCCCAGACGCCTTTACCTTTGGCTTATTGTTCTGATGTTGAAGAGTTCTTTAGTCCCGAGTCTCCTTTTGAGGAGTTATCTTTTAGTGACACTATAGCTAGAATGATGGAACACTTTAAGTGGGATTCTTCTCAAGTGTCTGATAGAAAAGGTGTTATGAGCTGCTTAAGATAGGCACTCCTAAACCTTCCGCAGTACTTCCTGTGTTGGCTGCTTTTTAGACTCTTTTATAGCTGCTTCTAATTTTCCTGATTCTCAGCTTCCAGCTCCAAAGAAGTCTGACAGGTTCTGTAAGATTGTCAATTCTTATTTAAGTGTCCTTCTGCTGACCCTGTTCTGGTGTCCGTCTCCTCTGACAAGTTCTCTAAACCTTTGCCCTCTTCTAAGCTTCTGCCTTTAGGTAAGGATAGTAGGGCAATGGAAGAATGGGTAAGTAGGTCTATACTGCTTCTACTTTGACCTTTCTGACCATTGATTATCAGACCCTCATGATCAGGTATGCTCTGGCCTTGCTTGCCCAGGCCTGACAGGTTATTTCTAACCTCCCTGATTCTGAAGCAGAATCTTTCGCTCTATTTTGGGTTCTGCCTCTCAACTGGCTTGCCACTCTTATCAAGTGCAGCTATGATGCTGCTGATGCCTCTTCCAGAGCTGCTGCCTTTGGATCTGTCATGAGGTGTTATTCTTGGCTTCACCTGCAGTCATTACATGAAGACATTAAGGCCAAGTTGCTGAATGCTCCTTTGGATAATAAAAATCTCTTTGGGACTGCTGCTGCTATGTTTGTTCAAGAAAAAGGTAAAGCTTTGCAGAGCCTTTCCCCTATCCCCAAGTTCCAGAGGAACTATTCTACGGTCTGCTTTTGTGCACAGGCAGCCTCATCAGGGCAACAAAGGTAAGAAGGTGGTAGATGAGCTCCTCCTGCCTAGTCTTCTCAGTCTTCTGTGGCTCAGAAGCCTCCTTTATCAGACAAGCTGCTTCGACATCTTGTCCCCCACCCCTCTTCTCAAACAGGTTTCCTTGTCCCTTCTGCTTTTCCTCTGCCTTCCAAACTGGCATCTCATCACCTTAGATTCTTGGGTTATGTTATCCTTCATGGTTACTTCATGGTGTGGGAAACTCTCTCCCTCCTTTTTTAGGGATTCCCCAACCTCTGCTGGAACAGCTTCATCATTTCTCAGAGGTCCTTGGGTCCCTTGTGGGCCAGGAAGCTATTCATTCTGTCTCTCCTTCCCAAGTTTGAAAGGGATTTTACTCCAGGATGTTCCTGCTCACTTGAAAGGAGGGTAGTTGGAGACCTATTCTGGATCTCTGCTTGCTCACCACCTTTCTCAGGGTTCCTTCGTTCTGTATACTTACTCTTCCAAACCGGTTTCCTTTGTACTACCTCAGTTTTTTATAGTGTCCTTGGATCTGAAGGATACTTACCTTCATATTCTTATTCACCTTGTTTTCAGGAAGTTTTTATGTTTATCTGTTTCTTCTCTAATTTTCAGTTCTCTGCTTTGCTTTTTGACCTCTCTACTGCCCCAGAGTATTCAAAAATGTCAAGTTCCTGTGATTGCCTTTTGCAGGCTCCAAGGCATTCAGATTTTTCCTTATCTAGATGACCTGTTGATTCAGGTCCCTTTTCCCAGATGCCTTTTACAGGATCTGGAGTTTACCATCTCTCTCCTCCAAAGTCTGTCCTGACTCCCTCTCAGGATCAGGTGTATCTGGTTTGCAGGACTCAGACAGTACCAATGTTAGCCTCACTTCCACTTCCAAAAGATCTGTCCTTGACAGCTTTCTTTCAGTCTCTTCTTCCTCTGCCTGCTATTCCAGCCAGAGAGTTTCTTTGAGTCCTGGGATTTATGGCGTCCTCTATTCCAATGTTGTCTCTTAGCAGACTACACATGCACAAGCTTCAGTAGCACCTCATGTCAGTTTAACTTCAGCCTTGCCACCCTCTGGATTTTACAGTGCCTCTTCTTCCTTGTCTAAAGCGAGAATTTGAGTGCTGGATTTGACATTTTACCCTCAACCCAGGCCTGCCCTTTCAGCTTCTGATTCCTTCTCAAGAACTGTTCAGTGATGCTTCAGACATGGGGTGGGGGCTTCCTGTGATCACCTGAAAGTTCAAGGTCTCTGCCCCCCAAAGTCAGACCACATCAACATCAAAAAGATAAGAGCTCTGATTCTGGCCCTTCATGCTTTTCACCCCATGCTGTCTCCAGACCCTCTGAACGTTTACATGGGCAACACCACAGTCAAATGGTATGTCAACAATCAGGGGTAACAAAGTTTTACCTTCTCAGCAGGCTGGCTCTTCAGGCCTGAGATTTGGCTCTCAGTTATCAGTTAATTCTTCAGGCAGTGTATATTCCTTCAGAGAGCAATCAAGTGTCACTCTTTGAACAGGTCCAAAACATAGGCTCAAGAATGGATGCTTCATAGAGACTTGTTTTTGGATATAGTCCACCAGTGGGGTATTCCTCAGGTCAATCTTTTTGCCTCCTGTCTGAATAGGCAGCTCCCTCATTTCCGTTCCCAAGTGTCATGTCATCTGGTGTGGAAGACGGATGCTCTTTCTTTTCCTTGGAAAGGATGTTTCTCTGTGCCTTCCCTCCCCTTCCCTGACTTCCAACAGTCCTGCAGAAGATTCGGCTGGACTCCCCAGAAATCTTTCAAGTGACTCCCTTTTGGCCAAGACAGTACTGGTTCCCTCTCTTAATGTGTCTGGCCAGGGGCAATCAACACAAGTTACTTTACGGGTTGGACCTCCTTACACAGGACAAGGGGTCTCTCATTCATCCTCACTTGTCCACTCTTCAACTGACACTGTGGGTAATAGGGTTTTTATCCCTTTAAGGCACCTCTTTTCTGACGGCATGCTCTGGGTTTTACAGGAGGCAAGAAAACCTAATAATAAAAACAAATCTTGTCACAAGAATGAACAGGACCTTCTTTATGTGGAAATTCCTATTTTTCTTTCCTATCTGTGTGAGTTGCTTAGTTCTGGTCTGGCATAGTCTACTGTTAAAAGCTCATTTGTCAGCCACCTCTGCCTATCTGCCACTGGTTCTACCACTTTTTCTTCTAGATTTGAGGTCAAATCATTTCTCAAAGGCATCCTTCATATAGGCCTCCAAGAAAATCATTTTTCCTCCTTTTGACCTGAGCTATGTTCTTGAAAAGCTGAACAGACAATCTCTTGAACCAGCAGCCACTTCCACTTTGAATTTGTGTACCAGGAAAACTGTCTTGATGGTGGCCCTGACTTCTGCCAAAAGAGCCTGTGAAGTCCAGGCTCTTATGACCATTCCTCATTTTCTAGTTTTCCACACAGACAGGGTGTCTCTTAGAACCAGTCATACTTTTATGCCCAAGATTGTCGGCGAGTGTCTTTGAGTCCGGCCAATCATCTTCTCTCCTCCTTTCCTTCTTCACAAAGTAAAAGTGAGTCGATACTTCATTCTTTGGATTTGCATAGACAGTTCAGATGCTACCTAGATAAGACTAAATATATTAGCAGCTTTTTGTTTCTCTTCAATCAAAGAAGTTGGGTATGGCAGTTTCCAAGCAAACCATTTCTTCTTCGAAGTCTAAAGCCATTTCCTTTTGTCACTCTCTTCATTGTAAACAGCTTTCTACTTCTGTTTGAGTTCATTCTAAAAGGACAGTTCAGTTGCCTCTTCTGGAAATTTTTTAAGGGTGTTGATGGTAGATCTATTCTGGAAGCTGCCGCTTGGTCTTACTAAGCACTATAAGTTGGATGTGTTCTCAAAGGCCAGAGCAAGTTTCGCTTGGTCCATCCTCCATGTTTTTTTTCTTTCTTTTTGGAGGGTTCCTCAGTTCCTTCCTCCTCCCATTCTTTACATAAGCTTTAGTCCTATCCCTATAGTAAGGAATACTGCAACAGTGGTTAAGGAAGGACATAGTACAGTTGTAAAGGAACTTAACATAACCATAGATGCCCTACTTATTGCTGATGCAGGTTTCCATCAGTCCCTCCTTCCTCCTGTTGGTTTTCTTTTTTTCCTCTGACGAGGGGACTGCTTTACCTTTTTCCGGAGATTTATGTACTATGTTCTTTTACACTTCATCTGCTGCTCCTGTTCTTCTGGAGAAGTTCAGTTCTGAAGGATTTGAACTTGTATGTCACTTACGCACCTTGTGCTTCAGAAGTAGGACATACATGTGACATACAGTGCATGGAAGGGCCCGGGCTTTGGTATGCTGGCCAGATGTACGGTTGTCCTTTGCAGGATATCCCTATAGGAAGGAGTCCTTCAGTAGTGGTAAGTGCATCTACTGTTATGGTAAGTTCTTACAAAACTGTACTGTTTTACTTACCACATTTACTGTGGTAATATACCTTACTCTGTTTATACTGTGTACTCAAATGAAAAGACAATCAAATAAATATGTGGATGTTATAATTACTACACTAAAACCATATTTTTATTTAGGTTGTAAGGTTTTGAGTGGACAGGACTTGTGAACACTTTGTGCTTTTATTCATGCAGTTTTATTTTGCATATTTTTCGATATTTTACATATGCTTTTACTTGCACATAGCTGTACTTTTCTTCATTAAACTAAATTGAAGATTGTGTTTCTTTTTCTTTCTCGTCCCATAAAAATATTACCATCTTGCAGAATAGGCTCACTGAACTAGTCAGGTGTTGTAGTGTGGGTGTTTCAGCAAATGTTTAAGCATTTTGAAGCGTTTTTCATGCTGGGTGCTCCAGAGCCATTTCATATCATGTTCCAATAATTTCCTTATTGAAAAACTCATCTGACAGATTTGGCATAAACTGTGAAAGACACTGCACCTTTCCTAAAAATTAATGAGAGCTTCTTTGTCCACAGTAATGCCAGTTTTGCGTTTGATTTTTTTCAGCTTAATGCATTCATTCTTGCACCGTCATTCATTTTCTTCCCATACTAGTATATCAGTTTTATTAACATCACCAAGCCCTTTGATTTTTTTTTTTAAGAACAGCTGTCTAAAAACAGTTCACATGCTTTCAAAATAATGTGGACATTTTAAAAATATATGTTCCATTAACACATCTACACATCATAGCACCTTTCTCATTAAGCCTTATTTGCTAGATTTGTTGGTGTGCATTAAGCACAAAAATACTTTGCTTCTGGCTTGAGAGGCACCACTTCTTTAATTTAAGGCAGATGGATGGTATTTCATTTTTATAACTTTAATTCTTGAGGATTTGTAGAAATATGAATTCATCTGGTTCCACTGTAGTAACCATGCTGTGGACCCATTTGTTAGTTTCTCTCTCGTCTCTGCTCCTGATTCATACCTATTTTCTCCATGCATTTTAACTTTTACTTATCTCTAGACTAGAGAAAGGTTACTTTCAGAGTATGCACTTCAGATTTGAGTGTGATAAGCTCTATGTAAATAACTTAAATCAGAAAATAAATGTTCATACTCTAAGTTAAGCATCAGAATAACTTTTTCTGATGCACACACACTGCATTTACACTGTGAATTATTTTCACCATGCCAGGCTTTTAACATGTTGTATAGCACAGTGTCAGTAGAATAGTCACAGGTATCAACAACCAGGTTGCTGTTTCTCATCCAGTGCATTCAGTGTTTGAACAGTCATTTTTGCTAACATTCTTCTCTAATGTGTGTTACATTTTATTAATCCTGATTTTTTTTCTCCCACATTTTCAACTATCCCCCACACACACACACACATTTTTCAACTCATTTTATGGTTGCAGCTTTCTCTCTCCTTTATCTTGGACACTGATCATCCTTTGTACACTCTCCATACAGATTGCTCCCACATTTAACACATTGTGGTGTCTCTGATCTAATATATGCAACCTCTTCAACTGTAACTTTGTTTCTTTCCTTTACCTAATTTTAGCAGAATGATTCATTTTGCCACAACTTCTGTAGACTTAATAGCAGGAAATTTATTTTGTATCATGCTTTGGAGCCACAACTACTGCACAAGGCTTTCTGTCTGCCATATTTGACTGAGTTCTCATTTTTTTCTTAGGTCCTGTATGACTGATCTTTGGTTATTTTTACTCCTTTCTGCTTTTCTGTTTCAAAAAAAAAAAAAATGCTTTGCAGACGTCAGACTTTTTACTGACCTGTTGTAATTTTCATAAGGTAATTTCATTCACTCTGCACACAGTCATGTTATAGTATTAAGTATGATTTTCTCAGTGATCTAGCTTTTATCTGATTATTTCTGATACATAATTCTGTCTTACATTGTTCAATCATACAATTCACCACATTCATAGTCTTCATCCATCCACAACCCTTTTTCCCATTTTTACATATGGGTTTAGGGTGTCACTTACATGATTCCTTAATTCAGTAACATTAGCATCACTAGACTCAGTAGCCTGTTGTGATGTCATAAAGAATAAAATGCCATACTCTTTCTCATAGCAACTGTGGAAGTTTTATCATTGAAGTATTCTGTCCGTATCCATTTTAAAATTAAAATGTATTATACAATGTCAGCTGCAGTGACATACAGCGATAGAGCCCTGACTGCAACTTGGGCAACCCAAGTTCATATAGCTCCTTGGACACCAGTTGGAGCTGGAATGGGGGAAGGGAAAAGTGATGCAGTTTTTCTTGCATGCCTTTGTTTGGGGAAAGGGGAGGCGATGCATATCCTGGAACTTGTTCTCATTATAGAATATCCAGTGGAGGCTGGCAATCCTGTGGGAGCACTGTCTTCAAGGAGGCCTGCTACTGCTAAGGATTTACATCATCTACAGAAATGAGTGACCTGCCCTTGCTGATGCCATCTCACTCATAATCACAGGGTGGTTATGGGCAGTGCGCTGTGTGGTTAGGGTCTTGAAGCTTGAAAAGGCCTGGCTTTGAAGGATCAGATAGGCCATATGCACAACTTCTAGTTTTCAAATAAATGTGGTTACCAGGTGGCTGCATTTGAACATTTCTCAAATGAGGGATGAAATGTCTTGTTTTCAGTTTATTATGATGCTGTGTGACATTTGGTATTCTCTGTATGACAAAATGTTTTAGAGGTTTGTTGCATCATGTGTTTTTAGATTGTGTCTTTGTACAGTATGTCAGATGATATGCTGTATGTTCTTTATACAGATACAATGCCACAAGTGCTAGAGACATTAATTTCTTAAAGCTGTATATTTGTATGTTGTACTTGTGAAATACTACAAATGGCCATACTTGGATCTCTTATTGTCTACTCTGTATATGCTTCTGTTTAGATATTTTAGTATGTGGAGAGGCTTTGCTTTTTCTAGATTATACTCAGATCTACCTCTCCTTTCCTTTGGAGTAAATACCTGTCCCTGAATCCATGTTGGATAATCTGGATGCTGTCTATAATTGGATGAGGAGTATACACCTTAAGTGAGACTATGACATTGGGTGTCCTTTAAGGGCATCCATGGTTTCAGAGCTGTACCTTTTTATTATTTATGAGGGGGGCATGTTAGAGTTTGTCTGAAGTCCAAAATCTGGAGTTAGGGGGAAGGGAGAAGTGATGCAGCCTTTGTGGCTTGGCTCTATCTGGGGAAAGAGGGGGGGATGTTCTTGCTATCATCTCAGAAATTTCAGCTGTATTAGGCACCTTATTTCGTATGAGGATCCTTTGGCAGTGGTTTATTCTTTGTTGTCTTCTTGTGTGAACTGTTGCAGTGCTCTCTCCCTGGTACTGCAAATCATCAAACTTGAGCATATAGAGCTGGCACAAAACCCTGTGGCTCAGTTAATGACTGGTACATCTCACTGCAACCATATTAGACCTTTGTTATGGAGTGTTCATCAGCAACCAATAATATTGTTTAATTTTCAGAGTTCTGGTGGTGGTACTCATGGCCCTACATCATTTGGAACTCTCCTGCTTTAAAAGAATTACTGGTTCCATACCAGCCAATGTGTGCACTCCCATTATCAGTCCAGTTTGAGTTGTGTGATTTTGTTCATTAACTTTTCAGGTGCAATACAGTTAAACCCTAATTCCTCATTACCTCTGGGAGAGTGATACTCTTGGTGCTGTTATTAGGAGACTTAAGATCTATCTTTTCCCATGGTCTTGTTTCACTTTTTTTACATTTTTTTTTATTAACATGTTATGAGTTTACAGTTTGATCTTACCCCTGCATTATTGCTTTTGTTAGTGTTTTAATTGTTTTAGTTGTATGTTGCATAGGTGTAGGGCATATTAATAATAAACATGAGTTTCTCTGTGATTCACGTTGACATAATAAGAGTATGGTTTACTTCATGACTGAAGACTTAAGTCTCTCTACCAAAACCTTGATTTTGGACTTTAAAATAGCAGACGACAGAGATTTGAATTGGGAGACATGATAGAGATGGCTGTGGAGGTTGGAGATCAGCATGGTGTAGGTAGATGAATTCTGAAAAAAGTACTAGAAATATTAGATGAGCAGCAGTGACCAAACAGCTAGGGGAAGAAAGCAAATATTAGACAAGAAGGCAGTCTTTTTGACTGAAAAATGGAAGTGAGAGGTGTCAGTAATGGGAAAGAAAAGGCTGTACAAGCGATGAAAGCAGAATGGGTGGAGGGAGTAACAGTGATGTTAAAATGACGTTAAAAAGTAAGGAAAAAGGCAGAAAGGGAAGTTGTTTAAACCAAGACAGCAGATTTGGGGGAGCAACAAGCAAATTGGATTAAAAAGGTAGATAAGGGCTTCTTTAGGTGCATAGTGGAAAGGTAAAATAAGACATAATCAGGAAAATAAAGTATTTGAGGAATGTAGTTGTAGACTGAGAAGTAGTAAAGGGCTGTCATTGAATTTCTGCCACCCAAAAAGGAAACAGAGTGCTGACTTATGACGAGTGAAGAACAGGAGGGAGAAGTCACTGAGTAGATGGTGATACTGAAATTTGAAGGATGCAAAGGAAACTGGCCAAGATTAGAGGATATGCATGGACCATATGGGGATAGCCCCAACATACTAAAATATCTAGCTACAGTCCTGATAGATTCTCAGACAGAACTCTTCAGCACCTTCCTGACCATGTGGAAGATCCCACATTGTTAGAGGAAGACTATGGTAGTGCCAGTTCACAAATGAGGCCGTGTCAGCCTAGGAGACTATAAAACAGTCAGCCTGACCTCAGTGGTGGGGAAAGTGATAGAATGCTGAGAAGAGAGTGGCAGATAAGGGATGTTTACTGAAGATAAATGCTAAGGGTTGTACTTTTTAAATTATTTACTGTTACAAAGTGTAATTGTATGTGTGTGTGGGGGGGCAAGTAAGGGAAATACCCTCAGGGTAACTGATTAAAAAAATTACCTAAGACATGTAACGGCATCAATGAACCCTGGGCTGTAGATTGTGAAAATTATGGCCAAGGCCAATAACATCTTAGGCTGTATTTTCAGGGGACTATGCTTCAAGGGCAAAGAGTTTCATATTGATTCTAGAAGAACCTAGTAAAGCCACGATTGGACTGCTGTACACAGTTCTGGCGACTCTGTAGATGTAAGGCTTTGAATAGCTGTCCAAGCATTTGAGCTAGTGGAGAGGAAATAGGGATGATTGGCTGACATTGGAAGAAGGGTGTTGGCAGAATCTTGCAATAAAGATCTTTTTCTGAAGAGTGCCTTGAAGTTTGCAACACTTGCAGCTAAGGACTTTGGGTGCAAGAGTCCACCAAAAAGTGCAAATTCACCCTGGCTGCAATCACAAGCATGCAGAAGAATGAACACTTGAGTCTAGAATAGCAGACATTACACCTTGCTCTCTGTCTAGTGGTGGGGAGGAATAGAAATTTATATAAAAAAATAACCTCTCCTCCCCCATACATTTGGATGATGGTTGCGATCCTTGTCTGTTACTATCCTTTGTTGTTGTCTTAGGATGCAGAGGGTCATAATATGGAATGAATAGATCAGTAGGAGGTATGGGTTTGATTGTTGTGGAAGGGCTTGGGTTATATAGAAAAAGAATTAAGAAAAAAAAAGCATGAGTCGAGAATATGGCTTCACCCATAGAAGAATTCTTGAGGAAAAAATTGGGAAGGGACTGTAGACATTGGGACATAGACTGGGAGCATGCTGTGAATGCATAATATGTCAGCAACAGACTGTGATGATGATTAGGAGAGGGATGGTAGGAGCGGACAATTGTTAAATATAGAGAGAAGCAGTCTCTTTCTAGACCTAAAGAACTGCATTGCTTTACATAAGAAATGGTAGATATGTGAGATGGACTATCAGAATAGATGTTGGAGAACAAAACGAGTCTCGTTGAACAGGGCATGGAATATCTGGAGGGGAGAGGAGGGCAATCAGGTAGAGACAGCAGCAAGATGTGTGCATATCAGGCAGACTAGATAGCCAAACTGTTGTCTTACAAGCCGTAATATGTTGTGTGATGTGATGTCATAGGGCTGGACAGTTTTATTTGGTTGCAGATGTAAATGGCATATGTCTGATCCAAACTTGTGACAATGAATGTCCTAACTATATTTTTTACAAGAGGCTTGCACTCACATATGCTTTTATGATTCATTAGTCAATATCCAGGTTATTATTGCTTTTGTTAAAATTTAAAAAAGGATAGGTTAGCAAGCTAACCCTAGACAGATATAAGACCAGAGAATGTGGCAGAAGGTGGAAACTGTTTTGAATAATCTGGTGTGCATATGTTCTTTTATATTTGACTCATAAAGAGGTTACAGTTTCTTAGTAAATGCCCTTCACTTAGCATTTGTGTTTATGTACAAATGTTTGCTGGCTCTTGCTTTTAGTAGTGTCTGGTTTTGTGAAAGGGGCATAATTACATCAGAAAAGCTTGTAAGTCTACACTGTAAACTTGCAGACTAATTAATATTTTTACTGCTGACATTCTCACATTGGTGTTTTTTTCTTTGTTTTTGCTGGTTCAGCCTGAGCCTGATGGAAGAAGACCCGTCTGCATTTGAAGTTTGTGTGAAGGTATTCCATGTGGTGGAAGGCCTGTGTGTTTGCACACTAACTCCTGCATGAGCTTGCCTGGAAAATATTAACTTTTGGGTTTATTAATAATGCAGTCTTAATATAGTAATAATAACAGTAATAGCTGACTGAAGTAATTACTCATTTTTTTGAATGGGAAGCTATGATATTATTACAAGGACCCTTCTTTGTGAGTTCTTGGTTAGTTAGTACTTCAGTTGGAATTCATCACTATATTTCAGAAGATCTTATGTCCATGCAGTGTACTGCCTATATAAGGCAGTCATTCTCCAGATTCCTTCTTTCCAGTACTTTATTTGCTGCTGATAGTTTGGTCTTTGCTATCATGGGTAAAGTGTTACATTCATACACTTGTCATAGTGGCAATGTGGCCTTCAAATTAATAATCAAGACCCACACCAGTATCACCCATACTGTCTTTGGGAAGAGCACAATGTTGAAAAATGCCAGAGGTTCTGCATGGCTTTTCAAAACTAATGCTTTTCCAGAGTTGGCAGTGGTTGAGAGCCCTTCACATAACAACAAATTGAAGGGACATCCTTGATGGCCAAGCATAAGTTGGAGCATCACCATAAGGATGTAGCAGAAGCCAAGATTGGACTTGAACCTGTTCAGGGTAAGTCTGGTGTTCATCTACCCCCAAAGCTTTCAGGTGGTGAGATTACACTTAACTAGTGAGGACTTGTGCCTAAATTGGTCTTCAGGTTCGGTCGATGATCATGGAGTGAAGGCAGCATACTGTCTGCTTGTACATTGGGTGAATCCTGTTCATCTTCATTTCCTAATGATCAACTGTAGGTCTTTGTCAACAAGCCTCATCTGTTGGTTCTGACCCTGAAGTCATCGAGTCATATATTGATGACACTTGTAAGTTAGGAATGTCTTGTGTTTGACCCTCAAGCTTGTGGGATCTGCAAGGCTCAGTTGAGGTTTTCCAGAGCTTGGATTTCAGAGCATAAGCATTAAGCACCTGTTTGATGTCAGATGGGAGCTTGAGATGGATGCACAGGTTCCTACCCTTAAGGAGTTAGGACTGAATTCTGTGCCAGTACCTGCACATACCTTTATCCATACTCTTATTTTTTGGTCAACACACAATCTAGTGGTAGTTCCAGCTTCCCTGGCATCAGTCCATCATGCTGTCACCTTTACATGAGTTGACACCCTCAGGCAGTGAGGTTTGTGGTGCTCCTCTGCCTCCAGGGACCTTTAACATTTTAGGAGATTGTGAAGCCACTCTCTCTGAGATGGACTGGGATAATCAGAGTAGTTTTATACTATTTCCCTACTGACTGTTCTTCCCTATAAAGATACCTACAGGCTGAAAAGGAGCAGTTTGTAGTGGCCTCTTGTTCCCCACTCCCCAAAGCTCTTAACGGAGTCCTAAAGTTTAAGTCTGAGTCCCCCCTTTATCTTTTTCCTGCATCCTGTCATTAGGGAATGCCACTTTCATGGCCTGGTGGCACCCAGATTCTGCCTTGTCAACCCTAGAAAAAGCTGATACCTTTGACAAGTTGAAGTGTAAGTGGGGATACCACTTCACAGAACATTCCACTGGCAACGTCTGCATGATCTGTTGGGTCCAGCATAGATCCCAGAGAATATAGCACTTTTCCACCTTATCCACGCAGAAGGTTTATTCTTGTGCTACTTTGGGTTACAGTTGCCCAACTATTCTGTGATGAATTTGTTAGGCAAGATGGCAGCAAACTGCTTAGCTGTATCAGTTCAATTTACTACTGCAGCTTGTAGCTGAAATTTAGTTTGTTTCTGCTGCTTCTCCGTGTGTTATAAGACTGGCTGGATATTTTGCTTTATCGTAATATGGATGAATGCTATTGACCCACTGCTTTAGTCATGCAGAGCATTTCACTGCTGCAAGCTTTTTCCCTGTGTTTCCAGGGCTGTGACTGATTTTGTGGACTTGTTGGGACTGTTTAACTCAATATCTGCCTTGGTGTGTTCACCTGGTGTTGCCATGCCTCTGCTGTGTGTGTCACTGTATGGATTGTGTGGCAGTTGGGGAATGAGGACTACTTTGTGTTGCACGTCTCTAGAGCTGCAGCTAAACTGTGGGTATCACTTAACATAAGTTATTTTCTGTGTCTGAAAGACAAGCTGCTGCCTGCACTGTTATGGACTTGATTGTGCAACATTTAATTTATACCATCTTATTTTTAGGAGTGCATTAAGTGTATTGCTTTTTTTCTTACCATATTGGTAGATTGTTGCACTTACCCTCTGACAAAAATTGATTGAATCATAGCACTTTTTTTCTCAGAATGACTGTGGCATTGCATAGCTCTCACTTCTGTCACAAGGTATCATTT
Source organism: Protopterus annectens (assembly GCF_019279795.1). Taxonomy (NCBI): domain Eukaryota; kingdom Metazoa; phylum Chordata; order Ceratodontiformes; family Protopteridae; genus Protopterus; species Protopterus annectens. The sequence goes on from NC_056733.1 coordinate 529,922,427, forward strand.
GTATTCTTGATTTTTGTGTTTATTAGATGTCCTTCCTTATCACTTTTGCATATTCCTTATGTAAAGGATCTCCTGCCAAGGATAGCCCGATGTCTGGCCAGTATACCAAAGCCTTTAGAGTTTATAGATGCCGTATGTCTCACACATGCTGTGCCCACATAAGGCATAGGGCATAAAGGTGACATATGGACATGCACACCTCAGAACTTCTTTGCCGCTAGTCTGAACGCCATCATTGAACGTAGGTCTGAATGGTCCTCCTCCTGTGCTGGTTACCAAGCCGTGTTTCAGGTAAGTGCCCCATTGTTTTTTTTTTTTTTTTTTTTCTTCTCTTTCTAATTTGATTTTTGTGGGTTTACATATCATCCAGAAAGGGAAAATGTCAGTGAGTGAGGCAGACTCTCCATAAAGACCAGCATGAGCAGTGTTTGGGTGCTTCTCACGACCATATGCAGTGTTCTATCTGCCAAGCGTTTGTCCCTAAGACTCTGCATAGTTCTCTCTCCTCTTTATTGATTTATCTAGAGAACCAGTGTCAAAACTGTTGGCACAAAGTGCTATGGTGGAGTATTCCTGTTCAAAAGGTCAAATGCTTGCAAAGAAAAAGGCCAATAGACTCTGGCCTGATTCTGCTGCTGTCTCACCTCCCCGAACAACACTCTCAAGGTAAGTGAAAGCCTAGTAGATCTTCTGGTTGTTGCTTTGGATTCTTCTGCCTTGACCCGATTGGAGGCCGGTATGGATCCATCTTCTCGCACATCCTTGGAGGCTTTACAAACCTCTGTTCCAGGCGTTAAGGAGGAACCTTGGTTAATTATATCTGAGGGAGTAAGGGGGGATACTGCAGATTGTACTTCGGAAGGAGATGCTATCCCTGTATTCTGTCTCCTACAGGCAGTTGAGAGGGAGATCTATGGCTGGCATACAAGGCATTGTCATACCCCACTCTGATGAACCTCCTGCATATCTGCAAAACAGACAGCACTAGAATTACTGTTCTAAAGACTTAAACCTTGCCTGTGATGTAAATAGGACCTGCTGGAGAGACAGAAATGTATCCCAGAGACTACCCCATTTCTGGAACAGGCTCCCCATCCACATGAAGCAGAGTTCCACCCTAACCCAATGCAAGTGTGACTTGGACAGTTTGATGGGAACAGGAAATTCATCCCTGGTTTGGCACTTATGTCTCTAATAAACGCAGACACCCTATAAATGGCTTATCTTCCAGGCCCCTGCTTGTAAGTGTTTAAACTCCCAAACCACTGCTTACAGTTATCCAGAATTTGTCAGAGATTTTGGATGCATGGTTAGGCTTAAAGTCCTTTTGGTCATTAGACTAGTAAACACATATGAATCTATGAACATTGGTTGAATGTAGGCAAGGGTACAGGCCTCCTAGGGTTTTTCAGGCAGGCATTCCTCAAAAGAAAACAAAAACACAAGCATATTTCCCCTGTTGTTAAAGATCCCCAACATGAATGGCAGGATTTTACTCAAGGGTTGTTTAATGCCTTATTGGCCCTAAAGCTACCTCAGGAAGTCACTGTATCTGCTCCTCCCGACTCATCTTCTCCCTTTTAAGAGGCCCAGAAAGCAGAAGTCTTCTGAATAGGATTTGGATTCTGGGGAAGAGTTGTTGGCATATTCTTTTCAAATCCCTTCTCCTTTGGTTTATCGGTCTAAAAAGGATTCCATTAATTCAGATTCTGCCTTAGAGGAACTCTGTTTTGGGGACATTGTTTCCTGCATGATGGAATATTTCAGATGGGTCTGTTCTCGGGTTTCTGATATTCAAAAGAGGTATTACGAGCTCCTCCAAGTGGAGTCTCCAAAATCCTCTGCTGTTCCTCCAGTCTTGGCTGCCGTCTTAGATACGTTTTCAGCAGCCTCTGTTGTCCCTGATTTGCAGCCTCCAGCCCCCAAGAAACCTGATAGGTTTTACAAGGTATCTGATGATTGTAAATTAAATTTTTGTACAAATATCCTTCTGTAGAGTCTGTATCTTCTGACAACCCCTGTAAACATTTGCCCTCTGCTAAACTGCTTCCTTCAGATAAAGATAGTTAAGCCATGGAATGGCTCGGCAAAAAGGTCTATACTGACACCACCCTGGCTTTTTGGACTGTTAAGTACAAGACTCATATGAGCAGAAATGTTTTAGCCCTTCTTTCTCAAACTTCTCAGACAATTTCTGACCTCCCTGATTCAGAAAGGAAGACCTCAGCCTTTCCTTATTGGGTTCTTACTCTCAAGTAGCTGGTCACTCTATTAAGTGCAACTGTGATGCAGTCAATGCTTCTTCTAGTGCTACTGCATTTGGTTCAGTTTTGAGGTGCTACTCTTGGCTTCATCTTCAGCCTTCACCTGGTGACATTAAAGCTAAATTGTTGGATGCCCCTCTTGCTGATAAGAATCCTTTTGGCTCTGCTGTTGCAAAGCTTTTTTAAAGTCCCATCAGTATAAACATATATTTTTTTCTCCTATCCATAAATTTCAAAGAAATTATCCATCCAAATCTGCCTTTGTTCACAGACAGTCCCACCCTCCACCTAAGGATAGAAAGGGTTCTAGATGTGTACCCCCAGCTAAGTCTACTCGGACTTCTCTTCTTCAGAAGCCTCCTTTTCAAGACAAACCAGGTTCTGTCTGACATTTTGCTTCCCTTTCCCTTGGCCAGGTTCCTTTATCTTTTCGTTTTTCCCTGTCCCTTCAGCATTGGTTGCAGGTCACCCAGGACTCTTGAGTTTGGTCCGTCATCTGCTGGGGATATTTCATGGTATTGGAAGTCCTTTCCTGGGCATTCCTCAACCTCCTCAGGAACAACTTCCTTTCTTTCCAGAAGTGCTTCAGGCCCTTCTGGTTCAAAGCAGCATTTGACTTGTGCCCCCTACCTAGTAAGGGAAAGGTTTTTATTCCAGGATGTTCCTGGTTCCCAGGAAGGAAGGCACCTGCAGACCTATTCTGGACCTTTCTCAGCTCTACACTTTTCTAAAGGTGCCTTCCTTTCAAATGTTGTCTCTTCAAACCTGCTTCCTTCTTTTTCTTCCCCAGGCCTTCTTGGTATCTCTGAACTTCAAAGATGTCTACCTGCACATCTCTATTCATCCCGTTTTCATGAAGTTTTTAAATTTCTCTGTTTCTTCCTTGCATTTTCAGTTTTCTGTGTTGCCCTTTGGCCTCTCTACTGACCAAGGATATTCTCCAAATGCCTTGCTTCGTCATTGCCTTCTGCAGGATGAGAGTAGTTCATATCTTTCCTTATGTGGACAACCTGCTCGTTGAGGCTTTGTCCCCCAAGGTTTTGCTTCAGCACCCCCAGTTTGTCTTTTACAAAGTCTAGGGATTGCCATAAACTTTCAGAAATCACTCTTGGTTCCTTCTCAGGATCATGTTTTTTGGGTTGCAGGATCCAAACCATTCCTATACTGGCATCCCTGTCTCCACCCAAGGCCCTGTCTCTGATCACCTTTTTTCAATCTCTTATTCCTCTAGCTTCAGTCACAGCCAGGGGTTTTCTCAGAGTTCTAGGAGTCATGGCTTCCACCATTCCTGTGCTGCCTTTAGCCAGGCTCCATATGAGAAAACTTCAGTGGTTCCTCAAGTCAATGTTGCTTCAACAGTGTTATCCACTGGATGTCCTAGTTCCCTTCCTTCCATATCTCAAATGCAAACTTCAGTGGTAGATTCATCAGCTTTCTCTCAACAGAGGGCTTCCTTTGCAACCTCCAGTCCCATCACAGCAACTCTTTCCAGATGCCTCAGACAGGGGTTGGGGGAGCTTCCTTCATTTTCCTCAAGGTCCAGGATCTCTGGCATAGGGTTACCATATTTGGTTGTATGTAAAAGTGGACTTCTTAGGGTTGAAGAGAAAAAAAAAAAAGGTCTTTATTCTTGCCCCCTCTTAGGGTAAAGAGCAAAAAAAAAAAAGGTCTTTAGTCTTGTCTCTAATGCATTTCCAAATTAAAGACCGGTAGCTCAATGTTTGGGGATTTTTGATTGGCCCATATACCGGTATATGAGCCGATCAAAACCTTGCACAGCGGACCCTCGGACCCTCTTCTGTTCAATGTGGAACATCAAGCAGTTCCGCATTGAACGGAGCTCCGCTTTTTGATCGGCTCATATACCGGTATATGAGCCAATCAAAACCTCGCACAGTGGACCCTCTTCTGTTCAATGCGGAACATCAAGCAGTTCCACACTGAACAGAGCTCCGCTTTTTGATTGGCTCGTATACCGGTATACGAACCAATCAAAAAAAAAAAAAACAAAGTGGAGGAAAGACTCCGAAATAGGGATGTCTGTTTTTTGAAAATTCCGTGATTTGTCTGGGTTTTAAAACCTGGACAAATCGCAGAATTTTCAAAAACCGCCCGGACAGGAGCCCAAAAAAGAGGACGTGTCCGGGGAAACCCGGACGTATGGTAACCTTACTCTGGCACCCTCAGACCATATCAACAGCAAAGAGATGAAGGCTTTCATTTTAGCTCTTCAGGCTTTTCATTTTTCCAGAGCCCCTCAAGATTTTCACAGACAACACCACAGTGATGTGGTATGTAAACAAGCAAGGGGGGAAGGACCAGGTCTTACCTTCTGGTCAGGACCACGCTTCAAGTCTGGGATCTAGTTGTCCAGTATCAAGTGACTCCTCAGGCTGTCTACATTCCTTCAGGGCAGAATATAGTGGCAGACTCTGAGCAGGTCCAGTATGCAGTCTCATTAATAGATGCTTCACAGAGATGTGTTTCTGGACATTGTCCATTGGGGGGTATTCCTTAGGTAGATCCTCTGAGCAGACAGATCCCTGTATTCTGTTCCAGAGTCCCAAGTCCTGTAGCATGGAAGGTGGATGTCCTATCTTTTCCTTGGAAGGGAATGTTTCCTGTATGCCTTCTCTCCCCTTCCCATAATTCCAAGGGTCCTGCACAGGATCAAGCAAGACTCCTCCAAAATTTTGCTGGTGACTCCCTTTTGGCTGAGACAGCATTGATTACCCCTTCTTTTTCACTTAGGGGCAATCACAAGTTAACTCACTGGGTGGATTTTTTCAGAAAAGACAAGGGGTCTCTTATCCAACCTCACTTGTCAGCTCTTCACCTGACGCTGTGGGTGATAGGTTTCTGATCCCTTTTAGGCACCTGTTTTCTGAGGACGTGTTTTTGGTTCTGTAGGAGGCCAGGAAACTCACTACCAAGAAATCATGTTTGTCCAAATGGAAGAGATTTTCTGTCTGTTGCCTGTCTCATAACCAAGATCCCTTTTCAGTGGGGATCTGTCTGGTTCTCGCTTATTAATTTCTCCAAGTCTTTTGGGTTTATATTACCATGACAGGAATGCACCCCATTCCTAAGTCAAAGTACAATTAAAGTTCATGAAATGAGTATTGTTTCAGTATTTGATATCAGCCAAAAGTGCTCTTCGCAGCACCTATAATTTGCCCAATAATGACTCCTACAATTCGTATGGAGTTACATGTATGATAACATCTCTAAATACGATTGTAGATTTTTTTATAAGACCTGTCGCTTCTACTGCTATTGGAACTGTCTGTGTATCTTTCTTCCACATTGCTCTTATTTCTGCCTGCAAATCCTGATATTTTATGACTTTAATGACTTGCGTACAGGGAGACACAATCCCTGGGTGTAGTGATTTCAATGATCAATGCTATTTTGTCTTCTTTTCATGGACCACTATATCTGGTTTTCTCACATCTAATTGTTGGTAATGGGTGATCTCATGTACCATAATGTTTACACAGTCCCCAGTGCAAGAGCTTTGCCACATTATTATGCTTTTCAGTATACAGTCCTTCTGTCATTAGTATGTCACAACCATCAAGGAGGTGTGCAGCTGTTTCCAGTTCTGTTTTACAAAACCTACATTTGACTGTTTCTCCCACATGTTCAATGGACTTTGCAAACCAATGTGTGCGTAGCCCACTTTCTTGGGCCACCAATATTAATCTTTCATCTTTTGGTTTGAATTCTCCTCTCATTAACCATGCCTGCATTCGATCCTGATCAACATGAGGTTCTTCCAGAAGTTTTCATACTTGCAACTATATTTATGCATTTTCCACATTTCTTGCCTTCTCATCTGATCCTTCACCTTGTATTCTTTTTTGTTTTTTGGCACATTCAGTTGCCGTCTGATTTTTATCTATTTCTGGTTTGATTTCCAATCCTGCTGTCATTGATATGCTTCTGCTATACTAAGCAGGGGAGTCATCTTAGATTTATTCTCCTCATGTTTCAAAACTTTCACTACTTTTGGGTCCTGTGAGGTCAGCAGATATGTGTGCAGCCCCACGATTGCAGATCTATACATGTAGTCAGTTTTAAGGAGCCCCATACCTCCTTCAGAATGGGAAATACACTGATTTTTATAAATCATTTGGGGAGCATGAAGCATCCTACTTGTTTTCCTAGCAAATCTATCCAATATATTTTGGGGCCAGTCAATCACTCCAAATCTGTAAGTTAGGATAGGAAGAGCAAATTGGTTTATAGCGTGAAGTTTGTTCCTAGATGTCAATGCTGTTTTCAGGATTAATTTGTATTCTAAAATATTCCTTACTAAGTTTTATTTGCATTTCTTCATGTTTTATTGTTGATCCTTCATCAATTCCCAAATATGTACACACTCTCTCTTGTTCAAGTTTTTATATCACATTATTGTCCCAAACTGATGTTTTATTGATGCTGCAGTTTTTGTGCTTTAAAGGTTGCTTTTGCACACTTATCAAGACCAAATGACATTCTTATATCATCTGAAAAAGGTTTGACTACTTGCAGTTGTGCTTTCAGTTCCTCATCTGATGATCGGTACAGTTTTAAGTCATCGAGAAAGAGAGGATGAGAAGTCTTTACACTTTGTTGTTTTCTAGGAGCCAAATTATAGCCATGGCCTAATCTGTTAAGCAGACAACTTAATGGGTTAAGGGCAAGACAGAATAGCAGAGGTGACAAGGAGTCACCCCGGAACATCCCCTTTGGATATTTATCCCTGGAATAATAATTTGTCCTTTATCGTGGCTTAATTGCAGAGTGGTCTGCCACTGTTTCATGGTCACTGTAATGTAGTTGATCAGTGTAGGACATATCTTATATGTTTTTAAGCACTCTTTTATCCATGAGTGTGAGATACCATCAAATGCTTTTTTTGTAGTCAGTCCATGCCATACTTAGATTCTGCCCCTTTTTACAGTTCCTCATTATGACTGTATTTATCAACAGTTGTTCCTTTGTTCCATATGACTTTCTGTCTGGAGCCTCTATCATAACCAAGATCCCTTTTCAGTGGGATCTCTGGTTCTCTCTTGTTTGTGTGAATTGCTCCATGCTGGGTTAGTGTGTTCTTCTGTTAAAGCTCACCTCTCCACTATTTCTGCTTGTCTGCCCTTGACTCCCACTTTAGCCGCAAGGTTTGAAGTCAAACAATTTCTTAAAGGCATCCTTCATATCAGACCTGCCAGGAAGCCTATTCCGCCTTTTTGGGATCTCAGTTTTGTTCTTGAAAATTTGACTTAGGCTCATTTTGAGAATACAGATTCAGCTTCCTTGCTGCAACATTATACTTGGAGGGCTATTCTTTTTTGGCCCTTACTTCAGCTAAGATAGTATCTGGGGTTCAGGCTGTTCCTCCTTTTTTATTTTTTCAGAGGGAGAGGGTGGCTCTTTATACTAATCCTTCCTTTATGCCCAAGGTGGTCAGTGAGTTGTCTCTTTATCAGGCTGTTCATGTCCCCTCCTTTGTTTTCATTCTACACAGTCTGCTAGTGTGAAGGTTCTTCACACCTGGGATCTGCATAGGCAGCTCAAATATTGTTTGGATAAAACTAAGGCCGTTTGCAAATCTGAGCAACTTCTTTTTTCCTTTCGTCCCAGGCCTTTGAGTTTGGCAGTTTCTAAAGAAACCATCTCTTCCCAGATTTCTAAGGCCATTTCTGCCTAAACACTGATTTTTCCAGCACTTATTGTGATTTAAAAGCTTGTTTTTTTTTCACATATTGTACTTATTTGACTGCCTGCATTTTTAAAAAGTTGTTTTTTAATAAATTGTTTAACTGTTGTAAGGTACACACTAAAGTGCGATAACCTTTTCTGATCGCCTGTAGTCGTTTAAAGCTGTTTTAAGTGTACTTTTTACTGTTTTTGCCTTATCTTTTACAAAAAAAAATTTCTTGTTTCCCGCCTTTCTAAGCTAGTATAGTTCAGTTTTCAGGCTAGTGCTAAATTCAAGGCTGTGTTACAAGTTTCTGAGTTGCCCATACCTTACTTGGATAGAGGGAAGTTTCTCTGTTCACCTGTGAGAGAGGGGAACTTTGAGCAGCCATCTGTCCCTGGAGGAGTGGTTCCAGCCCAGAAGTTAGTAGTTTAAAAACCGCGTTTGAACTTTTTTTGCACCAGGCAGTACCGGTTAGCTAGGGTTAAATTATTCCCAGCTCCACTAAGGCTCCTCTTCAGTTTTTCACTTGAAACTAGTCTAACTCTCAACCTAAGCACTCAAAAAGCATCCTACAATCCAGCACTTGCTCAGACCTAATACCAAGCACTAATATACCCCGACACTTGACTGCCCAGCAGGGCAAGGATCTTTATCCACCCCCCCCCCCCCACCAACCAAGCGACTAAGCAGCTCACCCTACTGTTCAGGCATGACCAAAGGGTAACTTCAGGTGTATTCTCCAGTCCAGCTGGTGAGTCTGGGTATCCTGAGGCAATGGTACAACTGCCTCATGTACACAGACAGCCCTCTCCTCCTACCACAAAACACTAACATATGCGAGAGATGCAATTATACAGACAAACTGGAGGCTAAGGTCTCCACCCAAGACTGGAAAAGACAGTCATGAGGAGAAGGTTAACAATTGCACCACACCTCCAGCCTCACATAGACCTACTAAACCAGCACTGGCAAAAAATACACATAAATGCACAAAATCATACTCGGAGGCAATAAATAAAAACCTGCAAAAGCATCAGAGAGCTCCAAAGCAGGCACCCACAAAACCTGCACCTCCTGTCACAAACCAGACAACACATAAAACACAAAGTCAATGTGCCACACAATCACAGCCCTTAAGGCGAAATAACATACCTAACACACTAGTAATAGGTGACTCAATAGTCAGGCACACTGACGCCCCACTCACTAGGCTGAACAAGAAGAAGGTTAGTGTTAGCTGCCTATCGGGAGCCAGAATCCGCCACATAACACAAGCACTCAGGTCACTCCAGAACAAGTACAAATATGACTCTGTCATTGTCCATGTTGGTGTGAATGACCTGAGATGTACCTCCCTGGACTACATGAAAAGAGACATGGAAGAGCTCTCTGATCATGTAGCCCAGGCGGGTATGACCCTGACCCTGAGTAGCATCCTGCCCTCACCAAGAATGATACCTCAGTATAAAGAAAAAAACATCAATTTCAACAATTGGCTAAGCTTCTGGTGTCATTCAAAGGGGATCCAGTGTCTGTCAGCCTGGGATGACATGCTCGACAAACCGCGTTGCTTCGCAAGAGACGGCTTGCACCTGTCACCCCTTGGCTTTCGAATACTGACCAAGGCTCTTGCTGCCCCCATAGTGCCTTTTTTAGGCAAGGCTCAAAATTCAAACCCACCACCATAAACAGCACAAGTAAAAAAAAATGAGGGTTATGCTACTCAAAGCCAGGAGTTTATATCTCAAAATGCATGCGCTCGAAGCACTCCTAAGTATGGAGAACATCGACATCTGTGCAGTAACCGAAACCTGGTTCAAGGCTCCAGAGAGCACTCCAGCACTACTGGGCTACAACTCATACCACACCTTTCGGCCACAGAACACGGACCGAAACACAAAAGGAGGGGGTGTATCCATGTTCATCAAGGATACTCACACCTCCAGGTTATTGGAGCAGCATGATACCTCTGAGATCATCCATGTGCAACTAACATCGGGCAAATCTGCAATGCAAATTGTGGCCTGCTGCAGATCACCCTCCATGACCCAGGACCACCACTCTGCCTTTCTGGAGACACTGGAAAACATGAAGGTCCTACCGAACACCCTGATATTGAGTGACTTCAATTATCCTACCTTTAACTGGGAAAACTACTTGAGTACAAACTCCCAGGCTTAGCGCTTCCTGGAATTTATTAACTCAAATGCCCTGGATCAGCTGGTAAACTCCCCTACCAGAGGCCACAACATATTGGACCTGGTCATCACCAACATGGGCGACAGGTGTTCTGTACCGGAGGTCAACCCATCACTGGTTAGATCAGACCATAAACTAATCACCCTGGATATCCACACCCCACCACCACCCCCAACCAAGGAAACCACAGTGAAAAACTTTTCTAAAGCAAACTTGACCTTACTTAAGGCAGAGGTGGTAAGTTTCACAGCCCCCATGCTAAAGGATAACACTGCCCAAGATGCAGAATCCTTTACCATTGCACTCTATGAGCACCTACAAGGATGCATGGATCGTGCCATCCCTAGCAAGACCAGGACTCACTCCCCTAAGAGAAGGAAACCAGTCTGGTGGACCCCTGCCATAAACAGGTTATACAACAGAAGGAGGAAACTAGTTCAGAAAAAAAGCAAATCCCAAGAAGGAAAGACATCCCTGATCAGTATCAGTAAGAAACTACGGTCCCTCATAAAATCATCCAAGGCTAACTTCGAAAGAAAAATAGCCAAGGATTCAAAAGATAACCACAAAGCCTTCTTTAGCTTTGTCAAGAATCAAAGTGGCAACTTGCAGATATGCTCTGAGCTAGTGCAAAATAGCACAAAATGTACTGAACCTACTGATATTGCCAACATCCTGGCAGATAGATTCAGTGCAAACTTCACCTCCCTCTCACCTTCAAAAGGGCCCACAACAATACCGGAAAAGTGTAGTGTCCCGGAAATCACAGAAGGTACAGGTGAAAACAGCCCTTTCAAAAGCCAAAAGCACAGCATCAATGGGGCCAGATGGTGTCCCAGGCTGCGTCTTGCACGAACTACAGAACAAACTAACCCCCCACCTAAACACGCTGTTCAACCTCAGCCTCTCCACAGGCTACGTGCCCATAAAATGGCGCACAGCAACGGTTATTCCACTCCACAAAGGAGGTGCCACAACTGACCCTGGTTACTATCGTCCCATAAGCCTGACTAGCCTGGTCTGCAAGGCTATGGAGCGCATCATCATGGAACTCATTAACAAAGGCATTGGGAACCTCCAAACGCTTGACCCGACCCAGTTCGGCTTTGTTAAGGGCAGATCATGCCTACTAAACCTGGTTGACTTCTTTGAGACAGTTGCCAAGGCCATAGACGAGGGAAAGGTGGTTCACACAGCCTACCTTGATCTCTCCAAGGTGTTCGACACCATTCCTCAATTGGGTATTATAGAAAAACTCACTAGCCTGAACATAAACCCCTGTGTCACAAGATGGGTTGCCAAATGGCTTACAGACAGAACTCGCACGGTAAGAATAGCGGGCTCCAGGTCCGACTCTAAACCAGTCACAAGTGGTGTCCTGCAAGGCTCGGTTCTGGGACCCCTACTGTTCGGCATATATTTCTCAGAAGTACAGGCAAACACAGGAGGACTATGGATAACTAAGTACACCGATGACTGCAAACTGGGAGCCATAATTGACTCTCCGGCTGACATGGACATCCTCAAAAAGGCCTTACTGAGACACCTTGTGTCAAAGTCATGGCCTCAAGCTAAATGCCAAAAAATGCATAGTCATCCCGTTTGGGAAAAACAAAACACCCACGAATTACCACATAAGCGGCAGCCCCCTTAATACAGAAGAGGTAATAAGAGATCTGGGGACCCAGGTAGATAGTAATCTCTCCTTTGACAATCATATTGCCAAAGTAGTTAGGAAATCCTTCTATGTGGCCCATCTAATTACTAAAGGGTTCGCATCTAGAAATAAAGAGGTTATATTGCCCCTCTACTCGTCACTCATCACACCCATCATAGAGTACAATGCCCCATTTGGGATGTACCTCACAAGACATTTCCAACAGCTGGAAAGACCACAAAAGCACCTCACCAAGAGGATTACTGGCCTCAAACTTATGTCCTATGCAGCCCGACTGAAAAAACTCTGGCTGTACTCAGAACTGATGGACATGCTCCACCTAAAGAAGTCCAAGTCACTGTGAACCACACGCTTTAGTGAGCTAAACCTCACCACAACAATAAATAGAACATGCTGGAGGGATAGATTCCTGTCACAGAGACTCCCCATGCTTTGGAACAAAATTCCTAACTACATTAGGCAGAGCCCCTCACTAACACTCTTAAAGAGAAACCTTGACGAGTGGATGGGTAACAGAAAATACACCCCTGGGATCACTTCACTGGCTCTGCTTGACAGAGGCTCAGTTAATTAATCAAAGGGGCGGCGAAAGCCGACACACACTAGCTGGACCTAAAAATGCCCTCGGGCAGATAGCCTAGTACCTACCTATGAACCTATTTCCTTTTGTTATTCCTTTCATAGTAAATGTTTTATCTACCTCTGTTAAAGTTCAGTCTACCAAAACTGTTGCTTCCCTTGGTGCCTTTTTCAAAGGATTGGATACCAGTTCCATCCTTGAGGCTGCTACTTGGACTTCTGTCTATACCTTCACTAAATATTAGAAGTTGGACTTTGTATCCACAGCAAGAGCTGGCTTTGCCTGGGCTATCCTGCATGAAGTTTCTAGAGGGCTGTTCAGTGCCTTTCTGTTCACAGGTTTCCTCTTAAGCTTTTGTACTCTTACATAAGGAGCACTGCAACAGTGATAAGGAAGGACATGGTACAGTTGTGTAAAATCTTACCATAACAGTAAATATCCTTCTCTTCACTTTTGCAGTATCTGCTCCCACCCTTCTACTCCTCCTGCTCTGCTCTGTTCTTTTTGCTTTCCTGGCCAGGGATTCATTTATTTTTCCTCCTCCTGGATGCACGTGTTCCTCCTGATCCTTGGGCACATTCTGTTCCTCCTGGAGCTTTTCAGTTCTGAGGGTGGTGTATATCCGTACGTCATCTTTATGCCATATGCCTTGCACAGGGAGCATACATGTGATGCATGACATTTATAAATTCAAAAGGCTTAGGTATGTTTGCCAGATGTTGAGCTGTTCTTGGCAAGAGATCCATTATTTAAGGAATCCTGCAGCAGCGAAGAGGAGGACATCTGTTGTAAGATTTTACACACCTGTACTTTCTTTACATTTGTCTGTTTGACACTACCTGCATAACAGACTTTTGTAGTATTATTTACTGACTTTGTTATTTATATTGTGTTAAAATTATTTTGTGGTGCTTAGGAGGTAATTTGAACTTGCTTTCTCACCTGTCCCAGTTACACGTGCTTGTATTTAGGAAGGCATTGGGTATGCTAAAAGACTTGGCAGAGTCTTAAAAGGGGGATCTTGACGAGACCCTCTTCACAGTCTCCACTTTGGGGTTGCCACATGTTAAGTGTGATTTTTATTTTGGTGACACTTTGGCTGGGTGTATGCCTGTGTAGGATGTCATTGCTTTGATTGTCCTTAATTAAGAAGGATCCCTGGAACAAAATTCTGGATGCTTATTCTATGAGATATTTTTTTTTGTCAGCCTGTCATTGTCCATGTTGGTGTGAATGACCTGAGCCGTACCTCCCTGGACTACATGAAAAGAGACATGGAGGAGCTCTCTGATCATGTAGCCCAGGCTGGTATGACCCTGACCCTGAGTAGCATCCTGCCCTCACCAAGAATGATACCACAGTATAGAGAAAAAAATTATCAATTTCAACAATTGGCTAAGCTTCTGGTGTCATTCAAAGGGGATCCAGTGTCTGTCAGCCTGGGATGACATGCTCGACAAGCCACGCTGCTTTGCTAGAGATGGCTTGCACCTGACACCCTTAGGCTTTCAAATACTGGTCAAGGCTCTTGCCACCCCCATAGTGCCTTTTTTAGGCAAGGCTCAAAAGACAAACATACCACCATAAATAACACAAGTAACAAAAAACTGAGGGTAATGCTGCTCAATGCCAGAAGTCTAAACCTCAAAATGCACGCACTCGAGGCACTCCTCAGTATGGAGAAAATCAATGTATGTGCAGTAACAGAAACCTGGTTTAAGGCTGCAGAGAGCACCCCAGCAGTACCAGGCTACAACTCGTACCATACATTCCGGCCACAAATCCCAGACCGAAATATGAAAGGTGGGGGATTATCCATATTCATCAAGGATACCCACACCTCCAGGTTAGTGGCACAGCATGATGCTTCAGAAATCATCCACATGCAACTAACAACGGGCAAAACTGCAATTCAAATTGTAGCTTGCTGCAGATCACCCACCATGTCCCAGGACCCCCGCTCTGCATTCCTGGAAACACTGGGAAACATAAAGGTCCTACCAAACACCCTGATATTGGGTGATTTCAATTATCCAAAAATTAACTGGGAGAGCTACTCAAGTACAAACTCCCTGGCCCAACATTTTCTAAAATTTATAAACTCAAAACGCCCTGGATCAGCTGGTTAACACCCCCCACCAGAGGTGACAACATATTGGACCTGGTCATCACCAACATGGGCGACTGGTGTTCCACACCAGAGGTCAACCCCTCGCTGGTTAGATCTGACCATAAACTAATCACTCTGGATATCCACATTCTGCCAACACCCCTGGTCAAAGAAGCCACTGTGAAAAACTTTTCAAAATCAAACTTCACGTTACTTAAGACCGAGGTGGGAAGTTTCAAAGCCCCCATGCTAAAAGATAACGCTGTCCAAGCTGCAAAATCCTTTACTTATGCACTCTACGGGCACCTACAAGAATTCATGGATTGTGCTATCCCAGACAAAACCAAGACTCACTCCTCCAAGAAAAGGAAACCAGTCTGGTGGACCCCTGCCATAAACAAGCTATACAATAGAAGGAAGAAACTAGTACAGAAAAGAGTAGAATCCCAAGAAGGGAAGACATCCCTGATCAGTATCAGCAAGAAGCTACGTTCCGTCATAAAATCATCCAAGGCTAGCTTCGAAAGAAAAATTGCCATGGACTCCAATGATAACCACAAGGCATTCTTTAGCTATGTCAAGAGTCTGTGGCAATTCTCAGATCTGCTCGGAGTTAGTGCAAAGTGGCATAAAATACACTGAACCGACCGATATAGCCAACATCCTGGCAGACAGGTTCAGTGCAAACTTCACCCCCCTCTCGCCCCCAAAAGGGCCCATAACTATACTAGAAGAATGTAGTGCACCTGAAATCACAGACACTCAGGTTAAAACAGCCCTTTCCAAAGCCAAAAACATAGCATCAATGGGACCGGACGGTGTCCCAGGCTGCATCTTACACGAGCTCAAAGGTCAACTAACCCCTCACCTAAACACACTGTTTAAACTCGGCCTCTCCACAGGTTACTTGCCCACAGAGTGGCGCACAGCAATGGTTATTCCACTCCACAAAGGTGGAGCCACAATGGTCCCCGGGAACTATTGCCCTATAAGCCTGACTAGCTTGGTCTGCAAAGCTGTGGAGCGCATCATTATGGATCTCATTAACAGAGACATTGGAAACCTCCAAACACTGGGCCCAACCCACTTCGGCTTTGTTAAGGGCAGATCATGCCTCCTAAACCTGGTGGACTTCTTTGAGACAGTTAACAAGGCTATAGACATGGGAAAGGTGGTCTACACATCCTACCTAGACCTCGCAAAGGCCTTTGACACTATTCCCCACTCAGGTATTATAGACAAACTTACCAGCCTGAACATAAACCCCTACGTCACGAGATGGGTTGCCAACTGGCTCTTGGACAGAACCCACATGGTAAGAGTTGCAGGAGCTAGGTCTGACTCTAAACCTTTTACAAGTGGCATTCCCCAGGGCTCAGTCCTAGGACCCCTCCTGTTCGGCATATACTTCTCAGAGGTACAGACAAGCACAGGAGGACTATGCCTCACCAAGTTCGCAGACGACTGCAAACTAGGGGCTATAATTGACTCTCCGGCTGACACAGACATCCTCCAAAAGGGTCTCACTGAGACAGATACCTGGTGTCAAAACCATAGTCTCAAGCTAAATGCCAAAAAGTGCATTGTAATCCCCTTTGGAAAAAACAAAGTACCCACAAACTACCACATAGGTGGTAGCCCCCTAAATACGGAAGACGTAATAAGGGATCTGGGGACCCAAGTAGATAGTAACCTCTCCTTTGATAATCACATTGCCAAAGTGGTTAGAAAATCCTTCTATGTGGCCCACCTAATCACAAAAGGGTTTGCATCCAGATCGAAAGAGGTCATTGGGCCCCTCTACGCATCACTCATCAGACCAATCATAGAGTACAATGCCCTATTTGGGATGTGCCTTACAAGACACCTGCAACAACTGGAAAGACCACAGAAGTTCCTCACCAAGAGGATCACTGGTCTCAAGCAGATGCCCTATGCAGCTCGACTGAAGAAACTCCATCTGTAACTCGGTTGCATATCGCCTACTCAGAGGTGATCTCTGTCTGACATACAAGGCCATGTCCAACCCAGAATTGATGAACATGCTCCACCTAAAGAAAACCATATCCTCTCGAGCCACATGCTCCAGGGATCTAAACCTCACCACAACAATAAATGGGACGTGATGGAGGGATAAAGTCCTATCCCAGAGATTTCCCATGCTCTGGAACAAGATTCCAGTCTACATTAGGCAGAGCTGTTCGCTAACCCTGTTCAAGAGAAACCTTGACGAGTAGATGGGAAACAGAAAGTTTACCCCAGGGATCATTTCAATGGTTCTGCTGGAGAGAGGCACAGGGAACTCATCTAAGGGAGCGGAGAAAGCCAACACATTCCAGCTAGGCTTATAAATGCCTTCGGGCAGATAGCCTAGTACCTACCTATGAACCTATGTCCAGGACCTGGCCAGTGAAGACTTGTAGAGGAAGCAGGCCCTCATGTTGATAAAATGCCTGTATGGTCTCCTCCTTTCTGCTTCACCTTTTTTGTTTCTGAACCCAACCAACTGCACAAGAGGAAGATGGCTCTCTGGCATCTGAAGACGATCCTTAACATGTTATCACTGATAGTACTGATTGCAATAAATTGTTACCCAAACCTGCTATGCTGCACATCTGAGCTGCCTTGTGTCACTCAAGCTAATAGAGCTTGAAAGGCAAACCACAGATAGTGCATTTCCTCTTTTGTAACTTAATCACAGTACTGCATTTGTGGTACTGTGATTCTTTTAGGCAAGTTAAATGTCAAAAACGGTCTTAAGTTGCTTTGCTTGCTTCATTGTGTGCATTTTCTCACATTTAATTTTGCTTTTGTACTCTCATCTGTAGGCAATTGATGTCCAGCCTGCCAGCGGTCAGGAATATGACACATAATTAACTTCCTTTTGGTGTTATTAGTTGAAAGATTATGTGGGGTCAGTGCTTGCTGTCACATAATATGTCACCGAAATGTGAAGTATCATGGATGTGTAGTAGAACTGTTTGTACTGCTAATGTTGTGGACTTTGGCTGTTGGTTTGATTAAGATGGTGTAATGGTATCTCTGAGGGTCGTGCATCTCAGAGAAGAGGTGAATTTGATTTTTTTTTTCACTTTTCCCTTTTCTCCAGGTCTGTTAAATTGAAGGCATTGTACTTGGGATCAGATGTGTGCAAGCAGACCCCCCCCCCCCAAATTGAGGGATGCAAGTGGCACAACTATGATTTAGTAGCTTTGTGTAGTATTGTAGGTTACATTGTTTTGTGATGGTATTTTGGTCTTAAGGAGACCTGCTGTTTCATTATAAATCTTATTGCATAAGTCTTGCCACCTTTGAGGCCAGCAAATTTGCCCACATTGTCAACTTCCCTGCTGGTTCCATAGCAAGTCTTGATGATGGTCTGAGACTGACTGTGGGTGTGGTCGAAGGTTTTTATAATTCCCTCTCTTCCACTCCACCCCTTACCTTACTGTCTGTTGTGGGTCTTCTCTGAGGTGCTGGCCATGAAAGCCCAAGCCTTACAAGAGAAAGGAACCCATGGATTTTGGATACCTGGATGAGTGGCTGCTATTGGCTCTTTCTGTTGGCTTTGTAGAGGTGGCTCTTGTGCAGTTGTTTCTATGGATGCAGTTAGAATTTACTGTAAATCAGAAGTTCTTCCTGGTATTACTTGTTAAAGGTCATTAATCAAGGCATAACTGGATAGTCTCCAGTGCCTGGTCATGCATGTTTGGGGGGGGGGGGGCAGGAGTTCATTGTCTTGGCAACATGGGTCATGATGTAGTACAGGGTACAAACTCAGGTCTTCTGCATTTTTTGGGCTTGGTGGTAATTGTGCTCTTCATTGAGCTGTTTGCATGTTTAAGGATGTGGATATTTAAAATACATTGTAAGGTGTCAGTAGCTTCAAAGTTACCATGCACATATGAACGTTCTGTTGGTGCCATACCTCTGTCACTTACCCTGCAGTAGTGAACAGTCCCCACCAGTCTTCGTTTGAATCTTCCCTTTGTCCACTTGAACATGTGGCAAGTCCTGACAGTGGTATCTTTGTTTGTGGGCTGGATAGCTCACCTACGCTCCATTACTGTTTAGGTAGTATGGTCCCCTCTCCATGGTGTCCTCATTAGGCATTTTCTCAAAAAAAAGTGCATCAGATTGTGAAAGCCTTAGACAAACAGCTGCTTCTAGGGCTTCCTTTCATAATATCAGACAAACAATTCATTATGTATCAAACAAGCAAAGAGGGGGTTGCATTGTAGTACTGCCTGTACACAGAAACAGTTTTCATTTGGCACTAAACCATACAGAATGGCATCTTTGTTTCAGCTGTCATATTTCCTGGATTGTAAGCAAACTCATATTTTCCTCTGTTTTGTTTTTGATCTCCCATGACCATCAAGCTTGCTTCCCATATACTGTTTTGGCCTCTTCGTCCACTCTGAGATGAGAGCTGTATGATACATTCATTCCTGTAGGAGTTGCTATCAAAACACTTGAGCATTACCATCATCCACACCTTTTTAGCATAAGGTTTGACATGCAGTGCACGTCTTTGAGGGTGTGTCTTCCACTTTCTCCCTGTGTCATTTCACCAGTGGTTCCTTCCCTCATTGAAAGCAAGCATCAGCACTGAATACCAGTGTCTTTATGGATTCAAAATGGAGTCCACACTTTGGACTTAGACCCCCCCCGCCGCCTTCTTCACACAGAGAGGTGATCAGCCTCCACCTCATCATTACTGTCTTTTCTCAGACAGCATCTCTAGTGTCCATGCCACAAAATGACCCCAGAACATCTAGGCTATAAACCCAAGGAATAAAACTGGCCCAGGTAAATCCACGGGCAGAAAAAGACATTAATATTTAAAAACAAAGCAGCGCATGGTCTTTTTCACATCAGTCACAGTGCTTCTTCCGGTATAAGAAACAGAACACAACCAGCAGGTGCTTTAAATATTTAAAAAAAAAAAAAAAAATCACATGAATGCTAGTTAAAAAAACAGACATTATAACTAAAAGTGGGATACAAATATGCACAGTGTCTAGATGTACATCCTTATCACTGTTATAGTATTCTTTACTCCTGGAATAGCCTGCTGAGGATAGCTAAATGTCTGGTCAGTGTACCAAAGCCTTTACATCTTCTGGGTGCTGTATATCTGACATTTGTCCAGCATGCAAGGTATAAGGTACATGTGTGATGTTTGAGTGCCTAATCCTCAGAACTTCTTTGTTGCCTGTCCAAACACTATGTTTGAATTTGGTCTGCAAGCCATTCACTGAGTTGGTTCCAGTGTTGAGCCTTCTACAGAAAAGTGCCCCACTGGGATCTTTTCCTTTTTTTTTTCTTACTATTATGATAATTTACATATTATCCAGGAAGGGAAAATGTGAGTGTGGTAGGCAGATTCCCTATAAAGTTAGACATAAATATTGGCTTTTTTGGTTGGGTGCTACCCTTGACCATGGATAGTGTGAGAATTGTCGGGCATTTGTCCCTAAGACGCACTGCAGTTGTGTGTTGTCACTTCCATTTACTTGGAGAACCAGTGATTGAAGCTTTTGGCTCAGGGTACCATGGCCGAATCTGCCCACCTGACATTCAGCCATCACTTAAAAAAAAAAAGCCAAAAAGGCACGAGCTGATTCTTTGCTGTCCAACCTGCACCAGACATCTCCATCGGGTTGGATGAATAACCCAAGGACCATCCAGTGCTGTTGCTGTCAGCTCCCTGCACAATAACCCAATTGGAGACTCACATGTTGCTGCCTACCCACATTTTGCACTTGTTACTACTCAGCCAAGCTCTTTGTGGTCCTAGCAGCAGAGAAGCTAAAAGAGCGACTGCTAACCTGATAAAAGTGTTTTTTTTCATGCTACTACCTGGGCGACTGTCCGATCTAGCTAAACTGCAAGTATTTCTGCTTCTTGAACTGTTTTAAACTGTTTAAAGTTGTTTTTGCACCTGCACTTTTAAAGTTTGTCCTGTTTGTTGCATTTACCTGTTGAGGCTACACACTCAAGTGCGCTAGCCTGTGTTACATATTTATTGCATTTTCCTGCTGTTTGTTGCAAAAAAGAAAAAAAAACAAAAAAATTATCCTTGTTTCCCGTCTTTCCTGACCTAGAGTAGTCCAAATACAGGCTTTGCTGTATTCTGGACTTTTGGAAAGTTCCTGGGTTGCCCATTTCCTTTCTTGGATAAAGGGAGGCTTCTTTGTTCACTAGTGGCAGTGGGGAGCTTAGAGCAGCCTATCTATCCCTGGAGGAGTGTTCCCAGCACAATAATCTGGTAGTCTGTTGGCCGTTTTGGGCCAATTTCTAGCTCTTTCAAGTCCCCCTGTATAAAACCCGCTTTGGTGCGGCTTTGTGCGATTTTGCGCATAGCGCAGCATCGGGCAGCTCCGCTTAATTGGGTTTAAGCCATTCTCGGCTCCACAAAGTCTGCTCTTCACTTTTTCCCTTAGAACTGATCTAGTTCTCATAATAAACACCCTATTCCTACTCTAAAGCCTGGCACTTGCTCACTAAAGCAATTATATAAGTCAGCACTAAAAAATTAAAAGCACTACACCCTCACAAACTCCCCTTGAGTACCTTGTTCCCCCATTTGCCCTTTTTCCAATTATAAAGGAATTCCCAATACTATTCAAGCATGTCCAAAGGTCAGTTGTCAATCTCATCTCCAGTCCAGCTGGTGAATCTGGGAATCTTGAGGCAATGTTACAACTGCCTCATGTACACAGACAACCCTCTCCTCCTCCCAACAAATTCCAACACATGTGAGAGATGCAACCATATAGCCAAACTGGAGGCTAAGCTCTCTCAACTCAGTACTGGAGTAACCAGTCAGGAGGAGAAGGAAACCACACTCACTACAATTCACGACAGCAAACCAAACACATAAACACACAAAAACATACTCGGAGGCTCTAAATAAAAATCTGCCTAAGCAGCAGAGACCTCCAAAGCAGACACCCAAGCAACCGCTACCCCAAAACAAAACACATGCAGCACATAGCTCACAAAGCCAGTGTGCCGAACAGTCACAGCCTTTAAGGCTAAACAACACACCTGATACACTTGTAATAGGTGACTCTATCGTCAGGCGCACTGACGTACCGCTCACCAGGCTGAACAAGGAGAAGGTCACGGTGAGCTGCCTCTCAGGCGCTAGGATCCACCACATAACACAAGCACTCAGGTCACTCCAAGGCAAGTACAAATATGACTCATTGTCCATGCTGGTGTGAATGACCTGAGACGTACCTCCCTGGACTACATGAAAAGAGACATAGAGGAGCTCTCTGAGCATGTAGCCCAGGCCGGTATGACCCTGACCTTGAGTAGCATCTTACCCTCGCCAAGAATGATGCCACAATATGAAGACAAGATGATCAATTTCAACAATTGGCTTAAGTATTGGTGTCATTCAAAGGGGATCCAATGCCTGTCAGCCTGGGATGACATGCTCGACAAGCCATGATGCTTCGCTAGGGATGGCTTGCACCTGTCACCCCTGGGCTTTCGGATATTGGCAAAGGCTTTTGCTACCCCCATAGTGACTTTTTTAGGCAAGGCTCAGAAGACAAACCCATCTCTATAGGTATCACAAGGGATAAGAAACTAAGAATAATGCTACTCAACGCCAGAAGTGTTAACCTCAAGATGCACGCACTCGAAACTCTCCTTAGCATGGAGATCATCGATATCTGTGCAGTAACAGAAACCTGGTTCAAGGCTCTCGAGAGCACCCCAGCACTACCAGGGTATACCTCATACCATGCTTTTCGGACCCAAAACTTGGACCGAACCACAAAAGGAGGGGGAGTATTAATATTCTTCAAAGATAACCACACCTCCAGGTTGGTGGCAAAGCACGAAGCATCAGAGACTATCCATGTGCAACTAACAATGGGTAAAACTGCCTTCCAGTTTATAGCCTGCTACAGACCACTCTCCCAAACCCAGGAACCCCACTCGGCCTTCCTGAGAACACTGGAAAATATGAAGGTCTCTCCAAACACCATTATATTGGGCAACTTCAACTACCCAAACATAGATTGGGAGCATTACTCTAGCTCCAACACCCTAGCCCAAAGGTTCCTACAATTTATAAACTCAAATGCTATGGAACAACTTGTTACCACTCCCACAAGAGGGGAAAACATACTGGACCTGATCATCACCAACATGGGGGCTCTATGCTCCAGACCAGAAGTGTATCCCTCACTGGTAAGATCAGACCATAAACTAGTCTCACTGGATATTCACATCCCAACTCCACCCCCTGCCCAGAAAACCACAGTGAAAAACCTCTCTAAAGCAAATTTCACACTCCTCAAAACCGAGGTGGAATCCTTCAAAGCCCCCGGGCCTGTGGAAAATATGGCCCAGACCGCAGAATCCTTTATAAACGCATTCTATGAACACCTTCAGGAATGCATGGATCATGCAATCCCAAATAAAACCAAGACCCAATTCTCCAAAGGCAGACATCCTGTCTGGTGGACCCCAGCCATAAACAAACTATACAATAGAAGGAGGAAGCTACTACATGATAGAGCAAAATCCCAAAAAGGGAAGGCATCTCTGATCAGTATTAGCAAAAAATTATGGGCACTCATAAAATCGTCTAAGGCCAGCTTAGAGAGAAAAATTGCACAGGACACTAAGGATAATCACAAGGCTTTCTTTAGTTATGTTAGGAACCTGGGTGGGAATTCCCAGATATGCTCAGAATTAGTCCAAAATGACAAAAAATACAGCGAACCCACAGACATTGCCAACATCCTAGCTGACAGGTTCAGCGCAAACTTCTCCCACCAAAAGGGCAAATATCTATGCCAGCAGAATGCTGCCCCCCTGACATCTCAGATGCTCAGGTAAGAGCAGCCCTCTCCAAAGCAAAAAACACAGCATCAATGGGACCAGACGGTGTCCCGGGCTGCGTCCTACATGAACTCCAAGAAGAGCTAAACCCAAACATAAAACTACTGTTAAATCTCAGCCTTACTACAGGATATGTACCCAAAGAGTGGCGTACAGCAACAGTGGTCCCTCTCCACAAAGGAGGTGCCTCAACGGATCCTGGAAACTATCGCCCCATAAGCCTGACTAGCTTGGTCTGCAAAGCTATGGAAAGGATCATCATGGACCTCATAAATAAAGATATTGGGGACCTACAGACACTGGATCCTACCCAGTTCGGCTTTGTTAAGGACAGATCCTGCCTCTTAAACCTGGTCGATTTCTTTGAAACAGTCACCAAGGCCATTGACGAGGGGAAGGTGGTCCGCACAGCCTACCTGGACCTCGCAAAAGCCTTCGATACAATACCCCACTCGGGCATTATAGATAAGCTCACCAGCTTAAATATAAACCCCTATGTCACTAGATGGGTTGCAAACTGGCTCAAGGACAAAGCCTACATGGTTAGAATTGCTGGAGCCATGTCAGACTCCAAACCAGTTACAAGTGGCGTCCCACAAGGCAAAGTCCTGGGAACTCTCTTGTTCGGTATATATTTCTCGGAGGTACAGGCCAACACGGAAGGACTGTGGCTGACCAAGTTCGCAGATGACTGCAAACTAGGTGCCATAATCGACTCTCCACCCGACACAAGCATCCTACAAAAGGGCCTCATAAAGACAGACAGCTGGTGTCAGAGCCATGGCCTCAAGCTAAACGCCAAAACGTGTATAGTCATCCCCTTTGGCAAAAACAAAGTGCCCACAAATTACTACATAGGTGGTAAACCATTAAGTATGGAAGAAGTAATTAGGGACCTGGGGACCCAAGTTGATAGCAATCTCTCATTTGAAAACCACGTGGCCAAAGTGGTTAGAAAAACATTTTATATAGCCCATCTAATCATGAAGGGATTCACATCTAGGTCAGGGGAAGTCATCGTGCCTCTTTACTCATCCCTCATCAGGCCCATAATTGAGTACAATGCCCCTTTTGGGATGTACCTTACCAGACGCCTGCAGCAACTGGAAAGACCCCAAAAGTACCTCACCAAGAGGATCAAAGGGCTCAGACAGATGCCATAAGAAACTCCAGCTCTACTCAGTGGCATACTGCCGGCTCAGAGGCAATCTGTGCCTGACGTATAAAGCCATGTCCAACCTGGAATTAATGGACATGCTGCACCTCAGAAAATCCAAATCCCATCGAGCTACGTGCTCTAGAGACTTGAACCTCAGCACTGAAATAAATAGGACATGCTGGAGGGACAGATTCATAACCCAGAGACTCCCTTCACTGTGGGATAAAATCCCAGTCCAGGTTAGGCAGAGTCCCTCATTGACTCTCTTCAAGAGGAATCTTGATGAGTGGTTGGGAGATCGTAGGTTTACCCCAGGTATCACTTCTGTGTCACTGTTAGACAGAGGCACAGTATACTAACCTCAAAAAAGGGCATAGCAAAATTCATTTAAAATAAGTGGCGAAAGCCAAACACACTCTGGCTAGGCTTATAAATGCCCTAGAGCAGATAGCCTAGTATGAACCTATGAGGCTGTGCCAATGTCTGGTGCAGATCTGGAGGGAAAACCATGGCTGATTATCTCAGAAGGACCTAGGAAGATTCCGTAAATAGTTGTTAGGGAAGAAGTGCCTGATACCTACACTAAATCTAGGCAGGGGTCTAAACCTCCTAGATTTGATAAATTAAAAAAAAAAAAAAAAAGGCAGAAATCTAAGCATGTGGCTCTTGTGGCTAAGGTTCCACATAAAGAATGGCTGGATTTTACTGGGGGCTTTTCAGTGCTCTTAACCCCCCCCCCCGGATTATCTGTTCCTATTTCTGCACCTTGGTCTTCCACCTCCTTCTAAGCGCCCTAGGGACTGTGCTTCCTCTGATAAAGAGACTTGACTGGTGAGGAGTCATTCATTTACTCAGATCCAAACCCCTCCCCCTTGCCCATAGGGTCTGAGGAGGAGAGTTAATTTTCTCTTCAATCTCCTGTCATGTGATGGAACATTTTAAATGAGGCTATTCCAGGGTTTATGGTTTGGAAGTCCCTTCCTCCATTCCCAGGCCTTCTCTAGCCTCTCCTTGTCAATTCCTGCATTTTCTTTTGGCTCTGCAGGATCTGGTGGTACAGGGAACCATCTAACTTGTCCCCTTGTCTCAGTAGGGAACAGGTTTTTATTCCAGGATGTTTCTGGTTCCCAGGAAGAAGGGGTTGTAGAGGCCCATTCTAGAACTGTCTTTCAAGATGTTCTCTCTTCAGACACTTCTCTCCCTGTTGCTTCCGCAACCCTTTCTGATATCTGTGGATTTGATAGACTCTTACCTCGACATTCCTGTTCGCCCTCTCTTAAGGAAATTTTTAAGTTTCTCTGTTTCTTCCTCTCATTATCAATTCTGTGCTTTGCCTTTTGGTCTTTATACAGCTTCAGTGATCTATACCAAATTTCTGGCTCCAGTGGTAGCCTTCTGCAAACTACACAAAATTCAAGTATTCCCTTTTTGGACAACCTTTTGATTTAAGCTCCCCCTCTCAACAGCTCTTCCTTTATGATATACACTTCAATATCCTGATTCTAAGCAGTGTGGGGTTCTCACTGAATCTCAAAAAGTCTTTGACTCTCTCTTAATATCAAGTGTTCCTAGATTGCAGAAATTCAGACCATACCAATGTTGGCTTGTCTCCTGCCTTCCAAGGTCCTCTCTTTGATTGCTTATTTACAATCTCCTCTTCCTCTTCAAGTCCTTCCTGCATGGAGTTCAGGTCTGCCTTTTCAGGTTCTTCTCCCTACTCAAAAGCAGTAAACGGATGCTTCCAATCACAACTGGAGAGCCTCCTCTTACAATCAAAGTCCAGAGTCTTTAGTCCTGTCAGCACCTTGTGGACCATGTCAACATCAAGGAGATGGGAGCTTTACTTCTAGCTCTCCAAGCTTTTCACTTCCTTTGGTTTGTAGGTCCTTTAAAGGTTTTTACAGACAGTAGCACAGTCATGTGGTACATCAACCACCAAGAGGGAACAAAATCTTACTTTTGCAGGCTGGCTCTTCAGGCTTGAGATTTTGCAGTCTGACATTGCTTGCTTCTTCAGGCTTTCTACATTCCTTAAGAGCTCAGTCTGGTGGCAGACTCTTTGAGCATGTTCCGCCCAAAGCCTCATGAGTGAATGCGTCACAGGGAGGTGTTTCTAGACATTGTACATCAGTGGATACTCCTCAGGTAGATCTTTTGTCTCCCCTCTGAACAGACAATTTCCCCAGTTCTCTTCCAGAATACCAAGTCCTCTTGCTAGGAAAGTGGACACCATTTCTTTTTCTTGGAAGGGGATGTTTCTGTTTGCTTATTCCCATCATCCTGTACCACCAAAGGTCTTGCACAAGGTCATGTGGAGCACAAACAAAATCTTGCTGGTGACTTCCTTTTGGCCCAGGTGACAAAGCTTCCCCCTTGTATTTCATCTGGCCAGGGTCAATCATCACAAGTTACCTCACAGGATGGATCTTCTCACACAAGATGCGGGATCTCTTATTCAGCCGCACTTGTCCACCCTTCAGTTGACACTTTGGTTGACAGGGTTTTGATTCCTTTTAGGCACCGATTTTTCTAAGGGTTTGCTTTGGGTTTTGCAGAAGGCCAGAAAACCCACTACTAGAATATCATATGTGACTAAATGGAAGAGATTTTTTGTTTGGTGTTTCAAGCATGACCTAGACCCTTTTTCTGTGGGGATTCTTACGGTCCTTTCTTATTTGTGGGAGTTGCTCAGTTCTGGTTTGGGATATTCATCTGTTAGGTGTGGCATAATCATCTGTTAATGTTCATTTGTCAACCATTTGCACTTGTCTGTTCCTGACTAGACCTTCGGTTTCTAGTTTTGAAGGCAAACAATTTTTAAAAGGTGTCCTTCATATTCAGCTTCTAATGTTTCTCGTTCTTGGGACATTCATTTTGTTCTTCAGAAATTGACCCAGGCTCCTTTTCAGCTGCAGTTTTTTCTTCCCTTCAGCATTGTACTTGGAAGACTATATAGATGCCGGCTGTTACTTTTGATGAGGGTCTCTGAACTTCAAGCACTCATGGTGGTTGCATCTTTATTTTTTTCACAGGGACAGTGTGTCTTTTATTTATTATTTATTTTATTTATTTATTTTATTTTACATTTGTTTACTGGGCTAGTCTAACTGGATATATGTCCATTTTCAGTAGAGGCCCGGAGAGAAAAGCTCCAAGCATCGGCAGTGGCAAAACATACAATATATACCAATAGTAAAATGAGTTATAGTACATTGTTTAACATGTAGGTAAGATAAACTTGTACAGAGTTCTTTAGTATGTTTAAGCCAAGAACAAACAACATTTGAGAGGTAAAAAATATATGGAGATTCCCAAAATTATATATATATATATATATATATTTTTTTTTTTTTTTATCGGAAGGAATCTTTATTACAGGTAGGCAACATAGAACAGTGGCGTAGAGAAGTATTGGGAGAGCAAGAAGGGGAAATGGGATATCAGTCAGGGTTAGAGCAGGGACAAAGCCAGTGAGTTTTAAGATATTCTTTAAGATGTTTTTTATAAAGCAGTGTGGAAGCAAGGGTAGAAAGTTCACTAGGAAGCTCGTTCCAGGTTTTTTCCACTGTGTTGGTGAAGAGCGAGTCCCCAGCTTTGTTGTTGGATTTTATAGTAGAAGCTAGAAGCTTATTAGCTAAGCGTAGTGTTGCAAGATTTTTATAGGGGGTTATCAGATTAGTGAGGATTGGGGTATTATTAGGGTGGTAAAGGATCTTTTGGGTGATAAGATGTTGTTGACAAAGTAGTTGGTTCTGCAGTTCTAACCATCCCAGTTGTTTGCAGTTGTGACAGTGGTGAGTTATAAAAGGGGTGGCAGTGGCAAATCAGGCTACGTTATTTTAACTGGTTGAAAGTTTGGTAAGGTTGTTTTTAGAAAGATTGGTATATATTGCAGAAGCATAGAACAGGGTAGAGATCAGGTGGGTCTGGGCAATAGTGGTTCTGGCTATATAAGGGTAAGGAAGGGTTTGATTCTATAAAGGGTGCCTAGTTTTTTTATTGACAGACTCTATAGTAGTATTAATATGGTCATGATAGCTAAGGTTGTTGTCAATTGTTATTCCCAGGAGACGAGTTGTAGTGTCGGGGGATATGTTAGTTCCATTGTTAGAGGTTACTGTGAAGTGAAGTTGTGATGACTTTGAGTAGGAGCAAACAGCAATAATTTTGTTTTTTGGGGGGTTCAGAAGGAGGCAGTGTTGCATGAACCAATTTTCAACAGTGTTAAATACTGTCTGGGTGAGGGTCTGGAGTGAGGTTATGGACTTGGCTGAACATATTAAAGTAGAGTCATCTGCATATTGTATGCAGGTGGCTTGAGGAATTTTGGCATGTAGATCATTAATAAACAGTGAAAAGAGAAGCGGGCCTAAAATAGAGCCTTGTGGTACTCCTATGTTCACAGGGAGGGGTGTAGAAAGATTTGTATCCCAAAACACTACTTGCTGTCTGTTTTCTAAATAATATTTAAACCAGCATACTGCTTGTGGGTCAAGTGATTGGGCTTTTAGTACATCAGTAAGCATGTGATGGTTAACCATATCAAAGGCTTTTGAAAGGTCAATAAATAATGCAAAGGAAAGAGAGATATTGTTACGATTTTTGTTTATACAGTCAGAAAAGGATAGCAGGGCAGTTGTGCTATGGAAAGGTCTAAAGCCATGCTGGCAGTTGGCAAGTAAATTATTATGGAGAAGGTGGTCAAGTAGTTGTCTGTGGATGCATTTTTCCATTATTTTAGCTATTGGAGAGAGTAAGGCGATTGGCCGAAAGTTGGAAAGCTCAGTAGATGTCCCATCTTTATGTAGAGGGATGATATGGGATACTTTCCATATGGAAGGGATTGTGCTTTCTAAAATTGTTCTGTTTATAAGGATGGAGATGGGATAGGCATTGGATTTAGCTGCAATTTGCAGGTATTCAGCTGGAAGACAGTCAGCAGAAGGGGCAAATGGTTTGAGTTTTTGAAGGAGGTTGCAAATGAGGGATGTAGGTACAGGTTGTATATGAAAGGTTGGAGCTGGACTATTCATGGTATTTAATGAGAAGTGGTAATAGGTGGTAATGTATTAGCTAGGGTTTGAATGGCTTCAGTAAAATAGTTATTAAAGCCATCAGGAATTTGGTTAGAGTTATTATGGTTGAATCCTGATGGTGCAGGAGTTTTAGAATGCCCTGGCTGAAGTAGTTTGTTGATGCCTGACCAGAACTTTTGTGGTTTTTGTTGGTGGGTTTGTTGGAGGTGAAGGTAATAGTTTTTTTTTCTTGTCTTGCAGAATGTCTTTTTTTGGTGGCATTTCTTAACTGTTTAAAGTAAAGGTGATCTGATGGACTTTTTAGAGGCTCTCCATTTGGACCACATTTTATTTCTTAAGAGGATCTTTTGCCTAGTTTGTTTTGTGTGCCATGGGGCAATTTTGGCACTTTTTCGGGAAGAGCGATAGGGGGCAATGGTAATCTAGGATTTGTAGGAATCTGGTATTAAAGTAGGTCACTGTTTCATCAAGTTGAAGATGATACATTGGTGACCAGTCACATGCTTTCAGTTCATTTTGGAAGGTCTCTGGATGAAAGTTTTTTTTTAGAATGGGAGGTTTTAAAAATATTAGTATTAGGGCTATGAACTCTTTGTTTAATAATATAGGTTAGAGCACGGTCACTGATATCATCTGTAAGGATTCCTGGTTTATAAATATCAAGATGGCTGTTTAGAAGGATCCAGTCTAGGGTGGTTTCCTTGTTGCTTGGTTTATGGATTCTAGTAGGTGTGGTTATTTGTGAGAATCCATAAAGATTTATGTGATTGATAGGATTTGGGGAGCTACAGATTGTCCAGTCTATATTAGTCACCTAGCACAATGGTTTCCTGAGGTAGGTGGGTAGAGAAGCAACTAAGTATGTTTTCAAGAGTATTGATATTGTTTCCAGGGGGGAGATAGGAACAAATTAGATAGATAGATTTGGAGTTGTTGATTTGAAGTTTAGAAGTAAGGGTTTCTGCATTAATATTTGAGGGCAGGAGCACATTGATGGGTGAAACTTGGAGTTCTGATTTATATAAAATGGCTACACCTCCACCCTTTTTGGTTTTGTGGTCACATCTCAGGATATTATATCCAGGAGGGGTAATTTCATGGTCCTGAGTTGAGGGCTTTAGCCATGTCTCTGTAATACAGAAAATATTGAATATGTGCACTTCTAAGAGTGCATGTAGGTGGGTAATTTTATTGTTAACGCTACGGATGTTGAGGTGAGCTATCAAGAGGGAGTTAGATGGTCTTTTTGAGGTAATGGTAGCATGAGATATTAGGTTGTGTGGGTTACTGGGAACACCTGTACTGGGGCTGGGGTTTGGATGAATATCACCATCTAATAGGGGGTGTTGTTGAAGATATTGTTTTAACTTTAGGATTTTGTAGTAGTTGTATGGGGTTTTCTTGTCATGGAAGTAAGTAACATGGGTAGCTCTATGGTACTTTGGAAGTATGTAGATGGAAGTGGAGGTTATATTAATGTGGTTGAGGGAATGTATGTGAGAAACTGGTAGAGTTTGCTGGTAGGGGTGGTGGTGTTCAGGAAGAGAAAAGTGTTCAAAAAAGGTTAGTGTGTATGGTAGAAAGAGAAACTAGAATAGTAGTTAAGAGTAGTAGGTTTGTGTGAATATACTTGTGTATTAAGGCCATTAGGATGTGAAGGTGAGGCGGTAAAGTAAGTTGAGGGAAGGCGTCTAGTATATGGTAAAATAGAGGTGGGAGAAGGAGAGAGTGCTGTAAGAGGAAGAGTAGGTTGAGGGAAGAAGTGTACAATAAAATAAAATAGAGGTGGCTGAAGGAGAGAAGGCTGTATAATGTTAGCAATAAAGGATGAAGGAGAGTGGAGAGGTTAGGGTGTGGACTTAAAATGTATAAACTGCTTAAGGAATTGAGGTTGGGGGTGGGATTAAGTAGAAGTAGTCAGTGATAGGGTGATAAGGGGAGGGGATGTGGCTGTAGAAGTATAAGGCTAACTGTACTGAGGGTGGGTGGAAATTGGGGGGTAGGGGAGCGGAGTGAGCCCGCAGGGTGAATGGAGCGGGTAGAGACAGGTAATGGAGCAGCTAGAGGAGAAACAATCAGCAAAGCTGGTTACTGAAGGTAAGTTAGGTAAGTCTAAAGTGGGAAAGAGCAGAGATAGGTAAGGAGTCTGTTAGAAAACAGGAGGGTGAAGCAAGTTAAAATAAAGGGTAAAGTGTGAGGTTTAAGAGTAGTTCAAGGTCATTAGAAATATAGAGTAATAAAAGCAGAATAACAGATGGATAAGCTGGAGAATAAAGGATGGGATAGGGGTGCCACCCACTGGACAAAGCTAGTATTACAGGCAATTCAGTAAGTGGGTTAGCTAGCGCCAGATTAGGGAAGGGGAAAACGTTAGTAAGAGGGGTTACTATAAGGTGGTGGAGGTGTTTTGGTTACAGGGTAGATAGTTGGGGGGGGGTAAAGGCTGCTGACTGTCCAGGCTCGGAGCGTGCTTTAGAACCCCTGAAGCAACAGTGGATGGTAGTAGGCTCTACAGGCAGGACATAGATAACATACTTTCTTGCTTCTTTGAGAGAGGGTGCAGGGAATAGAGGCTGAGAGATGAAACCACCGGTTTTTTTTTTGGACGGGTCCTTTGTCACAAGGTAGATAGGTGTTCAGAGGTTATAAGCTGGAACAACACAATGAAGAGCAGGGTACTTATGGGAGAGAGAGAGAGACAACAGTGGTGGTGAGTAGCAAGAAGTTAGCACAAAGTATGGTAGTTAAGGCAATATAATAAAAACAGTTAGCATTTGTACATTCACTTATTTTTGCTAAAAGCTACCAGTATCATATACATGCTAGCAATTCTGAGAGATTATTAATTAGCAGGTCATTATCTGTAGGATCAATAGGGCAACATACTACTCATTAGCTTTAAGATATAAACAGACATAAATGCATGTGAATAGCTGAATAGCCATAAATCAGGAAAATGCATAGAGAAATAGCAGGATTTCAGTATATGATCACCAGGTGTGACTTAGGGCTGGTAGCAGGCAGGCTCATAATCTACACTAAGCATTGGTCAAAGGAGGCAGCACATTGTATAATACAACATATAGTGCACCATTAAACAATTCTGTAGAAATATGCATTAACTAACAGTGACAGCTACTCGGGCGTTTTACCCACTAAATAATTCCCATTAATGTAGTCTTAGCATTCCACAGTTACCATTCGCTCACTAGGCTAGCATACCAGTCATAATGGTAGATGTGTTATCTTTAGTGATTAGCAACAGAGCACTCACTGGATGTTACTAGATATCACAATTATTTCAAAGTATCTAATCCATGTGACCCTTAACTGTTACAGTAAAATGTAGAGATAATTATCTTTATTGCTGATAGCATGAGGGCCATTAAGATAGGCTTTAACAATGGCTTCCAGACTTTATAGGGCAAGGAAATGATTAGAGTAGCTCCCTGTGGGAATGAAGTAGCTGTTACAGTCTAGAAACTATTTCCCACAGACAATGCAAACAGCATCAGGATCAACAAGTGAGCATAAGCTCGCACTCAGTAGCTTCCACGTGGTTAGCGTGATGCTAAAAGGCCATTCCAGGCTTTTTTTTTTTATTTTTTAAAAATAAAAATAAATACAAAATATATAAACATAAATTTGGCTCCCAATCTTCCTGATAGCCATAGCACAAACAGCAGTTAGATCAACTGGTGGGCTTCAGCACGCACATAGTAACTTCCACATGGGCCGAGAGATGCTAGTGGCCGTAACAGTTTTATTTTACTTAAGGAAATAAAAACTAGCCCATAACTTTCAAAATAGCGGTACACAGGCTAAAAATTAGTACGCTAGCAACACAGACAGCAGCCGTTTAATCTGCTGACTAGAACTAGCTCCCAACATTCAGAATTGCCGATAGAGGCTAAAAACTAGTACCCAGCAAGACATACAACAGCCGTTTAAGCTGCCAAATAAACTACCTCCCAACTTTCAATACAGCCGTTACAGGCTAAAACATAGTACTCAAGCAAGACATACAGCAGCCGTTTCTTTGTACCATTCCTTCTCTTATACCCAAGGTAGTTAATGATTTGTCCTTGAATCAGTCCATTCCTCTTCCTTTTTTTTCCCTTCTCCACAGAATCCTAGTGAAAGGGTTTGTCTTGCATTGGATTTACATAAACAATTTAGATTTTACTTGGACAAGATAAAACATATTAGGAAATCTGAGCAGCTTTTTATTACCTTTCATGCTAGGAAAGTGGGTTTAGCAGTATCTAAGCAATCCATCTCCTCCTGGATATCTAAGGCCATTTATTTTTACTATTTTCATTGCAAGCAGCTGTCCTGTTCTTTTTCTGCTCATCATACCAGTGCAGTAGCTTCTGGTGCTTTTTTAAAAGGTCTAGATACTAGATCCATCTTGGAAGCAGCTACTTGGTCTTCTCTTCAGACTTTCACCAAAAATTGCAAGTTGAATGTCTTTTCTAGGGCTAGATCAGATTTTGCCACTGCAATCCTTCATGGGATTTTGGAAAGCTCTTCTGTGGCTTCCTCCTCTTTTAACTTACAGTAGCTTTTGTACTCTCCCAAGAGTAAAAAATATTGCAGCATAGTGCAGTTGTGTAAGATCTTACCATAACACTGGATGTTCTACTTCTCACTTTTGCAGTATTCTGTTGATCCCTCCTACCCTCTGTTATTTCTGTTTTCTTTCTGGCCGAGGAGTCTTTCTATAATCATCATCATCATTATCATCATCTTTCCGTCTTGGATGTATGTGTTATTACTTAACTCTCGGGTTGCCTTAGTTCTTCTGGGGCACTTCATTTCTGAGGGTTAAGCAGTTGTATGTCACATTTGCACATAGAACATATGCTGTTTTTCGTGTTTCACTGCTGCAGTCATCACCTGTGGGTTATCCCTGCTGTGCTAGCCCTTGGCTGGCCTGAATACCAGAGTCAATGTTTTTTTGCATCGGCTGCCATCACCTGTAGTCTGACGTCAAGTTGTCAGTGCTATAAAGCAAGGCATCCGACGTCATTACACCAGTCTTTCTTGCTGTGGAGCCTGTAGCAGAAGCAGTTTGCATGAATGCCGGTCAGTCACTACCAGAAGTTGAATTTCAGCTGAAAACGTCTAAAGCTAAGTACCCCGTTGGGGATCTTTCTTTCTTGCACTAACCGATGTCAGAAAAATTTAACAATTGTCTTGCCTGTGGAAAGCAGATCCCACACTGAGACTTCATTCTTACTGCGTCACTTGTTTAGGCCCAGACCACAATGTCCCCCGTTGCTGGTTCTGTGCCCCCTTTAATGTGAGAACCATTCACTGTAGAGCTCTTTTTGTAGACAGTTATTTTTGTGTTCCGTCTTCATATTCTGATACGGCATCCGTCAGCCAACAATCTGCAGATATTCTGAAAAAACGTAGAGAGAAAGATAGAGACAGACCACATAAGGCTTAGCCTTCTGACAACGCTTCCGCTAAGCAGGTAGTCAGTTTTCCGGAATTCAGTGAGGTGCTTTTGCAGCCCCTGATGCTCGATTCAATATCTACACAGGCCTCTACCGAGACCATTTAGGAGCCTGGTATGCTAAAGAAATATTCTTTGTCTTCTGAGTCTTTGGCTGTCTCTGCCTCGGTTGGGTCCGGAGCTGCGATGCAGGCACTGGCTTCCGAGGAGGCCTTTTGCACTACTGATTCTAGACAAAAAATGATGTCTTCGCATCCGACTACCATTTCTCTCAGACCAACGGATTCTCTTAGGCCTAGAAGCCAGGCCACTCTTAGGAAATCTGCTTCGAGCCACCACCTTGCTACTGCTCCACCACTCCAAGCACAGATGCTTAAAATGGTGGAGGATCTCATCTCCCTTATCCGGAGTAGTCAGGCCACTTCTAACAGGAAAAGGCACCCTTCTCCAGAAATTATGACAGAACAGGATTCTGAGGAATCTGATTATTCAGTATTTGAAGAGGAACAGCATCCCTTAACTGCTTATGAGAATTCAGATGCAGAGGAATCCATCCCTTCTGCATCCCCTCCAGAGGACCTTTCCTTTGGGGGAACCCTTCACTCCATCGGGGAACATTTCCAATGGGAATCCCAGGACTTCACACAGTTGAGTTTCTGGACTTGCCCCAACACAGACCCCCTGGCCATCCCCCCTATTTCAGAAGTGGCGGACGATGTTTTCCATGAATCCAGCTTAGCCCCTGACGCCCTCCCTCCTGCTCCCAGTAAACCTGACAGGTACTACAGAGTACCGGATTCTCATAAATACCTGTACAGAAATCCTGCTGCAGACCCAGAGGTCATTACACAGGGACCTAAAGGAGCTAAGACTAGTTCTGCCAAGAATCCTCTTCCTTCTGACAAGGACTCCAGAGCTGTGGACAGATGGGGTAAAAAAAAGTATACACCTCTGCAAACTTAGCTATCGGAGCAGTCAATTGTCAGTTCCATATGTTAAAATATCAACAACACAGTTTGGAACAGTTAAAACAGAAGAATGCTACCTTTCCTGACTGTGCCAATTCAAAAGAGTTAGCAGATTTACTGCACTCAGCTTGTCAAGTGGCCAAACACTCATTACAATGTGGATATGATGCCCTAGAAGCCTCTAGCAGGGCAGCAGTAACAGGATCTGTTATTAAGAGACATGCTTGGCTGAAGGAGCAACCTCTCCCTGATCATGTCAAGTCTAAACTTATCAATGCACCCCTAGATAAGGACAGCTTGTTTGGGGAAAAAGCAGGAGAGGTGCTTAAAAAGATGAAGGACAAAGCAACATCTATGCAAACAGTAAAATATTTCTTTCAAGTTTAACCTCTCAGATTCAGCAGGAACTTTCCCTCTAAGCACTGGGCCTTCCCTGCACCCAGCAGACAGGGCCAACGTAAGCCCCGCAGGGGCAGACCCTCCAGGCCCCTATCCCAGGGCCAGCAGAGAAGCAAACAATGGACCACTTCCGTCTCTAAGGCATGAAGTTCTAAGCCAACCTTTTATGGCAAACACAATGACTCCCCCTCCCGCCCTCCCTTCACTCACCAAAAACTAGGAGGAAGGCTGTCCCTCTTCAAAGACAATTGGCTTTCTGTAACAAAGGACCAATGGATCTTAAAGATCATTTCTCAGGGATACAAATTCTCTTTCAGCGAACTCCCAATTCCAGGAGGGTACCCAGATTTACCTCCAAATCAGTGGGCAGAGGCATTGAAACAGGTCCAAACTCTCAAATCACAGGGGGCAGTAGAACCTGTCCCCTCAGATCAAACAGGCAAAGGCTTTTATTCCAGACCATTCCTTGTTCCCAGAAAAGAGGGCACTTGATGCCCTATCCTGGATTTATCCATTCTGAACACCTCTGGTGGTCCCCAGATTCAAAATGCTAACTTTGCAGCAGCTGCTGCCTATGCTAGCAAAATATGCCTGACTAGTGACCCTAGACCTAAAAGATGCCTACCTCCACATCCCCATCAGGGAATTGTGCAGAAAATTCCTGCACTTCAGAGCAGGCTCACAACACTTTCAGTTCTCTGCACTGCCCTTTGGCTTATCTACTGCTCCCAGAGTATTCACCAAATGCTTGGCCACCAGCAATAGCATTCTGCAGACAGAGAAGTATACAGATTTACCCTTACCTGGATGACTGCCTCATTCAGGCAGAGTGCAAAGAAAAGCTGCTCCAGGATCTTCTGTTTGTCAAATCTCTCCTCACTTCCCAAAGGTTCACCATCAACAATAAGAAATCAAAACAAAACCCCACCAGGAAGATCGTTTTCTTGGGAGCTATGCTAGACACAGCATCCCATATGGCTTTCCTATCCCCAGAAAAGCAGATCTTCCTGCCTCTCTACTTTACCCAGCTGACTTCCAGAAGTTACCTCACTGCATGGAAGTTCCTGCAAGCCCTGGGATACATGTCAGCTTGAATCCTTCTCATTTCTCTGGCCAGGCTTCACATAAGAAAACTTCAGTGGTACTTAAAGAACCTTTTGTGCCAGCACTGTCAGTCCCTAGAGACCTCTCTCCCTCTGATCCCATGTATAAGGGCCGAGTTTCTCTGGTGGGCAGAAGCCTGTGCCAGAAACAAGGGTCCTCTCTTCATCCTCTGCCCGGCCATCACCACCGATGCCTCAGACATTGCTTGGGACGCTCACCTAGCAGGCAGGTGCACCCAAGGTCTTTGGGATGCCCAGCAACTTCACTTGCTCATCAGTCAGAAAAAAGTGATGGCAGCACAAAAGGCTCTGACATCCTTCAAACCCCATCTCAGGCCAGGGGTTCTCCTTATAAAAACAGACAACACCACAGTAATGTGGTATATCAACAAATGGGGGGGGGAGCAATCTTACCCCCTTTGCAGGTAGCCATGAGCCTCTAGCTTACAGCCACCTCCATGGTTCTACACCTAATTGCCCAATACCTACCAGGGGTCAACAACACCCTGGCAGACCACCTATGCAGAAACTTACTAGACCCTCATGAATGGCAGCTCCACAGGGAAATCTTTCTGCAAATCACTCAGGAGTGGGGACTCCGGAAGTGGATCTCTTTGTCTCACACCTCAACAACTAGCTGAAAAGGTTCTGTACCAGGAATATCACCTCCTAGCATGGAAGGTGGATGCCTTGACCTTCCCCTGAAACTCCCTGTTTGTGTATGCATTCCCTCCTCTGCCCCTTATTCCCAAGGTACTGATCAGAATAAGGGAGGAGAAACCAAAGGCAATCCTCATTCCTCCAGATTGGCCCAGACAGCATTGGTACCCCTTACTGCACAGCCTGACCTTACAGCCCCACAAGCAGCTTCCCCTGATCTCAGACCTCTTGATCCGGGTGAGAGGGAAGATACTGCACCCAGACTTACAGACTCTCATCCTTTCAGCATGGCTTATACCTTAAAGGCTAGCAAGGAGTCCCTGTTAAGCAAACCGGTCCTAGAATCATCACAGAGGCCAGAAGGCCCAGCACCATAAATTCTTACTCAGGGAAATGGAAAAGATTCTACTCCTGGAAGCAGTCCAAAGGGGCCAGTACCTCCCATCCTTTCATCCCTTTTATCTTGGATTACCTAGCCTTGTTGCTCAATAGTGGCCTGTCTTTCTCCTCTATTAAAAGCCATGCCTCAGCCATTTCTGCCCATTACGATTCAGACCCACCCTTCTTCTCTCATTCTTTGATTATGCAATACGTCAGAGGGGCTTCTAATATCAGACCTCCCAGAAGGCCTCCCATGCCACCCTGGGACCTGAATTACATTCTAGAAAAACTAGCTTACCTCCTTTTGAACCTGCCGCTTCTACAGAATTTAAATACCTCTCTTGGAAGACTGCCTTCCTTCTAGCTATCACCTCAGCCAGAAGGGTATCAGAACTTCAGGCTGTCATGGCTGTTGAGCCCTTCATCATTTTCCATGCAGACAGGTTCTTCCTGAGGACTAACCCCTCCTTTATGCCAAAAGTGGTATCTGATGTGACCCTCAACCAGGGGATTCACATACCCACCTTCTTTCCCAACCCTCAAAACAAGGTGGAAAGAATTCTGCACTCACTAGATGTGCATAGACAATCAGATGCTATCTGGACCATACTAAACCATTCAGAAAAACAGACTAACTACTTGTCAGCTTAGGCCCCTGGGGCAGAGGGGAAACCCATTTCCAAATGGATATCACACGGTATCCATTTCTGCTGCAGAATACATGGGAAACCCCCCTAAGTCTATCCATACCCATTCCACTAGGGCGGCCTCCACTTCCACAGCCTTCCTCAGAGGAGTCCCCACCAGGGACATCTTAGAAGCTGCCACCTGGACCTCTGTCCATACCTTTACAAAGCATTACCACCTACCTCTTTTTTTCTAAGTCTAGGATAGGGTTTGCCTCTGCAGTTCTGCAGGGCCAGCTGACCCATGCCTAGGAATCTAACCTGTCCTTCCACCCCTCTCCTCAGCTTTAGGAATCCTCCCACTGGTGATGACTGCAACAGTGAAACACGAAGAACATAGTACAGTTGTGTACACTTACTATAAATGTAGATGTTCAAGTGTATTCATTGTTGCAGTCCTGGTTTCCCTCCCTCCATCCCCCATATAGCATCTTCCCACGGGGGATATAAGCTTCCCACGGGGGGGGGGGGTTTAGCCACCAGAACCACCTTTCCTTATTTCCTACAACTGGAACATTTTGAGCATGGATAGGTGCCTTCTTGACACTAATGTGTTTTTCACTGGTTCTTGGCATAGCTTTCTAACAGAAAATCTGTTTTAAATTATAGGTATTTTAAAAGAAAAGAAACTGAGCAGTCAGCATATTATTAAAGCATTCATAATTGCATAACAGATTCCACTTTCCAAAGATCTGCTTTATATAATTAAAAAGTCTGTTACATGTGAACAATAAACCTCAGACTTGCATTTCTCATGATGTGTTATCACTTGCTAGTGTCTCTGTTGCAGAAAACGTCATCACTGATGAGTTGCATAATGCTTAAGGTGTTTACTTCACAGATGTACCATACAGGGTTTGATTCTCGTGTTTAGTCACTGACTGGTTATTGGCTAGGTGTGTAATAGTCCGCA
Source organism: Protopterus annectens (assembly GCF_019279795.1). Classification (NCBI taxonomy): domain Eukaryota; kingdom Metazoa; phylum Chordata; order Ceratodontiformes; family Protopteridae; genus Protopterus; species Protopterus annectens. Next base: position 529,962,590 of record NC_056733.1, read on the forward strand.
GAGTGATTAGCATTTACCTCTAGACATGCCAAAAAATATGTACTAAATATATTATAAATATATAGACTGATAAAATACATTAACAGATTTAATACATGCATTTGTAAGTTTTACCTGTTCCTTATTATCATAGCTTGTTAGACACATTGTATTTAAGTTCAGATTATCTGAGAAGTTGCTGACTTTGACTGGCAAAGACTGGCTGCTGAAAGCCAGTCAGCAGACTGTGCTACAAAAGTCAGTGTGCTGTTTTGGTATACAAATTTAAGTAAGTAAATAAATTCCAGTAAAATACTCTGGCTGGTACAGGTGTCCCAGCACTGTTGCCGAATGTAAAAACATGTATGAACATGCTTGACTGCTGTATGCCACAGAGCCTTCCTATATTCACAGCAGGCATGGTGGCGTTGAATGTCAATGTCTGTGGCATTTGTTGGATGAGGTAATACATAGGGAAGCCCTTGCTTATAGAGCACCTCTACTGCAGACCCCACCTATGTGTATAGGAAAGCTTGTGGCTTCCTGCAGTCATTGTGTCTTTATACCATAAGCTTTTATTTTTAGTGGCCATTCCAAGACATGTCATCCGGAGTATGATAAGCAGAATGTGGCTTTCAGCAACCTGAATTCAGTGACTTGTCCTTCAGCAGCTTGTCAGGGACACATACCATGAATCTGTTCTTAACATTTGACTGTTTGCTATCCTACTTTGAAAAACATGTTGTGGGCACATATTTGTTCAGATTGAATTGATTTAGCCTTATAACCTAGGTCAATAAAGGGAAGGATAATTTCTCCTTCCTTGGGTAAAGAGGGAAAAATAAGTTTGCTGCCACAGTTTGCAACATTTAAATTAGGTTATTTAATTTTGCTAAGCTTCACTGCTAGTAATATTAATGATGGGAGGCATTTCCTTACCAAATATTTTTGCCTTCAAACTATAAACTAGAATGTATTAATTTTAGTTGGGTTTAGGATTATGGGAGAAAAGACTGTTTAAATGTTCCCTTGGGTGCTAGATGTAGAACACATGAGTGTAAAGCAGGGCATGCTATTTGGTGTACTCTGGAATGAGCATTTACTCTAGTCTTACCCGTATAATACTGCAGATGTGATACTCAGACTGTGACCTTTGGGGTCCTCCAGTTAGACAGGAATGTGGTTGGGATGTTGGCCTTTGCTTGCAGTTCATATAATTTTTAAACAATTCAATGGTTTTGTTTTCTGTCAAAATCTGCATGGAGGAAGATGTGCTAGTAATAAAGACTGGTAGCTTGTAAGGCCCATGTGTGTGAGGAGAGGGGTAATGGGCAACTATTGCTGGGTGATTTATCATATCTTTTTCTAGGAATAGAGGCATAATGAAATATCAGCAACAGTACCCTTGAGAGTGCCTATGAAAAAAGTTGCTAGGGTATGAACATGGGTGACTGGTGCCTAGAGAGTAGAAGAAAAGTTCCATTAAAGGAAAGCTTAAGCTTAGGGACTTTATACCATGCAGTTGTCAGTAATGCAAGTAAAGAATGTGAAAGTAAGTGAAAGTGAAAAATACGTTTATGGTTAGCTGAGTGAAGCAAAAGGGAACTGTGCTTTATGGAACTGGTGCACAAGTATATGATTAAAAGGAGGCACATGCCACGAACGAGGGCCTGTGGAAGGAGTTATTGTGTCATCCAGTTGTACAGTAAATTGTTTTTCTTGGCAATGTCAATGTCATTTTTCATGTCATAAAATGTTACTGGTTGGGTGGCTGTGTTTCATCTGAGGTGTAGTAGGAGAAAGTGAGAGCAAAAACTGCAGAGGGGGGATGTACAGTTAAGAGAGAAAAATAAGACTTTTTTTATGGAGTCAGATTGAGAGTGAAGGTCAGAAGAACAAAAGCAAGTACTGAATGGGAAATAACTGCAGTGATTCCTTGCTGTAAGGAATATTGCTACTGTGAATGAGTTCTGCACAATTCATTAATCCCACTAATACTGGCAAAAATGCATCACTTGGACAGAAAAGCTGTCTGTAAAGCTTCCACTTGCAATGCAGATGAAGTAAACTTTTTTGTTATTTGAAGTACTGTAACAGGTTTATCGCCAACATTTGTTGCAATAATCATCTAAATGCAAAATAAGGTGACATCTCTACAGAGCATATCACTTCTGACAGATGAAATCTGGAGTCTCGCAAGAAATATTTATCTTGTGAATTTAGATGGACTGACTCTCAGTCTGTGTTTCCTGCAGACCAGATGTAGATTTTGTCCTGTTTCATGTTGCATATTGACTTCATTTGACATTATCATCTGTGTTTCATTGTTTTGACAGAGTGGTCAGTGCATTTCCATTTTTATATTTACTTTCCCACCGTCTTTGTTTTCAGTGGCAAGGACGACATGTCTTAATGTACTGAACAGCACTTAGATGTAACTAGAGTCCTTGGCTCTGAAATTTGTATTACAGTAGAGCAGAAACATATGTAGTTTAGGAATGGGAAACACTATTTTGGCAGTGTGAGGCAAAAAAGTGACACTAAGCTGGGTAGAATCTGAAGTGGTAAAGCTGCATGATGGGTTGGGCAGATTGACAAGTGAGTGTATAATATGTTGTTTCTGTATGTGTAGTAAAAGTGGAATGGAAAAGGGATGCTGATTAGTAACTGCGTGGGTGGGATAATGTGGATTTCAGATTGCGTTTAGTGAGGGCTTATTGGGGAGTGCAGAAAGGCTGAATATAGACAGCAGTGCAAGATGGTAGATGCATAACATAATGAACCAATGTTGTGATGAGTGTCAGATGCTGCACAGATGTCACTCGAAGTGGTGGAGGAGCTGCCTTGGGAGGTAATGTATATGGTACTGCACAGCTTTGTTTGGGGATGGTTGAGTGCAAGTTACTTCGCACCTCCAGTGAGAAGCAGTGGCATATACAGTGAAACTGATGTAGAAGGTTTTGGGATGTAAGCTACAAGTCTGGAACTTAGGGAACAGTATCCCTGCTACGTGAAAAGGTGCAGTGTAGGGTACAGTGCAGCTGCCAAGACATAGGATACAGTAAATCTGGTTTGTGAGGTGGTACAGTGTCGTTGTCGTGGGACGTAATGGGGGATGTAGATTATAGTGCAACTGCTGTGGCGTGGTGGGATGCAGGATGCACTGCAACTGCTGTAGGGGATCTAGTGCAGCTGCTTTGGGAGGCAGTGGGATCTGAGTTACAGGGCAGCTTCTGTGGGAGGTTATAGTGCAGCTGCTGTGGATGGGATGCACAGTTCCTGAGCATGGGAGCTTTTGAGGAAAAAAAGTACAGAATCTTTCCTTGCCCTGTAGGGGTGGATAGTGTTGTGTACTTATGTAGTCAGTGGCAGCAGTGATAACCATTCCTTGTTCTGTAAGAGTGGTCAGTCTCTATCACTGCCTCTTACATCAGCATTTGGTTGTGTGTTTTCCAGTCTGTGCAGAATTCTTGTTGCAGTCCTTTACTGGCACCAACTGTAATAGTGACCTTCCCAGTCCATTATGTAACTGTGCTCTTCGTATACCCTTGAGGATGCTGATTGTGTCCCTGCAATGCACATCAGCACTGTGGGTGTCCTTCTGGGACTCTGCATGGTATAGGGTATGTCCCTGTATCCAGTCCCAGCAGTGAGGGTGGCTTGTCACCCAGTGCTGTAGCTAAAATATACAGATTCTGCTGGCCAGCTGGGTGCCAAGAATGCACATCTGAGAATGACAAATTAACACCAGAAATGCTTGTCCATCTTGTGCTTAGCTCAGTTTATTACAGTGAGGATCAACTGAACATAGTAGTTATTTCAGGCATATTTTATTCTTTGCTGTCTGAGCAGAAACTTTGAGGTGACTTCTTCAAACCATCAGAAAAAGCAATCAGAACTGCTGTGATCTTTGCAAAGATATGATGGTTATTTTCATTTATGTGCTCAGACATACCAAAGGAACTCATTTAAGCTGCCAGGTATGTCAGGAAAAATAAATAGTTGCATTGTCAACATGAAATAAGCCTATTACTGTAGCATTGCAAAAATATGTAAATTTGACAGCTTGCATTTGGTCATGTTTCTTGCTGGTGGATTTGTATAATATATCCTTGGTGTATTTAGGGTGTCTTATAAGGACACCCAAGGTCATTTTATATGTGCAGATTTCTTTTTAAATTAAAAGAGGCATAAAACAAATGTACATTTTACAAACTTTAAAGCTGACTCCTTGTACATTTAATATAATAGATTTTAATTCACAGACAACAGTTTGAGTGCTATGAGACATACAGTGATTTTGCACTACTTGCTGTATCCCTCAGTCTGTGCTTGTTTGTAATATGGAAATCAGAATTGAAATTACCATTAGTGCGCACTGTAAGTTTTCAGAGCCATGTAGGGTCTGTGCTGATCTCCTTAGTAAAATAAAATAATATTAGAGGCTTGGGTGTGACAGTCACATCAGATACATGTCCTATACAACAGAAGGGTCTACCTTTTATTATTGAGTTGGGACAAGGGCATCATCAGTAGATATAAGGCTTCATTGCCCCCATAATATCAACTCACACTTTTAAAGAAAATAAAATAAAACGCTATAACTCGCATCGAAACGTGATTTCCTCTTATTGTTATATGAAGGAAGAAGAAAGTACAGAAATGGGAACAAGCAAATATTTGTGCTTTATGTTTATGCCTTGGTTGTAGATATGGTTCATCTTATCAAGAAGACTTTTACTGAAACTTATTCTGTAATTAAAGTAACAGACTGTTCAGTTGGCTCACCAGAGTTTTTTCTACATGGGAAGCAAAGCTTCTATCCCACCTACCGATTAATATAATTAAATCTGAGGACCAAGAGATAATCAACAACAGGTGTGCGAAATGCACATTTGTGTTAAAAGTATTTTGACAAGGTGTGCTGCATGGAAGAAGTCATCTTTCAAAAAAATATATATATTTTTATATTTAGCATTGCAAAAATGAACTTCCCTTTATGACCGCAAGCAGACTGTTTTCAACAAAGGCTCGTTTTGTAAATGGGACTGTTGACTGTTAAGTACTTTTGGAAGAAGTCATACAAGCAGTTTAAATTGACAGTACATTTAAAATCACCATATGCTAGAATCCCATATTCTAAAATGGCATCTACATATACTATATGATAATATACATTTTACTTATGTATCTCCATTACTCTAATATAGAACTCAAAGAAGTTGGGATAGGGGAGTCAGTGTCCACAAAGAAGGCCAGTCACTGCCAGAGTCCCGTAAAGCTCCGTGCTGGGGCTGCTGATTTTTGGCATCTGCCTGTCTGAAGTCAAGGCCAGTGTCAAGGACTATTGCAGATGAAGTAAACATCTGACAAAGTTTACAGGCGATTGTCAGTTGAGTGCAGTCGTATAATCTCTCAAAGGCAAAAATACCCTCCAAGAAGGCCTCACACAGACAAATAACTGTCTAAAACTCAGTGCCAGGAAATGCATAGTAGTATTCTTTGCGAAGACAGTTACCCCTGGACTGTAGCATAGAGAGGGTGGGACAAAGGTGGCAAGTGCCCTGAGTCCCAAGTATAAGGGGACATGATCAAGTGGCAGGCTGAAACCTTTTTTCTGTACCGAGATGCTGATTTTGGTCTTCACTTGAATGGCTGGGGGTGTGTTTTTGATGGGGCTTGACTGGCTGCCAGTAGGCTTCTTTCAGTAATGTGAAGATCCAAGGACAATATTTTTCTTCTTTCTGCTCTTCACTTAAAGAGCTGAGGGATGATGCACCTATGTCAGTGGAAACTACCACAGCAAAAATGTACCCCTAACAGTAGACCCAGTGGTCATGAATTTGTGAATGCATATAGACCGTAACCTGGCCTTTAACTATCATGTGTTTGTGGTGGCAAAGAAATCATTCTGTATTCTTCCACTTATAAACAAGGGTACGGCATCTAGGTCCAAGGATGTCATCTTTCTTCTGTACTGTGCCCTTGTTAGACCAGTCATTGATTACAACACTGTCCTTTGGCATGTACCTGGCGAGGCATATGCCACAACTGGAGCATTCACAGAGGTTCCTCACAAAAAGAATATAGGGTGTAATAACATGTTCTGCATGGACCACCTCAAAGCCCTATCCCTTTATTTGGTATTATAGAGCCTGCTGAGAGCCAATCTATGCATGGCCTGCAAAGCATCTTCTGATCCCACTCTGATGGGCTTGTTGCAATAGCATTAGAATTACCTATCTAGGGAACCAAGCTTCACCTACAACATAAGTAGAACATGCTAGACAGATATATGTCTCAAAGACTACACCTTCTGTGGAATAGGCTTCTCATCCACGTCAAGCAGAGTTCTTCCCTAACCCGATTTAAGATAATTTTGTCCAGTGGATGGGGAATTGGAAACTTACCTCTGGTCTGACATCTGTAGACAGAGGCATGCCCAAGCCTACGCATATCCCATAAAACTACCCTAAGATATCAATACCTGTCTGATACATTTTGGAAGCATGGCTAGGCTTAAAAAGGACCTCCCTCCTGGTGTCCTTGGCCTAGTAATCACCTAAGAACAGATGCACTTTTTTAATATTGAATAATAGTGATAATATAACCTAGGTATTTAAAACAAAGTGTAGCTGTATAACAGTTGTAGAGTTTCATTAAAATCTGGGGCACATAATGCTGCTTAAACAGTCCACATATTTTTCTTATTAACAATCCACAGTTTTTCTCTATAATCTAAAATTCCAGTCCAAACTCATTTTATTTGGTCCATTCCTCTAATTTTATCAATGTATGAAAAAAAGTTTGATAGCAGAGGATGCAAGCTCTGAGTTGTTAGTGAGCTGCTTCCTTTCCATGTGTGTGTGGTTTGAATCTCTTCAACCTCATTTACCTGCTGTGCGGCTTTAAGTAAGTCACCTCTCAAGTGTACCTCATTACGAGGAACGTTTCTCATTTTGGGTCTTAAAGTTCATGTTCTTCAAAGAAAGTGTTTGTCACACAGTCAGTGTTAGTTTTCTTTTATGGTAAATAGAACTGAATCATAGTGGGCGGCCACGGTGGTGCAGCGGTTAGCATTGCCGCCTCACAGCAAGAGGTTCTCCAGTTCGATTCTCGGCTGGGGTGCCTTCTGTGCAGAGTCTGCATGTCCTCCCTGTGGTCACTTGGGTTTGCTCCGAGTGCTCCGGTTTCCTCCCACATCCCAAAGACCTGCAGTAGGTGGATTGGACACTCTAAATTGGCCCTAGGTGTGAGTGTGTGCGTGTGTCTTCTGTGGAAGGTTGGGCGCCGGGCTGGCAACTCGACACCGTAAAACTCCACTGCCAATCATGAGCGGACAGATGATCCAGGAGCAGAAGGACACCTGGTGGTGGAATGAAGAAGTACAGGAGATTATACAGAGAAAGAGGTTGGCAAAGAAGAAGTGGGGTTGTCAGGGAGATGAAGAAAGTAGACTGGAGTATAAGGAGATGAGGTGCATGGCAGAGAGAGAGGTGGCGAAGGCTAAGGATAAGGGGTATGAAGAGTTGTATGAAAGGTTGGACACTAAGGAGGGAGTAAAGGACCTGTACAGATTGGCTAGACAGAGGGACCGAGCTAGTAAAGATGTGCAGCAGATAAGGGTGATAAAAGATAATGGGGGAAATGTACTCGCAAGTGAGGAGAGTGTGTTGAGCAGATGGAAAGAGTACTTTGAGGGGCTGATGAATGAAGAGAATGAGAGGGAGAGAAGGTTGGATGATTTGTGGATAGTGAATCATGAAATGCAGTGGATTAGTAAGGAGGAAGTAAGGATAGCTATGAAGAAGATGAAGAATGGAAAGGCTGTTGGTCCAGATGACATACCTGGGGAAGCATGGAGGTGTTTAGGTGAAATGACAGTGGAGTTTAACTAGATTGTTTAATGAAATTTTTGAAAGTGAGAGGATGCCTGAGGAATGGAGAAGAAGTATTTTGGTACCGATTTTTAAGAATAACGGTGATGTGCAGAGCTGTGGTAACTACAGAGGGATTAAATTGATCAGTCACAGCATGAAGTTATGGGAAAGAGTAATGGAAGCTAGGTTAAGAAGGGCGGTGATGACTAGTGATCAGCAGTATGGTTTCATGCCAGGAAAGAGCACTACAGATGCTATGTTTGCTCTGAGAGTGTTGATGGAGAAGTACAGAGAAGGTCAGAAGGAGTTGCATTGTGTCTTTGTGGACTTAGAGAAAGCACATGACAGGGTGCCTAGGGAGGAGTTGTATTGTATGAGGAAGTTGGGAGTGTCAGAGAAGTATGTAAGAGTGGTACAGGATATGTACAAGGGTAGTGTGACAGCAGAGAGGTCTGCGGTGGGAGTGATGGATGTGTTTAAGGTGGAGGTGGGATTACATCAAGGATCAGCTCTGAGCCCTTTCTTATTTGCAATGGTGATGGACAGGATGACAGACGAGCTCAGACAGGAGTCCCCGTGGACTATGATGTTTGCAGATGACATTGTGATCTGTAGTGCGAGTAGGGAACAGGTGGAGAAGACCCTGGAGAGGTGGAGATATGCTCTAGAGAGAAGAGGAATGAAGGTCAGCAGGACTAAGACAGAATATGTGTGCGTGAATGAGAGGGAGGATAGAGGAATGTTGAGGATGCAGGGAGTAGAGGTGGCGAAGGTGGATGAGTTTAAATACTTGGGATCAACAGTTCAGAGTAATGGTGAGTGTGGAAGAGAGATGAAGAAGAGAGTACAAGCAGGATGGAGTGGGTGGAGAAGAATGTCAGGAGTGATTTGTGACAGACGAGTACCAGTAAGAGTGAAAGGGAAGGTCTACAAGAGGGTAGTGAGACCAGCTATGTTATATGGGTTGGAGACAGTAGCATTGTCGAAAAGGCAGGAGTCAGAGCTGGATGTGGCAGAGTTAAAGATGTTAAGATTTGCACTGGGTGTGACGAGGGTGGACAGGATTAAGAATAAGTATATTAGAGGGTCAGCCCAGGTTAGAAGGTTTGGATACAAAACCAGAGAGGCAAGATAACGTCGGTTTGGACGTGTGCTGAGGAGGGATGCAGAGTATATTGGAAAAAGATGCTAAGGATGAAGCTGCCAGGTAACAGGAAAAGAGGAAGGCCTAAGATAAGGTTTATGGATGTGGTGAGTGAGGACATGCAGGTGGGTGGTGTGACAGAGAAAGATGCAGAGGACAGGAAGAAATGGAAACAGATGATCCGCTGTGGCGACCCTTAACGGGAGCAGCCGAAACAAGAATATATTCTTAATAAGAATTATCATCTTATCATGGATTCATCTATCCACGACTTGTACTTATCCAGATGTCCTGGCAGGGCCAGAGGAATAATTAAAGATTGCACTCACCCTGCATACAGACTGTTCCTGCATCTATCATCCGTGAAGCACTTCCGAAGCATACGTTGCAGAACTACGAGATTCAGAAACAGCTTCTTCCCTATTGTCATCAGGCTGCTGAACTCTAGTAACAACTAAACTTTGTGATTGCCATCTGGTTCAGTAGAAACCATAGTAGCTTGTCTCATATTGTGATTTAACCTGGTTACCAGCCTCATCTAATACTTAGTGCAATATTCACCATGACTGTAACTTATAGGCCATCTAGGGCAGTAGCAGCGAGGTAAAATATCTCTTCTTTCATTGCAATACATGATACAAATTCATGAATTTAACCATAAGGTCCGTAGTGCAATCTATTGTTTACAGTGCAATACTTAAATGTCTCTCTCTGTGCAAGGATCAATGCAAAATCTTAACCAAGCACCTGTGCCAATACTAAGACTCATGCAAGTAAGTGTTCACTGTGAAAAGTGTTAAAATGTGTTTCTAATTATGTGTGGTATTATTCTGCCTGCATGTCAGTGATATAATAGCTAGGAGTTGCATGTGTAAATGTCTGAAAATAGTCTATATGTTGTCTGCGAGTCCAGAGACACACAATTTCATTCAGTTTTTGCACTTGTTTGATTTCTGAATGACAATAAAGTATACTTTGACTTTTGACTTTAGGTTTATTTGGAGGGACTTGCAAAGTATTGCATTTGTTTTTGTCTTTCGGCTTTTCCCGGTTAGGGGTCGCCACAGCGGAACTCCGGTCCGCTAATGATTGGTAGTGGATTTTTACGTACCGGGTTACTAGCCCTGATGCACAACCTTCAACGAAGGCACGCCCCATTCACGTATGCCTCCACACAGAAGACGCTCTAGCTAAGAATCGAACGGGACAATGTCTTGCTATGAGGCGACAGTGCTACCGCAGCACCACCACCGCAGTTAATAAAGAGAATCTCAGAGAACAAGAAGAGGCACAACTAGAAAGTGCTAAAGAGAAAATAAGGGAGTATCTGAATATTATGCATGAGTTTAGAAAGGTTGCTGTTAAGTAGCTGTGTTTTCATTATAACTCCAGAGGACAAAAACTGTTAGCACAATGACTTGGGCAACCAAAAATGGAAGGGGTTGATGTCCTTATTATGCTCTTGCTGTATTCTTTACATGAAGGAGTTTGCCTATCAAGCGACCCGATGTCGGCCAATATATAAAAGTCTTTAGTTCCAAGGGTGCATGGTACTTCACATATAGTCTGCTATCAGACGTAGGCTATAACAGTTACTTACACACACAACATCCTCAAGAACTTACTTGCTGCCAGACAGAAAGCGCTTCCCGTATGTCCGGTCTGACCGTTGAAGAAACTTAAGTGCCCTGTTGGGGAATCCTTTTCTCTGTTTTGATAGTATCTTAAGTTTAATGTCATTCAAAAAGGGTAAATGTGAATGTACATGTCAGATTCCACATAAGGACACCCATCAGCAGTGCCTTTTGTGTCTTGGGCCTTCCTATGACCATAAGGCCTGCCCTATCTGCCAGTCATTCATCCCGAAAGCCTTACAAAGTAGGCTTAATTCACTTTCCATATAACTAGAAAACCGGTGACTAAAACTCCTCTCCAAAAGGATGGAGGGTCCCTCAACCTGAGAAGCCAAGTCATTATAGAAGCTGAAGGCCAAGGTTTGGATATTCGCTCTGGGCCATTGTCCAAACTACAGACCGAACCCGTAACGGAGGTCACCTTGGAACAGAATAGAAACATGTCCTTGGAGGTACTGCAGGTGTCCACCACGGATGTCCAGGGGCAACCCTGACTTATCTCTGAAGGCCCCCAAGGGATTCCGACCATCCTTGTTTGAGAGGACGTAGATTCAGACATTACTGAGTGTAGGCCTACCCGCCGTCACTCCACAGAATGGATATGCTCAGTAAAAAGAAACAGAAGACCTGTTTCCCCTACTTCCACTCCCCAGAAGGATTGTCAAGCTTTCTCCCAAAGCATTTTCAGTGCTCTCATATTCCTCAGACCTACTCCAGGGGGTACAGTCCCTATGCCCCCTTGGCCTGCACCTTCTCAAAAGAGGGTTAGGGAGGGTTCGTCTTTTGAATAAGCGTCCTGCTCTGATGAGGTGTCTCTAGCTTTACTCTACCCATCTCCCCTCCCCACTAGACTGTCCCCTCCCCTGAGGAGGATTCCAATGGGACTGATTGTCCAGTGGAGGAGATTTCATTCAATGACACTTTGACCAGGATGTAAGAACATTTCAAGTAGGATAGCTCAACGTTTTCTGGAATTCATAAATTCCAATGCCTTGGATCAACTTATCCACACCCCCACCAGGGGCAGCAATATCCTAGAACTGGTCATTACCAACATGGGTGACCGGTGTTCCACACCAGACGTCAATTCCTCATTGGTCAGATCCCACCACAAGCTTATCAGCCTAGAGATCCACATCCTGCCCCCACCCCATTAGGGAAACCACCGTAAAAAATTTCTCCAAAGCCAACTTCACGCTTCTTAAGACAGAAGTGGCAAACTTCACAACACCCATGCAGACGGACAATAGAGGTATGACTGCTGAATCCTACACAAATGCACTTTATAAGCACTTACACGAGTGCATGGATCATACTATCCCTAACAGAACCAAGATGCTATCCTCCAAAAAAAGGAAGCCGATCTGATGGTCCCCTGCCATAAACAAACTCTACAACAGAAGAAAGAAACTGTTGCAAAAAAGAGTAAAATCCCATGACTGGACGAACTCCCTGGTCCACCTCAGTAAGAAGCTGAGATCCCTCATAAAATCCTCCAAAGCTAGTTATGAAAACAAAATTGCCACTGGTTGTAAAGACAACCACAAAGCATTTTATAACTATGTCAAGAATCTCAATGGCAACCCTCAGATCTGCTCTGAGTTACAGTACAATGGCACTAAATATACAGAACCAACTGATATTGCCAGCATCCTGCCAGATAGGTTCATTGCTAACTTTACCCCCCACCCCCCTAAAGGGCCCAGCTCTATACCAGAAGAATGCAAAGTTCCTGTAATCATGGCTTCATAGGAAAAAACACACTCTCTAAAGCCAAGAACACAGCATCCATGGGTCCTGACAATATCCCAGGCTGCATTCTACATGAACTACAGAGTGAACTGGCACCCCAACTAAGCACCATGTTCAGTCATAGCCTCACCTCAGGCTTTTTGCCCACTGAATGGCGCACAGCGATGGTTATCCCACTCCACAAGGGGAGAACCACCATGGACCCTGGGAACTACCGCCCCATTAGCCTAATGAGCCTGTTCTGCAAGGCCATGGAACGTATCATCATGGAACTTATAAACAAAGACATTGGTAATCTCCAAACTCTGGACCCCACCTAGTTTGGGTTTTTAAAGGGCAGATCATGTCTCCTAAACCTGATTGACTTCTTTGAAGCAGTCACCAAAGCCGTAGATGAGAGTAAAGTGGTTCACACAGCCTATGTAGATCTTGCCAAGGCTTTTGACACCATCCCCCACTCTGGAATTATAGATAAACTCACTAAACTAGGTATAAATCCCTATGTCACAAGATGGGTTGCCAACTGGCTCACTGACAGAACCCACACTGTGAAAGTAGCAGACTCCAAATCTGACTTCAGACCAGTAACAAGTGGAGTACCACAGGAGTTCAGCTCTGGGTCCTCTCCTGTTTGGTATCTACTTTTCTGAAGTACAGGCTAACACAGAAGGTCTTTGGCTAATGAAGTTCGCAGATGACTGTAAAATAGGAGCCATAATTGAAACTCCTAACTATGTGGACATCCTACAAAAGGGCCTCACTGAGACAGATGCCTGGTGTCAAAGCCATGGCCTCAAGCTCAGTACCAAAAAGTGCATTGTCATCTTCTTTGGTAAAAACTCTGTACCCATGAGCTGCCACATAGGTGGTAGTCTCCTTAACACTGAAAGTGTGATAAGAGACCTTGGGACATAGGTGGACAGTAGTCTGTCCTTTGATCACATTGCCACAGTAGTCAAGAAATCCTTCTACGTGGCACACCTCATCACAAAAGGTTTCTCATCCAGGAAAAAAAGAGGTCATTGTTCCCCTCTACTCGTCACTCTTTAGACCCATTGTATAGAGTACAACGCCCCTTTTGGTATGTACCTCACAAGACATCTACAACAACTGGTAAGGCCGCAGAAATATCTCACAAAGAGGATCACTGGCCTCAAACAGATGCCCTACGCAGACCATCTCAAAAAACTCCAGCTTTACTCCATTGCATATCGCCTACTCAGAGGTGATCTCTGCCTAATATACAAAGCTATGTCAAACCCAGAGCTGTTGGACATGCTCCACGTAAAGAAATCCCAATCCCTCCAAGCTACACGCTCTAGGGACCTAAACCTTGTCACCAGAATAAACAGAACATGCTGGAGGGATAGATTCTTGTCCCAGAGACTTCCCATACTCTGGAACAAACTACCTATCTATATCAAAGAAAGTTCCTCATTGGTACTCTTCAAGAAAAATCATGATGATTGGACGGGAAATAGGAAATTCACCCCGAGGATCACCTCTGTGGCTCTGCTCAACAGGGGCACAGGAAAATAATTTTCTTGGGTGGCGAAAGCCAGGGTACCTTTTTAGCTAGGCTTGTATAGGTCCTAGGGCCGATAGCCTAGGAACATTCAAAAATGTTACTATGACATACTGTAAGTGGACACTGCCAGTCCCTCTGCTATTCCCCTATCCTTTTGGTCTTCTTAGACCTCGTCAAGACTCCTGACTCACAACCTCTGGTTCCTAAAACCAGACAAATTTTATAAGGTGCCTACAAATTGCAAGTACTTATTCAGAGCACCTTCAACTGACCCATTAGTCACCACTGTGTCCTCTGACAAAGCCTCTAGACTTCTTCCCTTTACCTCTCTGCTACCTTCTGACAAGGACAGCAGGCATTTGGAGAGACTAGGCAAGAAAGTTTATACTTCTGCCACTCTTGCATTTAGGGCACTCAACTACCAAACCCATATGACAAAATACTCATTAGAGCTCTTATCACAGCTGTCTAAAATTATTTCTGAACTACCCAAATCCGAGAACAAGACCTAGCTACATCCCTGCTAGCTACTATCTCCCAAGTCACCATGCACTCAATCAAATGTAGCTATGATGCCGTAGAGGCTTCTGCTAGGGCACCTGCCTCTGGGTTTGTCTTTAGGAGATTTGCTTGGCTCGGACTACAACTTTTGCCATGTGATATCAAATCCAAATTGATGGATGCTCCCTTGGATAATGAAGCACAGTTTGGCTCTGCATCTGTGGAACTCTTCAAAACATTTCAGGAAAAGGGTAAGGATTTGAAGGATCTAAAACATCTCCTAGTTTCTTCTGTCCCAAAATTCCAGAGAAATTATCCTTTTAAACCAGCCTTTGTCAGGAGGCAATCCAGACCAGCTCACCCCAAGACCAAGAGATCTGGGAAGAGGCAACAACCTTTTTGGACTCAACAACAAACTCCACCTTCTAAACAGCCCATTCCAGACAGGCCAGGGGTCCGTCTGACTACCCCCCCCCCCACTGTTCCCACCGGTGCTTCAAACACTTAAAAGGATTATTTTCCAGGTTATTCCTAGTACTAAGGAAGGAAGACACCTGGTGACCCAGTTTAGACCTCTCTTTCATAAACACCTTCCTGAAGGTACCCTCTTTCGGGATGCTTACCTTACAAACCTTATTTTCCCCTGATCTTACCTCAAGCTTTCATGGCCTCAGTGGACTAAAAGGATGCCTATCTTCATATTCCTATCCATCTCGGCTACAGGAAATATCGAAGATTCTCAGTAGTCTGTGGTCATTTTTAGTTTTCTGCTTTACCTTTTGGACTCTCTACCACCCTAAGGGTTTTTGCAAAGTGCCTAGCACTAGTGGTGGCATTCTGTAGATTGTATCACATCCATATCTTCCCATATTTGAACAATCTTCTTTTCCAAGCAGACGGTCAAGAGTTGCTACAGCAGGACCTCAACCATGCAATCTGCATTCTTTTTTTCTCTTGGATTCACAACAAATTACCAAAATCAGCCCTCACCCCAACACAGGACTGGATTTTCCTCAGATGCAGGATTCAAACTGACCTCATGAAGGTCTCTCTGTCTCTCTGCTCACATCCAGAAGGCCCAGGAGCTCACTGCCTTCTTTCAAAATCTCATTCCTCCATCCCACATTTCAGCCAGGACATTTCTCAGGACACTGGGCTTTATGGCTTCCACCATCCCAGTGCTCCCTCTGGCAAAAATGCACATGAGGAAATGGTGTGGACTCAGCATGCACACCCGCTGGAGTTCCAAATTCCCCTTCTTCCCTCCCTGAAGAAAGAAAGAAATTAGTGGATTCAACAACTCTCCACCAGTCCAGGGCTCCCACTCCATCCTCTTCTACCATTGCAGGAAATGCATACAGACAATTCAGACACAGACTGGGGAGCAGCCCTCGGTGCCATGAAAGCACAAGCACCTGGTCACCCTCTCAAAGAAAAGATCACATCAATAAAAAAGAAATGAGAGCACTACTCTTGGCACTTCAGGCTCTCCTCATCCCAGGGCCCTTAAAGGTTCTAACATACAACATGACAGTGCTCTGGTTTATAAAGAAGTAGAGGGGACCAGGTCTTACCTCCTATGCAGACTAGCTCCACAGGTGTGGGATCTGGCTGTCAAAATGCAGACACTCCTTTAGACGGTATTCATTCCCTCCAGCATGAATGTTATGGCAAACACTCTCGGCATGTCCAAAACACAACCCCATTAATCGATGCTTCACAGGGATGTGTTTTTGGACGTTGTCCACCAATGTGGTATTCCACAAGTGGATCTCTTTGCCTCTCCCATGAGCAGACAGTTTTCTCTATTTTGTACAGAGACCCACATCCTCTGGCCTCGAAGGTAGATGCCCACAGCTTCTTATGGAAAGGGATGTTCCTATATGCATTCCCTCCCCTGCCTCTCATCCCAAGAGTCCTTCTGGAGATTTGGAAGGACAGACCAAAAATCTTGTTGATGACCCCCATTTGGCCAAGACAGTATTTGTTCCCCTTACTCCTGCATTTAGCCAAGGGCAAGCACCACATATTTCCTCACAGAGTGGACCTACTCACAAAACACAAGAGCACCCTCATTCACCCCCACCTGTTAACTCTGCAGATGAGATTGTGGATGATAGGGCCTTAATTCCTTTCAGACACCTATTTTCAAAGGATGTGTGAAGGGTACTTCAGAAGGCCAGGAAACGTAACACAAAGAAATCTTATTTATGCAAATGGAAAAGATTTTCATTATGGTGTGTCTCGCATAATTTGGACCCACTAACAGTGGATGTTCCCACAGTCCTGTCATACCTGTGCGAGTTGCTGGATGCTGGACTAACTTATTTCCTCAGTGAAAGTGCACGTCAGCCATCTCTCTCTGACTACCTCTATCTCCATCCTTGGCTTCCAGGTTTGAGTCCAAGCAATTCCTGAAAGGCATCCTCCACATGAGACCCCCCCTAGGAGACCAGCTTCACCTCCCTAGCATCTTAACTTTGTTTTGGAAAGGCCAGTAGCTTCTGCTTCCCTAAAATTCTGCTCCTGGAAAACTATCTTGCTTCTGGCAGTCACTGATGCCAGAAGGGTTTCGGAATTATAGGCCATTATGGCTTCCTCTCACTTCCTAGTCTTCCATAAGGACAAGGTTTCTGTCTACACCAACCCCTCTTTTATGCATAAGGTGGTCGAGATATCACTAAACCAAGCAGTACACCTTCCCACCTTTTTCCCTTCTCCCCAACCCTCTGCAGAAAGAGTTCTGCACACTTTAGATGTACACAGCTTAGATTTTATCTATATCAAATCAAGAGCATCAGGAAATCTGATCAGCTGTTTGTCTTCTTTCACAGTAGAGCCCTAGGACTCCCAGTCACTAAACCAACCAATTCCAACTGGATTTCTAAGACCATCACCTTCTGTTATGAACACCATGAAAAGAGCCTCCCTTTCTCAGTTAGGGCTCACTTTACTGGGGCCGTGGCCTCATCTGGAGCCTTTTTCAAAGGTTTGAACACCAATTCCCTTTTGGAGGCAGCTACTTGGTCTTCAGTTAATACCTTCACCAAGCATTACAAACTGGACAGCATTTCTAAATCCCCGGCAGGGTTAACTAGGGCCATTCTTCACAGCTTCTTGAAGAGCTCCTCTGCCTGTACCTCCTCCCTGTCCTTGTCCTCATGAGCTTTTGCATTCTCCCTCATGTAAAGAGTGCTGCAACAGCAGAATAGGACATAGATTAGTTGTGTAAAATCTTACCATAATGTTAGATGTCCTTTTCTCTGTTGCAGTATTCTCTCCCACCCTCCATCCCCTTGCCTTTGATGATCTTTGTCTGCATATCTATTTCTCAGGCGTTCTCCCCAGGGAACTCAGTTCTGAGGACTGTGCGTGCGTATGTCACCTTTATAGACTACATCCGATACCAGACTAAGTGCAACGTACCACACACCCTCGCCACTAAAGACGTTTGTATACTGGCTGACTTCGGGTCGCTTGGCAGGCAATCTCCCTCATGTAAAGAATACTGCAAGAGAGAAGAGAAGGAGCGCTAACGTTATGGTTATGGTAAGGTTGTACACAATCTTTGCCAAACATAGGGAGCCTTTAATAAGAAAAATAACCAGAGATCCTGTAGAAGGTATTAAGAGATTCAATCAAAAACAGCATGGAACAAAACAGAAATGAAACAAAATAACTAGTTCCAAAGGACAAATCATGAGAGTCCTTCTAAGATCAACACATTTGTGCTTTAATATATTCAACTACCAGAACTCAGAAGTCTAGATAGCATTTGGATTGGGTGACTGTTTGGAAACATCACTTTTTGACAACAGATTTTACTACTCTTTTTTTGACTAATGGAAAAAGGCAGTCAAGATCTGTGATTGGTTCTGTCTGGTAAAAAAAAAAAAAACAGTAAGATCTGTGATTGGCTTGTTTTTAGTGTATAATGATTAGCCCTGAATACCAGGAAATGTTTCATTTTTTAGATTTTTGAAACTAATTTAAATATTGTATTTCATTGGGTGGATGTGCTTTGAATGGTAGTTTGTTGATTGTGTGTTTTTTGGCGCAAATCCTGGAGGGTATTTACATGGTATGGAAACATTTTTGTAAAAAGATTCTGAAGAAGTTGTGTGGTGAATATATTAAAGAATGAATGTGCTTAATCTTAAAAGGACTCTCTTGGATTATCCTTTGGAACCTAGGTATTAAGAGATACTTCAGAAATCTTATGAAAATCTGTATAAAACAGAGAGATGTAGAAATCAAGAAAGAGCACAAATTGAAATATTTCTGAAAGACTTAAGAATGCTAAGGTTATGTTAAGGTTACAGGAAGATGAGGCTCAACAATTAACAGTTAAGATAGGAGGAGATGGGATAAAAATGGTGACATATAATCAGTCTGCAGGAATGTCTCCAGGAATAGATGGTATTCCTGTGGAAGTTAGGAAATAGAGGGGAAGAAAGTGATAAAAGATCTGGAAGGTTTTGTTTAACAGTATTTTAAAAGAAGGGAAAGCACCAACATCCTGAAAGAAATC
Source organism: Protopterus annectens (assembly GCF_019279795.1). Classification (NCBI taxonomy): domain Eukaryota; kingdom Metazoa; phylum Chordata; order Ceratodontiformes; family Protopteridae; genus Protopterus; species Protopterus annectens. The sequence goes on from NC_056733.1 coordinate 529,981,539, forward strand.
TGTGGTGTGACTGTAATACCTAAACATGGTAAAGACTCATCAGACCCCAGCTTCATGAGACCCATTTCAGTTTAAGCCATGATTATAAAGTGTTTGTCCATGATAACTAAAAGAATGGCAAAGGTGTTGCCAAAATTGATATGGATCAGTGTTGGTTTGGGAAGAGATGCAAATCTTTGACATTAATAAAGCAATGATGATCCTGAGGGAAGTAGAACATAAGACAGTTCCACTGTTGTTGGTGGGTCTTGCTGCAAAGAAAGCATTCAACAGAGTAAGCTTGGATTTTATGAGTAGGACATTGGCAGCGTTTGCATTACCTGATAAAATAACAAGGTTGAGTAGGAGAATATATGAGGGATCAGAGGAAAAAATTAAAGTGGAAGGGTTCCTCTCTGATAAGTTGTATCTGAACAGAGGGATCCAGTCAGTGGTATCCCTTTCCCCTTTGTTATTTGCATTATATTTTAGTGTCATTGGCAAATAAAATAAGAGACTCGGAAATTCAAGATATAATGGGTATAGTAATCAAGAATAGTTGGTTTTAATTGTAGACAATAGCAGCAGTTTCAAGTTATTTTGGATATAAAATTAATGCAGGTAAAACAAAAGGCTACAGCTGTAAACTTATGTACCTACACACAAATTGGTTCAGCAATACCCATATTTATGGGAACATAAGATTAAGTATTTAGGAGTATGGATTAAAAAGGATTCAGTTATGGCAGCTAAGGATATGTGGAAGTAGACTAAACAAAAGGTAATGCAAATACTTGGAAGTTGATGAGAGACTGGAAGTTTTTTTTTTTATGGATAGCAGAATACAAGCAGTGAAAATGTTTAGTCCCTTTAGTTCTGTATACAGGTCAGGCATATTTTCATCAACCATTGAAGTTGGGGATGATAATAAAGAGTTCCAGCAAAGTGTTTGGGGTGGGAAGAGTGAGAGTTAAGTGGGATAAGCTGATTGGTTACCTGATTTGAATGGGTAATACAGTTAAATCACATATACTTAGCTCAAGCAGAAGGTTATAAATCAAAATGGACAATTGTTATGTTGAAATGGATTGCAGTTCATTAAACAGAGAGATTAGGATTTGATATGCAAGAAGATGCAAGTCCTTAAGGAAAATATGAGGAAACATGCAAAATAAAGTAGCAGAGTTTTCTAAAAACTAAACCAGTGCATGAATGGAGAAAGGGTATTTTACCAGTAGGTATGTCTGAAAGTAAGGTATAGAAAATAGGCAAGATGCTGGTGGAATTTAATGGAGAAATTCACAAACGAAGCAAGGTATTATGAGCAAATAACTTGGGAGAAAAATGTAATAGAGTAGTAAGAGGCTAAACAGAATTTAGACCACACATTAGAGTCTGCCAGGGACTGTTAACAGAGTATAGGTAAAGAGAAAATGGTAATGGCTGCCAAGTGAAAGACAAGTTCTGGTACATAGTTTTTGTTGAATTTAGAACATAAGCCGCTGTTAAAAAATATTACATGGTTACTATAGCAATCAGAAAAGATTTAGAAAAGAGAATGGAAAGGCAAATTACAAATAAACAATGGAAAGGAATTTGTAAGGCTGCCAAGCATGCAACCAAGTCTTGAAGGTTTAGGACTTTTGTAAGAAAGTGTCTGCATCATTATTTTTGGACCCCAAGTAGATTTCAGAGGATTTTTCCGCTGTTTGGTACCAAATGCTGGAGATATGATAGGAAAGGGTGAGGTAATAGGGAATATTTTTTTTTTTGGTTGGGGATTGTCAGATGTTGGCTGATTTTAAAAATATCGTGGAGAGTATTTTGACAGAAGTGTAGGTGAAACAAATAGGCTTAGTGAAGAAAATGATTTGTTTGAGATGGGATATAAGATCTATATTGCCTCCCAAAAGTAAAGTGTAATTTTATTGGCTGGCAAAATGCAATTACTAGAAAACGGAAATCAGGACTTGTTTCCAACATAAAATAACTTTTTGATATTGTGAAGGAGATAAAAGAACTGGAGGTGGGGTCTTAGATTATGTTTAATGGAAATAAATGGAAGTCCTTTTATCTGAGCAATGCATGCAGTGTTCAGCATAAGGAGTGGTGTGGTTTAATGGCAGGTGGAAATTAAGCACCTTGGGGAATAAATGAAAATTGTAAAAAAAAAAAAAAAAGTCCACATGCATGCAGCATAACAATAGAAACTGTGCTTGTGTTTTTTTTTTCTGTTAATGTTTGTAAACCCATGTTATAGCGTAAATGTGATAATTTAATAAAGATGTTAGAGGCTCTCAAGGTACCCCTTTTGATAAGACTGCACCTTTTTTGGACCATCATTCAAAAAAGCACGTGGAGAATATAAGAAAGGATGGCAAAGCCTTCTTGGCTTTTATAGATAAATTTCACACTCCCCGTCACAACTCTCATAATGTAGCAGAGCCCATGTCAACTTTGGTTTTTGTATGACCAGCAGCAGAAAATCAGAGAGAGCCTTTTAGAAGCTATAGTGGCATGGCAACTTCCTGAATACTGAATACCTGTCTCAGAGGCTGTAGCATTTGGCAGCAGCAGGGGAATTGCAGTCCTTTTTTCACATCAGTCTAACCCCTAAATCCTTTCCCCATCTGTCCTACTTGGGAGGCATTCGGGTTTCATTTATTTAACTAGAAGCTATGATGTACCTTTTCTAGTCCTGCCCCAGCCCCACTCTCTGCAGTTAACCTGCCATCCCATCCCATCCGAAGAGTGCAGCAAGAAAGAAAACAGGTTTTGAATCTTGTACAAAAAAAAAAATCCACCTTGGAGGTACCAAGATACCAGAAAGAATTTGGTTGTTACTTAGTTTCTTTTTACTTCTGAGAAAGACAGACCTCTAGCTTATAAGCTGACTGAGCATCCTAAACTGATTTTTCCTGCATCTTTTTACATATTCATTATGCATTCTGTTCTTGTTTTTATCAGAAGACTAGATGTGTTGTTTGGACATCTAGTATACATGTCTTCTCATAAAGATCTCCAAGAACTCTGGGAGTTTTCTACAGTTCTGGGTAGGAACTAGTCATTGTATAGTCCAAGTGCTTTCCTTTGGTATCATCTCAGCCCCCAGAGTGTTTGGTAAATGCATGTCCATAGTGGCAACAGACCAGAGGCTGCAAGGGGTGATAATTTTTCCTTACCAGGATGAACAGCTTCTGAGTAGAGGTAAGGGCAGCTCTTATTTTGCAGGCTTTCTAGAACTCCCTATCTCTTGTTGTGCACAGTCTTATTTCTGAGAGTAAGTCTTCTGATTCTTTTTCCGTTCTCCAGGTATTACAGTGGACATGCAAAATCCCATATGGAGCCTCTCACCTGCTTCATTGCTGAATACAGGAGAGTACATTTTGCAGTGTGTGACAGGAGCCTCTCTCTTTCAAGATATGTGGCTTCAGATTCACTTCATAACACTGAAAGCTCAAAACACTGAAACTCCAAAATCTTGAAAACTCAAAACACTGAAAACACATGTCATACATATACTGAGTTTAAACAGCATAAATCATAGCACGTTCCACCAAGTGTAAGCAGAGGGCAAGCACCCCTGCACCTCCCATGTGGGTTGCATTCTCATTACCCCTACTTATATATATCAACTCCAAGATTGCACTTCACTACACTAAGTGCAATCTTGGAGTTGATATATTTAAGTAGCAGGGGGTGTGGGGGTGCAGAGGGGCTTGCCCTCCTGCTTACATGTGGTGGAAAGTGCTATGATTTATGTTGTTTAAACTCAGTATATGTATGATATGTGTTTTCAATGTTTTGAGTTTTCAGTGTTTTGAAATTTCAATGTTTTGGTCTTCTATATTATGAAGTTTTCTCATTTTCAGTGTTTTGAGCTTATGAAGTGAATCCGTGGCTTCATATTATTCAGGGTCAGTCACTGCCTGCCTTACTATGTCTGAAAGCCATGAAACTCAAAGCAGCAATAATTTATATGGTTCTGCATATGAGGTTTTACTTGAGAATCTTTCAGTGAACCTTAAAAGTTCAGTGATCACAACTTTCAGATCCCATGACACAGCACTTGTGTTTCCAAGACTTTCACATCTCACTTGAGGTGCTGTACTTGCATGCTAAACCCGACTCGGGGAAGTCCCTTTCTTGTCCCTTCCCCTGTAGTGGCTGTCATTATAGATGATTTTATTGAAGGGTGGTGTTATTGTCAAGGGCATGTAGTCCAACGATTTAGCCTGCGCATCAGCAATTTGGAAGTGAGAGCAGTTCTTGTAACACTGCAGGCTTTCCAGGACTCCCTACCTGTAGTTGTGATTGACATCCACACTGACAACATGGCATTGGGTTTATATAGAAACAAGCAGAGAGACCTCACTCCTGTCCCCTTAGTTGAGGCATGACAAGGATATGGGAATTGTGTTTGTCCACAAACAACTTTTTTATAACTAGCTACATTCTTGGGGATGTCGTTAACCTGTTGGGTAGGTTCAGTCATTGTTTACTGATGCCTCACAAGTGGTCCTTCAGCCGATTGGTAGAATGGAAGATCTTCTGTCATGGAGAGAAATCTTGCTATGACCTATTTGCATCCCTGACCAGCACTGAATGCAGCAGCATCTTTTCCCTCTTCCCTCCTTCAGAAGGACATCCCAGGGACATTGTCATCCAGAAACACGACACAGGACTCTCTTGCACTTTCACCTTCTTTGCTCTGAAATTCATTCAGAAGACCAAGTTGAGCAAGTCCCATTTTGGCCTCAGCAAGTTTGATACAGTCTGTTTTAGCCTCATCTTCTGGAGAAACCTCAGTGTCTGGGGCCTTTCAGAACCCTCCTGTCCAGCAGTCTGCCAAGCCCCATTTGGACTTCACTCACTACGTTTAACTGCATAAGTTACTTCAGATCCACTAATGGCCGGGGACCCACCATACTGTAGCAGGATGGCCCAAATTCTCACCTCTGCCTAGAAGATGAATACCAGGGAAACAAGCAGGAGTAAATTGGTTTATTTCTGCATATGGAGAACTCCCAAAGGTTTGGACCCTTTTACAACTTCAGCTCCAATAATTTCAGAGTACCTGTCATAGGTTGTTGATATGAATTAAGTAATTGTACTGTTAAGTTGATCTGTCTGCAATTTCAGATTTCATTAAAGTTCTAGGTCATTGTTCTTGGTTTCCTTGACATTTTAAACACACCCAAAACTTGCATAGGCCAGGATTAAAGATCTCTTCCACCATGCACAGAAGAAGAAAAAAAAAAAAACAAGCAAAGTTTATAAATCACAAACTCGAAATTGGAGAGAGTAGTAAATGTTTAAGACCATTAGTGTACAAGACAGGTTTCACCAACAGACTTGCTTCATCATTTATAAAAGTGAAAACCACTATATCAGCTTTATGTGATACTGTATCAGTACTATGTGCAGTGTGCTAGAACTTTTTTTGTACTATTAACACACACTTTATGATGATTGTCATTTAATCTGTAATACAGATTGAATGATTATATATTTCTTGCCTATCACGTATGTGGAGCATTTTATATGGGTCAGACTTCATAACCTTTTGGGATTCATATTGAAGATTACTTAATATAAAAACATTCTGTGTAAGTGCATGCTGTAGCATTCTAATGTAGTTTCTTTTTAATAGCTTTTGATGTAGTAGCAACAGGTATTCACTTTGAGCTCTGCTTAAGATATTAGAAATGAATTAAATGGACATTTAGCACTGGAGCACTGTTTCCACCAGAATTAAGTTATTATTTTAAAGTACTCTTTTAATTTAAATAAAAATGTTTTAAATACTGCCCTGTGTTATGATTTCTTGTCCCTAGATGTCATTGTTATTACATCTGTTGAAACATTTCTATTGTGGCTTTTTTAGCTTAGTGTGTATTTGAACATAATACTCAAGGTTTAACATCCTTCCAATGTATGTTAACTTCATGATTCTACTTTGTGTGTGTATATGCCAAATCCAAAAAATAAAAAAGGTTAAACTTTGTATTGTAAACACATGGGGTAACCCTTGCAGGACCTTTTAAATCACCATTTCAGTGACATGTTAAAAACAAAGAAGCTGGTATCCTGGCAGTTTGCCTTCAGAGGTTCTTAATATCATCACCTAATCAGCATTATTTTATGTTACTGCAGTTTCAAAGAACCAGTCAGTGAAATAAGTCAGTTAAATACATCTGTAGACTTTAATACAAAGTATGCCATCACTAGTTCATTCTTCAGTCCTTTTGATTGTAATCTTTTTTAAATGAAAATTAACAAGCTTTCCTCTTCACTGCTATGTGAGATACATTTAAAAAGAGGTCAGAATTACAGTAGGTGTATGATAAAAAACCTTCACGCCCCTCTGGTCTCTGATATGTCGCTTTTGAAAATGCACTGTAACGTAACTGGAAGGGGAGGCATTTTAATGTCTGTTATATATTCTTGTATTCTTTTCCTGATCTGCTACTTATCTGGAAACCAGGAGTCCTACACCCAATAGTAGACAACATCATGGAAATGTATGTAAATAGGAGGGAAACAGTCATATACCCTTTGTAGGCCAGCTATATAGGCTTATATTCCTTTTCAACAGACTTTGCTGGCAAATCAAGAGGGAAAGACAATAGTAGATCCCCATAAGTCCATAGGTGAGGTGTACAAGACTGTCCTGTCAGACACCCCCCAGACCCCCTCGGCTCTCTCTACGATTCCCATCATTTTACCAGAGGGATAGCCCATGTTCGAATAGCCCCAGACAGTTTTCCCTGAGAAACAAGTGGCTTGCGAGCCCCCCCCCCCCGAGATCCCCACTGGAAAGGTATCTTGCAAGCATACGTGCAAGAGAAGGCACTTGGACTCCCCCGAGTCCTTCACTGAAGATAGGACTTGGATGATGGGGAAGGTTCCCCCAGGTCACCTCCCGAGGAAAGGAGACATCATGGAAATCTTTCACCAACGGGGAGGTTGGTCTGCCCCCAAACCTTCTGATGAGTCCGTGTTCCTGGAGGCTTTTGGCATGGGCCCATCTACTTCCTGGGCCTCCCCTCCCGTAGATCCCTTGGTGGACCTGGTCACTTCGTGTGCATGGAAGGAGCCGGACACCATGGAACCAATTCCCAAAAGGCCTGACAAGATCTTGAGTCCACCTTCGGATAGGCCAGCATAGAAGAAGGGCCCCCCCTGTAGACGCTATGGTGGTAGTAGCAGCCACAAAGAAGGAACTAGCCCAGGAGAGTTCCTCGGTTCATCCTCCTGACCAAGAGTTGTGGATGATGGACCACCTAGGAAAGCGGGATTACGCTTCCGCTACCTTTTCTGTTAGGCTGCTGAACTACCTGGCTCATGTCACGAGACTCCAATGTGACCTGGTAAAGAAGCTGGCGGAGTCTTCCCCCTAAGTCCATGTCGCAGGAGGACAGGGACTCATTCTCCGTGACGATGGCCACTTTGAAAGCAGTCTCCAACACGTCCATATGACTCCTTTCACATGCTACAGAAGGAGCGGCTTGGGTGGCTGGGTCTGGCATGTCCATGAGGCACAACGCCTGGCTCAGATTGTCAATTTTCAGAACCTTTCAAGGCGTCCTTTGCCAATGCCCCCTTATAATGACTTTTGGTAGATGTTCATCCAGAGTGAGAAGGATAGGAAGACACTGTCTGTCAACAGGATCCGTTTCTCGAACCCTCAAAGGTCTTTTTCCTGGAACCAGAGAGGGCAAAAGAAGATGTGGTTCTGGAAGTCACAGTATTCCCAGGACACTCAGGGCTCTTCTTCCCCCAGAGGCAGAGGAGGACAGAATGGATGCCAGCCCAGAGGCAGAGGGGGTCCGAGGAATTTTGGGTCTCGCGAATCTTTCTCAGACAGACCCAGACAGCAACCCTGAGGAGTGGCCCAACTGCTCTACTCTGGAGGCAGTCAGGGGATGATTGTCCTTGCACCTGGCGGAATGGGAGTCCGTAACATCAGGCTGCTGGGTGCTTCAGATCATATCCAGAGGATACTCGATCCCCTTTGTGGGTCTCCCCAAATCTCCCAAACACCTCCCAGACGTACCACCCACACAAAGGGAGGCAGCAGCACCGGAAATTTCCAAGCTGCTAGAAAAATGAGCCATCAAAACCATCTCCCCAGATCAGTCCAGATCAGGCTTCTACTCTAGGTTCTTTTTGGTGCCAAAGAAAATGGGGGACTCAAAGCCCATTCTGGACCTATCTGCCCTGAACCTGTCAGTTGCCAAAGAGAAGTTCCAGATGGTCACACTACAGTCCATCATGCCGTACTTGCAAGAGAACTACTGGACATGCTCGTTAGACCTTCAGGATGCTTACTATCACAGAAAAATGCACAGAAGCTCCAGGAGGTTCCTCCACGTCCAGCTAGGAGTCAGTCATTACCAATTTGAAGCCCTACCCTTTGGTCTCATCACAGCCCCCAGGGTGTTCACCAAAGTGATGGCGGTAGTAATGGCTGACCTGAGGCTTCAGGGGACTCAGGTCTGTCCATACCTGGACGATTGGCTCCTCACTGCTCCCACCAGGTCTCTACTCTCCCAAACCAGAGATTGTTTCTTGATCCTTGCCCTACATTTGGGGATCATAATCAGTGCATCCAAATCACTCCTAGATCCTGTACAGGTGATAGACTACATTGGTGCAAGGATAGATACTTTACAATGCAAAATCTTCCTGACCTCGGAGAGAGTACAAAACCTGAGGATGCTTGTCTCTCTAATCTACCATTCTCATCTTTCAATGGCGGAATCAGTGTTGAGGGCCTTAGGTTCAATGGCAGAGACCATAATGCTTCTCCCGTGTGCCTGGTTACATATGATAATTCTACAGTGGACGCTAGCTGTACAATGGTCCCTGTTGGAACTTCCATTGTCATATCCGATACAACTCAGTCGAGTGAGTCTGTCGGTCATCCCTCATATGGTGGATGTGTTCTCTGGACATTTTGGTAGGACGACCCTTTGTTCCAGCCCCGACGCAAGCCACAGTGACCACGGACACCTCCCAACTCAGGTGGGGGGGCATTGTTCGGGCAAGACATTCAAAGGCCTGTCGTCCCCTGTAGAGACCAACCTGCACATAAATGTTCTAGAGATCAGGGCGGTCCTTTTAGCGTTGCAGGCCCTTCATGCCTTTCTTCCTCTGGGAACTATTGCAATTCAGTCAGACAGCATGTCAGTGGTCTGGTATATCAACAGTCAGGGAGGGACCAGGTCTTACCCCCTTTGTCACACGGCCATGAGAATGTGGGAATGGGCGATCTTCCGGTCGTTTTCTCTTCACAACGCACATTCCGGAACCATCCAACATCCTAACGGACAGGTTAAGTCGGACTATTTTGATGCCTTACAAGTAGTCTTAGAATCTTTCAGTAGCAGAACAGATCTTCCTCGAGTGGGGTCAGCCTTGCTGCGATCTCTTCACATCTCCTTCCAACGCAAAGTGCAGTGAGTTTTTTGCTCTGAACCCCTTGCCAGGAGAGTACCCCAGAGATGCTCTAGTCCATGCTTGGCCTCCCAGTTTTCTGTATGCTTACCCTCCAGTACCTCTCATTCCGAGGTTTCTACAGAAAGCTCGTCGACTGGGGAGCAAAGTGATCCTCATTGCCCTGTTTTGGCCTAGCTAGGTGTGGTTTCCCTACCTTTGGTCTCACCTTCTGGCTCCGCCTTAGATCTTGGATCCCGTTCAGGATTTGATTTCACACCCTTCGGGGGTTCCTCATCCAAATCTGGACAGTTTGAGGCTCACAGCTTGGCTGCTCCAGTTCCTGTGATTGCTAGGACTCCAGGATTATCCTCCTTAGTTAGGTCTATTTTGATGGCTGCTCGTAAGTCTTCGAGCAGGAAGGTTTATCGCAGCAAATGGAAACGTTTTTCCTTTTGGGCCTCTCAAAGGAGTTTAGACCTCTTCACGGCTCCTATTTCCGCCATTCTTGATTTTCTAGCTGATATTTTTCAACACGGAGCTAGTTCTTCTACTGTCAAGGTTCAGTTGGCTGCCATTTCTCATTTTCATGTGGGTGAGAATTCATAGGTTCACAGGTTCATAGATTAGTACTAAGCTAACTGCCCTTGCGAGCCATTTTAAGCCTAGCCAATTATCCCTTGTGAGACATGCACCCTGCACCTTGTGTTTGTAAGGCAAACACCTTAACCATTAGGCCACCCTCCCAACCCAATTCTGCCTCTCTAGCCTCTTCCAGGCTGTGTAAAGCCTTGATGTAAGGCACTTTTCTGTTACGTCCCCAGGTCAAGGATCCTGTTCCCCCATGGGACCTTACTATGGTTCTTCATGCCCTGGTCGCTCCACCTTTTGAACCTGCTGCAACCACAGAGCTAAAAGATTTCTTGGAAAACAGCATTTCTGGTGGCTATTACCTCTGCCAAAAGGGTTTCAGAACTGCAGGCCTTGTCCGTCAAAGTTTCTTATATGATTTTTCACAAAGATAAGGTTTCCCTTTGGACCAATCCAGCCTTTCTGCCTAAGGTGGCATCACCAGTTAATATCAATCAGACAAACAATTTACCTGTTTTCTTATATAATTTTGCTAACAAGATGGAATACAAACTCCACCTGCTGGACGTTCATAGACAGTTACGATTCTATTTACACAGGACAAAAAATGTCTGTAAATCTGATCAATTGTTGTATCCTTCTATAAACCTTTTTTGGGGAAGCTATCTCCAAGGTCACTGTTGCTAGATGGATTTCTTCATGCATCCTTCAGGTCTATTAGGACAGAGGCATGTCTCCTCCAGGTTAGGTGAGAGCTCATTCCAATAGATCCCTGGCTAGGTCTGCGGCTTTTTGGTCTAGAGTCTCTTTGAATTTGTTCTGCAGCTACTTAGTCCTCATCTCATACATTTATTTCTCATTACAAATTGGATTTGACTTCCAGAAGGAGAGCATCCTTTGGTTCCGCTGTGCTCTGGAATATCCTTCAGCGAGGGCCACCCAGGAGTTTAGTTGCTGGGACTCTGTCCCACAGGTTGAAGACCAAATGAAGTAAACTACTTCAGATAAAGAAGTTATGTACTCACCATAACGTTCCATCTGAGTAGTTCTACTTCATTTGTCTTCAGCCGTCCCTCCCTCCTTCCCCCGGACCTTGGCATATGAACGGGCTGCAGTTATAGGTTACAAGTATTTTTTCAGGTTGGGATGTCAGTATAAGATTCAGCAAACTCGAACTGGGGGTTGGAAGGTAGTGGAGGTGCATTTTGGGTAAGGGGGGAGCTTGGAGCTCGGAGCAGATGCTAGTAAGGTTGTCGGCTCGGATCCGGTATCCCACAGGTTGAAGACAAATGAAGTAGAACTACTCAGATGGAATGTTATGGTTAGTACATAACTTCTTTTTATCTGCCATCTCAGCCTTCATGCCTGTCGAACCTCCCTGGCATCCTTACCATGAGTTAAGCAGTACCTAAAAGGGTGTATTACACCTCAGATTTATTTATTTATTTGTTTATTTTATTTTACATTTGTTGACCAGGATAGTCCGACTGGATACATGCCCATTTTGAGCGGAGGCCCGGGGAGAAAAGCTCCAAGATAATAATACACATTGAACATTTAGTAAATGCTAGTTTCAAGCAGATTACAGTTATAAGCAATACCAGCATGTAGCACATATGGTACTAACTTATAAAACACTTTACAAAACATAACATTATTATACCTTGTTATTATATTCTTTTAACATTAATATATATATATATATATATATATATATATATATATATATATATGGATCTAGGACATTTGCTCAAGTGAGCAAACGACCGAAACCCAAACGGCCAGGCATACTTACGCAAAAGTGCTTTTCACCAAAGAAGCACTTTCGCTTAAGTATGACTGTTGCTGAGGCTGTACTACGGTGCGGGTAAGGGAAATTTCTCTTTTCCCCACTGCAGTGCGGTCTCGGAGGGAGAATATTAAAGTAGGGGGGTGGGTGCCTGTAAATGTAGTGTTTTATTTATTTTTTTTTGTAGCATGCTTTAACGAAAGTGCTTTTTCGATAAAAGCGCTTTTGTTAAAGTGTGTTCAGTTATTATGGATTCAGACGTTTGCTCATTCGAGCAAAAGTCGTAGATTTTATATATATATATATATATATATATATATATATATATATTATTATTATTATTATTGTTATTATAACATTATTATTATAGAATCACCTGAGAAGGTAACAAACCCAACATGAGACCTGAATTATGTTTGAAATTTTAAAGCAAACTTCCTTTGAACTGGCTTTTTTTGGCTTCACTAAATTTCCTCACCCAGAAGACGGCCTTGTTGGTTTCACTTCAGTAAGGTGGATTTCAGAACTCCAGAACCTTTTCTGATTTTCCTTAAGACAGAGTCAGCCTATGAATGATTTAATCTTGTATGGCCGAGGTAGACACAGAAGTGACTCAAAAAACATTCATGCATTTGCTGTTGTTTTTCTAATCCTCAAAATAGATAAGATAATATTATATTTATGGAATCTGAGGTATTATCAAGACAAAACCAAGAATACAAGGAACTGAGCAGTTGCTTCTCCCTTTTGCAAACAGTAAGGTAGTGAAAGCAGTCTATAAACAGACTATCTTAGAATGGCTCTCATTGCATTACTTTTTGTTAATTTTAAACAAGGAAAAACGCTGAAAGGGCGAGTTAGGCACATACTACAAGAGTAGCAATTGCACCTGATTTTATCAGAGGAGTAAGCACTTAGTCTGTTTTGAGTCCAGCCATTTGGCCCTCTGTAAACATCTCTATAGATGTTGCAGGCTGGATATTCACAACTGTACTAAAGGAACTCCTGCAGCTTGCACCTGAATAATAACCGAGGCTTCAGTGATAAATCATCTCTGAGAATCTTTCCAGGTGCAAGGAATTATGCAGCAGTGATCCAAACAAAAAGTTTACAATTGTATAAGACACTTACATAAGTACATAGATGTTCAGGTAGAGTCACTGTTGCAGTTATACTTTCTCTCCCTTTGTCCCTTCTGGTTCTGCTTTTGAGCATCCTAGGCTTGGGGGTAGGTACCAGTTTACCTTTCCCTTGTAAATTTATCACATTTGCCTTTTCTACAAGGTCTGTGGTCTAAACTGGTCTGGTTTCCTGTGGAAGACGCAAGATTCAGAGGGCCCATGTCATGGAGGGGCCCTGAATTCCATGGAGTAACTCCAGGGGCTGACTAGAATATCCTTCTTGTGGGCAAGGAAAGAAGTAAAGGTGGCATGGGTAGATGCCATCTTTATACTGGGATCATGCTGATGTTTCATGAAAGCTGGTCTCAGGTCATCCGGGGGGGAGGGGTGCAAAAGCTCTGGAAGTTGGGCCGGATGTTAGGTCTTCCTGAGATGGAAGCTTGAAGTGTAAGGACTACAGCAACAGTGATCCTACATTTAACATCTACTGTATTGATAGGTTTCTTGCACAGTTTTACTTTCCTTGACACACGTGTGCAGAGGGAGGTCTGCTGTCTTACTCTTGGACAGTGCTTTGCTTTGGTTTAGTTGAAGCAATTATTTAAAAGGAATTAAGCATATTCTTTTATGTTAATTTCTTGATGTTCTTCGTGTTTCACTGTTGCAGTCATCACATTTGGGTTATCTGCCTACAGGTAGCCCTCAGCCGGCCTGAATGCCAGAGTCTTGGATTCCTGCGTCGGATGCTGTCTCTTCTTCCATGATGTCAGGTCGTCAGGGGGTATAGAACATGCATTCGATGCCATTACATCAGTCTTTCTTGCCACGTGGTGCCCGAAGCAGAAGCAGTTCGCAAGTGCTGGTCGGCCGACTCCTGAAATTTTCATTTTCAAGTTTCAGAACCGAAGTCTTCAAAAAAAGCTAAGTACCCTGTTGGGGATCCTTTTTCTTGCTCTTAACCAATGTCCGTAAACGTTAACAATTGTATTACATGTGGAAAGCAGATACCTCGTAAAGATTTTCATTCATACTGCATTCCTTGCTTAGGCCCAGATCACAACGTCCCTTGCTGTTGGTTTTGTGCCTTGTTCAACCCCCAAACTATTTGTCGTTGGGCTATATTTGCAAGAAAGTCTTTTGGTACTCTGTATAACTATCCAAAAATGGCTTCGGTAATCCATCCGACTACCGATATTCCAAAAAAAACATAAGGATCAAGACAGAGACGGACCGCATAGGTCCAAAACTGCTGACGACGCTTCCATTAAGCTAGTCACCAATTCGCAGGTACTCAGTGAAGTGCTTTTACAGCCCCTAATACTCGCTACATCAGATTCACAGGCCTGTACTGAGACCCATTCGGAGTCCGGTATGCCACTTGATGCTTCTTTGACTATGGAACCTGTGGATGTTTCTACCTTGGATGGATCCGGAGCCGCTGTGCAGGCACCGGCTTCTGAGGCTGTATTCAGGCCTACAGACTTGCATTTTAAACTGACGCCATCTTCTTCATCCAGGCCTAAAACTCGGCCCATGCCTAGAAAACCGACATCCAAACTGCATGCTCAGGCCCATATGCCTAAAAAACAAATGCTTAGAATGGCTGAAGACCTTATTACCTTAATTAGAGGAAACCAGCCTTCCCCCACTAAGAGACCTAGAACTGATTTTCCTTCTGATTCTTCTGATCGGGGGTCTGATATTTCTGTTTCTTCTGATTATTGCCCCTATTTACCTATGAGGATTCTGATGCAGAGGATTCCATTCCCTCTGCTTCCCCTCCAGAAGATTTTTATTTTGGTGAAACCTTGCACACTCTTAATGAGCACTTCCACTGGGACAGCCAGGATTACTCTGACTCCAAAAGGAGGCTTGGGGAATTCTTACTCCTCCCTCAACACAGGCCTTTAGCTATCCCGCCTGTTCTGGACATTATGGATGATGCTTTCTTGGAATCTAACCTTTCCCCAGAAACTTTACCTCCAGCTCCCAGAAATCCTGACAGGTATTACAGAGTTACCTGACTCTCACAAGTTCCTCTTCAAGAATCCTACTGCGGATCCAGAGACCATTTCCCAAGGACCAAAGGGCATTAAGGCTACTGCTGCCAAAACCCTACCCCTTCTGATAGAGATTCTAGAGCCTTGAACAGATGGGGTAAGAAGGTATATACTTCTGCTACTTTGGCTATTAGGGCTTTAAATTTCCAGTTTCATATGTTAAAGTACCAGCAGCATATTATGGGACTACTTAAAAAGAAAATTATGTTGATTCCTGACTGTGCTGAACACAAAGAATTACAGGATTTAATGCGTTCTGCAGAACAAGTTGGTAAACATGCTTTGCAATGTGGTTTTGATTCCTTAGAAGCATCTTGCAGGACTGCTGTCACTGGGTCTGTACTTAGAAGGCATGCTTGGCTTAAGGAGCAAAACTTGCCAGATCATGTTAAAGCTAAATTACTGGATGCTCCCTTAAACCAAGACTGCCTGTTTGGCAAAAAAGCAGAAGTTGTCCTCAAAAAGATGGAGGAAAAAGCTAAATTTAGGCAAACTGTTAAAGATTTCCTGCAAGTACAGCCTCCCAGATTTAGTAGGCATTTGCCTCCAAAGAATTGGTCCTTTCCAGCCTCTTCCAGGCCTTCTCAGTCCAAACCCAGGAACAGTAGACCACCAAGGTTACAGTCTCAGGCTACGCACAAGCCTAAACAGTGGGGGGCTCCCACTTCCAAAGCTGTGAGTAGTAAGACACCCCCCCCCTACGGGAAAATGGCACAATGACTTAACCTCAACCCTTCCAAGCTATGCCCAGCTGCCTGCTCCCTTAGGAGGAAAGCTCGCCCTGCATGCAAAAAACTGGAAACTCATTACCCAGGACAAATGGGTTTTGAATATAGTTTCCTAAGGATACAGTTTCCACTTCCACACCTTACCAACCTCAAACGGTTGGTCAGACCTACCCCCCAAATCAGTGGGCAGAGGCTCAACAGCAGGTACTCTCTCTTCTACGTATCAGGGCTATTCACCCTATTCCAGCAAAAGAAAGGGGACAAGGTTTTTATTCAAGACTTTTCCTGGTGCCCAGAAAAGACAGCTCCTGGCGTCCAATCCTGGACCTCTGTATTTTAAACACTTTTTTGGTAATCCCAAAATTCAAGATGCTAACACTTCAACAGCTGCTTCCTATGATAGGCAAGGATGCCTGGTTGGCAACCTTAGACTTCCTTAGAAGGAAGCTTACCTGCACATTCCAATAAGGGAATCTTGCAGGAAATACCTACGCTTCAGGGCAGGCTCCATGCCCTTTCACTTCTCTGCACTTCCCTTTGGCTTATCTGCTGCACCCAGGGTATTCACATGGTGTCTAGCTCCAGCCATTGCGTTTTGCAGGCAGAAAAATATTCAGATATACACATACTTGGACGATTGTCTGATTCAGGCAGAAAGCCAGGAATTGCTATTAAAACATCTGGCATTTGTAAAGAAACTTCTTAACTCACTGGCGTACACCATAAACGAAAAGAAATCTCACCTAGTACCTTGCCAACAAATTGAATTCCTGGGCGCAAGCTTGAATACAACTTCCCAGATGGCTTTCCTTACTCCAGAGAAAAGTTTATTTGACAACCTACTTCAAACTACTGGCCACAAAGACCCAGCTATCTGCAAGAAAGATTCTGCAAGCCCTGGGATTCATGGCCTCTTGCATTCTACTAATTCCATATGCAAGACTGCATATGAGGAAACTGCAATGGTATCTAAAAAGCCTATGGTGTCAACATTCTCAGGACCTGGAATCAATGATTCCTATCATTCCTTGTATAAAGACAGAGCTCCTTTGGTGGGCAGAGGCCTGCTACCACAACAAGGGACTCCCTTTCACTCTACCCCCTGCCACCCAAACCCTAACAACAGACACATCAGACTATGCATGGGGGGAGGGCTCACTTGGCAGGGTAGTGCATTCACGGCAAATGGAACCCGAGGCAGGTGCACTTGCATATCAACCAAAACGAAATGTTAGTTGTACAGAATTCCCTGATGGCCTTCAAGGACCACATCCTTCCAGGACAATTATTGGTAAAGACAGACACCACCACAGTTATGTGGTACATAAACAAGCAGGGGGGAACCCACTCGTACCCTCTCTGCAGACTAGCCTTGGCTCTGTGGAACACAGCCTTGAGCTACCAAGTGCACCTACAAGCTCAGTTCCTGCCAGGCAAGCTAAATTCACTGGCAGACGACCTAAGCAGAAATATCATGGACCCACACGAATAGAAACTGGAACCAAAAATATTCAATCTGTTGAACATATGGGGGACCCCAGAGATAGACCTGTTTGCCTCCCCCCAGAACTACCAGTTGGACAAATTCTGCCCAAGGACTTCCCACAGTCAAGCTTGGAAAGTGGATGCCCTGTCCTTTCCTGGGCAGGCCTCTCAGTTTATGCCTTCCCCCTCTGCCTCTCCTCTCGAAGGTTCTGTTAAAGATCAAACAGGACAAACTAAGGGCAATATTGATTGCACCAGACTGGCCACGCCAGCACTGGTACCCCCTCTTGCTCAGTATGACACTGCTGGAACCATGGCACCTGCCTCAGACCCCCTTCCCTGCTGTCCCAGCAGGCGGGCCAGATTCTGCACCCTCAGCTTCAAACCCTGAACCTTGCAGCCAGGCTAATTCCTTGAGCTCTCCAGTAGCATCCCTCAGTAAGCAGGTGCTAGATGTCATTCTGGAGGCAAGGAGGCCTAGTACTAGAAAATCCTATGCTGAAAAGTGGAAAAGATACTGTTCCTGGAGCCAGACTCGGGGGATGGGCACAACGGTGCCCAGCTTACCTCATATTCTTCAGTACTTAACAGAAATGCTCCACAAGGGCCTTTCCTTCTCATCTATTAAAATTCATGCCTCTGCCATTTCAGCACATTATAATGCTGAACCACCCCTCTTCTCTCACCCCCTTGTAAAGCAATTCCTCAGTGGGGCCAAAAATTTAAGACCCCCCCCCCCCCAGGAGAGCCCCTACTCCTGCCTGGGACCTTAACTTTGTATTGGAAAAATTCACTCTCCCTCCTTTTGAGCCAGCTGCAACTGCAGAGTTGAAATTCCTTTCTTGGAAAACAGCCTTCCTTCTAGCCATCACTTCAGCTAGAAGAGTGTCTGAATTACAGGCCCTCATGGCAGTGAAGCCCTTCATTATCTTCCATGCAGACAGGGTTTCCCTCAGGACCATTCCTTCCTTTATGCCCAAGGTGGTGTCTAGTGTGGCCCTTAATCAGTCCATTCATTTGCCTACTTTTTTCCCGAATCCACAAAACAAAGGAGAACGAATACTGCACTCTTTGGGCGTGCGCAGACAACTTAGATTTTATTTGGACAGGACTAAGCCTCTCAGAAAATCTGAACAGCTGCTAGTTGGCTTTGTTGCAAGGGCAGAGGGGAAGGCCATTTCAAAGCAAACCATTTCTAAGTGGATAGCCCATTGCATTCATTTCTGCTCTAAGCACCATGGAAAACCTACCCCACAGGGGATAAGATCACATTCCAACAAGGCTGCATCTACCTCTACAGCCTTTCTCAGAGGTGTCCCTATCAGGGACATCCTAGAAGCTGCTACCTGGAGCTCTGTACATACCTTCACCAAATATTACCACGTGCCTATTTTTTCTAAATCCAGAGCTGGTTTTGCCACTGCAGTCTTGCAGGGCTTAATAGCTAGCCCTAATGCTCTCTAACTTCCTCCTCCCTTCCTTAGCTTTGGGAATCAACCAAAATGTGGTTACTGCAACAGTGAAACACGAAGAACATAGTACAGTTGTGTACACTTACCATAAATGTAGATGTTAGAGTGTATTCACTGTTGCAGTCCTGGTTACCCTCCTCCAGTCCCCTGACTTCTCTTGGCTTTACTTTTCCTTCTTGTTTGGTGTATTTAAGGTTTCTGGTGTGTTTGCTTTTTGTTGAAGGGGTACCATAATATAGATTTGCTTTCCATTTTGGGGGTACCTGACATCTGGGGCAAGAAAAACTGATGTAATGGCGTCTGCTGCATGTTTTATACCCCTGATGACCTGACGTCCTGACAGAAGCAATAGCATCCGACGCAGGAATCCAAGACTCTGGTACTCAGGCTGGCTGAGGGCTACCTGCAGGCAGATAACCCAAATGTGATGACTGCAACATTGAATACACTTGAACATCTACATTTATGTTAAGTGTACACAACTGTACTTTCCATTGCCATTTCATTTTAGCTTATGTCCTGTAAGCCTCCCACCTCTATGGTGAGATGCAGCCTGAACTGAAGAAATTGTGCCCTTCTGAAAAGAAGTGCTTCTTTGGATTTATTTTTTTTATTTACTTGTTTGCTTGTTAACAGGGTAGGGGTGGACTGGCATTTTTCTGAGGTAGTCTGGGCCAGAAACAGCAACTGGGCATACAGTACATATAAAAGAAAATGTGAAAGGCAATATAGTTAGATTCAGTTAATGCTAATGAGAAAAATGAAGAAGCTGTATAGTCAATGACATCAACAGGGAAAATATGCTAACATATTTTATAGTGGGCATGTATTCTACAGTTAACTTAAAGCTGAATGCTTTTAGTGTATTGTCATGCTTTAGAGGAAGAGTGATGTAGGAGGGGCAGTATTTATTGTTTCTGCTTAAGTATATTCTCTAAGTTATGTTCATTGATTTTCTTTTACCCAATCAAAGTCTCTCCATTTCGAGAGGTCAGTAAGATGACTTACTATGATTTCCTTTTGTCCTTTCAGAAGGTCTACATTTAGAGAGATCAGTAAAACAGTCATGGAGCAACATTTTAAATTGCTTTATTGAGGGAGTGTTTTATTACTCCAAGAAATGAATTCCATAAGTTGATGATGATTTAGAAAGTGTATTTTCTGTAAGAGTGAGGGGAAAGGGTTTGCATTTTAGAATACATGACATTCATTGTGTCGTCTAACTATGTATTAGAATGTTTTTAATTTATTTGCAGTGGTTATTTAAAAGTTTGAAAGCCATTGATGAGCTGCATCTTGACAGGAAGCATGGAAAACAGATCTTTGCTTCAAGTAAGAGTCACATGGCCACCCAGTCTGCCCCTGCTTTGGTAATACATTTTCAGACCTCCTTTTATCAAGGTGTCATGGTAGATAAGTAAATATTCCCTTACAAGATAGTATTTAAGCACACTGGCTCGAGAATGCACAGTGGGCTCTATACAAAGAAACCATGTTAAAATACAGATAAATGTGCGAAAATACATTTGCAAACTTTACAACATGGGTTGTATGAAAAGACAGTGTGCTGAAACATTGCTGTTTTTCAGAGAATTACCTTTAAGTAAATGCCATCAGAGGTCTTTCTACCAGGAGGAATGGCTGTTTCATTTAGTTTTTCTGGCAACTGCCATCAATGCCTCTTCTCATTCACTGGTCGGTCTACCTGGCACTCCTAGCTTACCCATATAGATTGTGACCCATGCTTGGGGTCAGTGAGGAGAATGAGGTATCCTGGTGCAAAGTAATGTTGCTGCTGGGGAGAGGTTCTACTTTGACCCCCACAGTCCCCTGTGAAAACCTGTGTAATTCCCTCTGGGTGGACTGCAGCAGGCCGCCCCTCATTTTGGCAAGGGACTGACACTGGTAAGCCCTCAGGAAGCATTTTAGTGATATTCTCCAGTCTCCAACCAGGAAATTCAGCTGTGATGTGTTCCCCATGCATATATGCCTCCCAGGAGAGGCACACTTGTCCTTCCTACCAGTTTGTCGGATGCCCAAGCTGTTAATCAAACTTGAATTGCCTGTGTCAGTGACAGTCTATATCCTTCTATGCCACACTTCTGGCTTAAGAGGCATGGCTGTTTATTAACCATGTTGGTGGTCTGGTCTTGTCTGGTTCTCAGACCATTTTCAGCCTGGGACAGACAGGCAGTTGCAAATTTTCCATACAGTTTCCATTTTCGTATACCCTACAGCGCAATGAGCGTGACATAAAATTTGCATTACAAACATTTGTGTTGTACTAATGTGACATTTTCACGTCCACCAGGCAGTCATTCCTGGAGTCAGGCATCCTTTATCTGATATGCAAGTGAATCAGCACTTGGTCTTCTTAGACCTTAGCCTTTAGACTTTTCTTTGCCCTGTCATACTGGGAGGATTTGGAGAGCACTTTTTCATATCATCTTATCTGTGGTAAGACCTTCTGCTCTAGGTTTTATTACTCTTCTCAACCCCCCCAACAAAAAAAATTGAATGACTTCTCCATCCACCTTCATTGTTTTTTCTTGTAAGTTAGGCATTTATATAATTTCATAAATTTGTCTATCAGTGTCTTGCCTGGTGTATTAAATCATTTTGTATAGTAGTCCAGTAGGAGAACATAGTGACTGGTCATGCCTTCCTAGTTTACTGTAAGATGGCACTTGCCAACAGGAGGCACTTGCCACCTCTGAATGTAGAATCAAGCAAATAGAAGAATTTTATGCCAAGCTGAGTCTGTCAGAAGAAGAAAGTCCAACAGTGCCTCGCTTCAGAGTGCTTTCTCACACATTGATGTAGTGAGTACACATATTTGAGTATTTCTACAAGGCCAAGGATATGTATACATCCCACCAGGTGACATCTGAATGCAGTGAAAGAAGCATGACTTGAAAAATCTGGTATTTTCAGTTTAGTTGTACAGTAAGAGTGCAGTAGCCCTGTTTTGCTGACATGTCCTCATTGCTTTGGTGACGCCTACTTACAGTTGTGCTGGAAAGTCAGGATACTTTTGAGACTAACAGTGTCTCTTTGTAGGAGTCCATGCATTTAGTTAGTACTCGGATCTCCAAAAACTGCCCCTTGTTTTTTTACTTCTTTTGTATGTTCCCCATTTGGTCTTGTATAGCATTTCTTCTTGTCACATGCCATATTGCCATAGATTATTTTCTCCCTGTTAAGAAGTAGCACTGTTATCAATCATAGAGGGACACAAGCTTCAGAACTGAAGTCATCAGCATTAACCCCCTCCCAACAGATTACTATATTTGTTTGGGGGGCATCTTCTGGGAATGCCCATTAGTTTCCTCAGTTTAATCTGTCACTGGATTACAATTTTTAGTGCTTGTTAGTGATTCTTTTCAGTGCTGCTTTTCAGTCTTGGAAAATGTTTGGAACTAACAGTGATGTTGTTGAACTGTTTATGTTGTGATACTAGACAAGGATGTTCATCGTGTTTCACTGTTGCAGTCATGACTGTAGGGTTCTCCCCTGCCGGCAGGCTGCCCTCGGTCGGCCAGAATCCCAAAGTCTGGGTCCGGCGTCGGCTGTTCAACCATGCTCCCTGACGTCAGAGCGCCAGGAGTACAAAGCTGACAGCCGACGCCATCTTCTCCAGTCTTTCTTGCCGTGCGGTGATAGCAGTTCGCAAGTGCCAGTCGGCTGACTCCTGATGAATTTTTCTGATATACTTCGGTCCGAAGACTTTCTTCTCCACTCAAAGCTAAGTACCCCGTTGGGGAAACTTTTTTCTTGCTCCACTCCGATGTCAGAAAAAGTTAATAATTGTATTTCATGTGGGAAGCAAATACCTCATAAGGATTTTCATTCTTACTGTATTCCTTGCTTAGGCCCTGACCACGATGTAGCTAGTTGTCGGTTTTGTGCTAGATTCAATCAATGTACAATTAAGCGAAGGTACGATTTTGCTTTTCATTACTTCGGTAGGCGCTTTAACTACAAAATGTCGTCGGATATGGTCCCGGCTACCAGAGTTCACAAACGTCGCAAGGTTAAAGACAGGCCTCCGAGGTCCAAATCTGATGATAGCGCACAAGCGGAGCCAGCTTCAGGTTCGGCCATCGTCAGTGAGGCGCTTTTGCAGCCCCTGTCGTCGGCCATTTCAGAACCGACGGCCGAAATGGACTCTCATGAGGAGCCAACCAGGCCTTTAAATATTTCTGTTGCAGGACCTTCGGACAATGCTCCTTTGGATGGGTCCGGAGCCGCTGTGCAGGTACCGGCTTCCGAAGGGGTTTTCAGGCCTACTCAGCTACTAGTAAAGGCAAGGCCAAAGACAAAGGCAAAGACTCCTTCTAAATCAAAGACTTCAACACAGGCCTCTTCTGAACCGGCTCCCAAGTCACAGAAACAGTTACTCAAGATGGCAGAGGATTTACTTACTATAATTAGGGGTTCACATCCCCCTCCAGACAAAAGGCCAAGGCAGGATGTTTATTATGATTCCTCTGATCAGGCTTCTGTTTCCTTAGTTTCTTCTTCTGATCAGGAATATTCTTTCCCTCCTTATGAGGATTCTGATGCTGAAGAATCCATTCCTTCAGCTTCTCCCCCTGAGGATTTCTCTTTTGGGGAAACTTTGCATGAAATGAGGGAACATTTCCACTGGGAAGGACAGGAGTATTCGGAATCCAAGAAAAGACTGAGGGATTTTCTTCTTCTTCCCCAACATAGACCCCTGGCTATTCCTCCTGTTTTGGATATTGTGGATGATGCCTTTTCGGAGGCTAACTTAACCCCTGACTCTTTTCCTCCTGCTCCTGTTAAGCCTGATAGATATTACAGGGTTCCTGATTCCCATCAGTTTTTATACAAGAACCCTTTTGCTGACCCTGAAACCATTTCTCAGGGTCCTAAGGGAGTTAAGGCCGCTTCTGCCAAAAATCCCATTCCTACTGAAAAGGATTCTCGATCCTTAGAAAGATGGGGCAAAAAGGTGTACACTTCTGCTACTTTGTCCATTAGGGCTTTAAACTGTCAGTTTCATATGCTTAAATACCAGCAATTTCTCTTGTCTGTCTTAAAACAAAAGCTTACTTTCATTTCTGCCTGTGCAGATGATAAGGAATTACATGACTTATTGCATGCCACTGAACAGGTTGGGAAGCATGATTTACACTGTGGATTTGATGCCTTTTAGGCTTCTTGTAGGGCTGCGGCCTCTGGCACAGTCATTAGAAGGCATGCATGGCTAAAGGAACAAAATTTACCTGAACAAGTAAAGGCTAAATTATTGGATGCTCCTGTTCAGCATAATGTTTTGTTTGGATCAAAAGCTGAAGAGGTGATTAAAAAGATGGTGGATAAGGCGAAATTCATACAAACAGTTAAAGATTTCTTACAAGTACAGCCACCTAGATTTAACAGGAATTGGCCTTCAAAAAATTGGTCCTTTCCCACTTCAGACAGGCCTCAGAGGGGTAGATATAGACGCTCCAGAGGGAGGCCTCAAACACAAGCTGCTTATAGACCAAGACAGTGGACTGCTTCCACCCCTAGGGGAGGAGAGGACAGGTCACAATCTCAAAGGAAACAAACTCAATGACTCCCTCTGTTGGGCTACAGGAACTTCTTGCCTGGAAGCCCCTCTCGGAGGAAAACTCTCTCTTTTATCAAAATTGGACTCAAATAACCCAAGACAAATGGGTTTTGGATGTGGTTTTAAGAGGTTACAAATTCCATTTTCATACCTTGCCAAGGCCAAGCGGATGGCCAGACCTTCCAAAACATCAGTGGACGGAGGCCTTAAACCAGGTGGAAGCTCTTTTGGCTGTGAATGCCATAGAACTGGTTCCTCTTTCAGAGATGGGAAAAGGTTTTTACTCAAGGCTCTTTCTAGTCTCAAGGAAGCAAAACTCATGGAGACCCATTCTGGATCTGTCGGGCTTGAACACCTTTCTAGAGATTCCAAAATTCAAGATGCTTACTCTACAGCAGCTACTTCCAATGCTGTCCAAAGTTGCATGGATGGTAACTTTGGATTTAAAGGAGGCATATTTACACATTCCCATCAGGCAGGATCGCAGAAAATACCTCAGGTTCAAGGCCGGATCGAGGCACTTTCAATTCTCTGCGCTGCCCTTTGGATTGTCTACTGCACCCAGGGTCTTCACCAAATGCCTGGCTCCAGTAGTAGCTTACTGCAGACTCAAGGGAATTCAAATTTACCCTTATCTAGACGATTGTCTCATTCAGGCAGACAGCAAGGATGTCTTACTCCAGCATCTAGAATTTGTACAGAACCTCCTCAAGTTCCTGGGATTCTCTGTAAACATAAAAAAGTCAAATTTGACACCATCACAACAGATAACTTTTCTGGGTGCACTTCTAAACACCACAACCCAGATGGCATTTCTGACATCCGAAAAACAATTACAGCTGGCTTCAACTTTCAGAACCTTGGCAACTCTAACTCAACTATCTGCAAGGAAATTCCTGCAGGCTTTGGGTTACATGGCCTCCTGCATCCTTCTCGTACCATATGCAAGACTACACATGAGGAAAATACAGTGGTACCTAAAAAGTATATGGTCTCAGCATTGCCACAGTTTAAACATACTGATCTCCGTCCTTCCTTGCCTTCAAAAGGAATTTCTTTGGTGGTCCAGGGCATGTGCTCTAAACAAAGGGAAACCCTTCCGTCTGCCTCCTGCCACTCAGATTCTAACCACGGACGCTTCGGATTATGCTTGGGGAGCCCATTTTCAGGGCAATTGTTTGCAGGGCCTTTGGACAAAGGATCAGAAGCACCTGCATATCAATTTAAAGGAAATGTTAGCCGTTCAGAAAGCTCTATTGGCCTTCAGGAATCTTTTACAACCAGGACAACTGCTAATACGGACAGACAACACCACAGTTATGTGGTACATAAACAAGCAAGGGGGATCTCATTCCTACGCCCCTTGGCAGACTAGCCATGGATCTATGGAACACAGCTGTAGCTTGCAATCTGGATCTTCAAGCTCAGTTTCTACCAGGGAAACCAAACTTCCTGGCAGACAGTCTGAGCAGAAACCTTTCAGATCCACACGAGTGGATGCTGGACACCAAAATATTCGGGATGATAACAGCAGTCTGGGGATGTCCTCATATAGACCTCTTTGCATCCCATCTCAATCATCAACTACAGAATTTTTGCACCAGGACTTTCCACAGAGAAGCTTGGAAAGTGGACACCCTGTCATTCAGTTGGAGGAACCTCTCAGGATATGCCTTTCCACCTCTCCCTCTTCTTCCACGGGTTTTATTGAAGATAAAACAGGACAAGCCCAAGATGATAATCTTGCTGGCTCCAAATTGGCCTCGGCAGTTTTGGTATCCAACTCTAAAAAACCTATGCCTGGAGCCCCCTTGGGTTTTACCTCAGTCTCCGAACCTTCTGTCCCAACATCAGGGTCAGGTTCTACACTCTCATGTCAGAACTCTCAGCCTGGTGGCCTGGTTAATCCAGAGCCTTTGATTTCTTCTTTACTGCCCAAGCACGTTATGGATGCCAGACGTCCTAGCACTAGAAAATCTTATGCAGAAAAGTGGAAAAGATTTTGTTCCTGGATGTAGGCTCAGGATTCTGATCCTCTTCTTCCTAACATTACTTTAATTTTACTTTACTTGACAGATCTCTTACATAAGGGTCTCTTTCTCTTCCATTAAGATACATGCCTCTGCTGTTTATGCTCATTATAATACAGACCCTCCCATCTTTTCCCACCAGCTCATGAGACAGTTTCTCAGAGGAGCTAAGAACTTAAGACTTCCTAGATCTCCTCCCATTCCTGCTTGGGATCTCAACTATGTTTTGGAAAAACTAACCTTGCCTACTTTTGAGCCTGCTACCTCTTCTGACATCAAGTTTTTATCTTGGAAGACAGCTATCCTGTTAGCCCTAACCTCTGCCAGGAGAGTTTCAGAGTTACAAGCTCTTATGGCTGTGGAACCTTATATTATTTTTCATCAAGACAGGGTATCTTTGAGGATTAATCCTACCTTCATGCCTAAGGTGGTTTCCAAAGTGGCTTTAAATCAAACTATCCACTTGCCAACCTTTTTCCCCATTCCTCAAAGTAAAGGGGAAAGGATCTTATATTCCTTGGATGTACACCGACAACTACGTTTTTACCTGAACAGAACCAAGGACATCAGAAAATCAGAACAATTTTTGTTTCTTATGCTTCAAGTTCCCAAGGTAAAGCCATTTCAAAACAGACCATTTCTAAATGGATTGCTCATGGAATCAGATTTTGTTATTCTCACCATGGAAAGCAAATCCCAGGGAGTATATGGACTCATTCCACCAGAGCTGCTGCCACTTCTGCGGCCTTCCTCAGGGGAGTTCCTATCAAGGACATTTTGGAAGCTGCAACTTGGAGTTCAGTGCATACTTTTTCTACGTACTACAATCTACCTCTCTACTCTAAGTCTAGGGCTGGCTTTGCCTCTGCAGTCTTGCAGGGCCTTTTAGCCGTCCCTTCCTCTTTATGACCACCTCCCTTTCTTTCAGCTTTGGGATTCTACCCTACAGTCATGACTGCAACAGTGAAACACAATGAACATAGTACAGTTGTGTACACCTACCATAAATGTAGATGTTCGAGTGTCTTCACTGTTGCAGTCTGGGTTTCCCTCCCTCCTGTCCCCTCTTATTTTTACTTTTGTGTATTTCCTTTTTTCACCATTCTTCTGAGGTGTATTTGCAAAGGTTATGGGACCTTTTTCATTTTGGGACTCCTGACATCTGGGGCAAGAAAAACTGGAGAAGATGGCGTTGGCTGTCAGCTTTGTACTCCTGGCGCTCTGACGTCAGGGAGCATGGTTGAACAGCTGACGCCGGACCCAGTCTTTGGGATTCTGGCCGACCGAGGGCTGCCTGCCGATAGGGGAGAACCCTACAGTCATGACTGCAACAGTGAAGACACTCGAACATCTACATTTATGGTAGGTGTACACAACTGTACTTTTTAAGTTATAATACAAAAACAAGTCCTCCAAAAATAGAAGTAAAACAACTTCCAAAAATGAGCCACACAAATCTCAAGTTCTCAGTCACATTATATTTTAATGCATCTAGTACCTCGGCATTTCAAATTCAATGATAAACTGCAAACAACACAGGACTCAATTTTATACACCATTGATGTTACATGGTATTCATTTACACTCACATTATTTAAAAACACAATGCCCATTCATCCATTGTACATATAAAATACATAACTTAGATGTGACACCGTTAATAATAATTCTTGTCAAATTCACCAACAAATAACATTTTAAAACAAATGTTATAATATAGTGTTTCAGTTCTCTCAACTTTGAAAAGTTGAGAAGATTAGTAAGGGAGTCTTGGCATCTTATAACACTCGATGCTTGGCCACTTGTCTCCTAAGTATGTATGTATGATTTGCGTGGCTTATTTTTGTGTGTTTTACTTCTATTTTTTGGAGGATTTGTTTTCGTATTATGTCTTTAGTGGGAACTGATGCTGTACCTGAGGTTTTCAGGACTCCAGTAACAGAAAATGAGATGCTGTGTACTGATATGGTGAGAGTGAGAGAATTGAAGCTGGCGAATTGAGATCCGTGGGTCACAGAAGTGGCGAGAGATTCCAGCCTGCAGTTTGAGGAACTCGAGAGGATGATGGTAAAGAAAGTAAATTTCTTCTATGACACTGAGCTTCTAGAGCATTATTTGAACTTGGGCATCATGCCCGGTGGCTTGCGTGTCGATCGTTTGCCAGAATGGGATTTCATGAATGGTGAAAGTGATCTTTTGGAAGAATTGAAGCAGGTGTGTCTCGATTGCACATTAGGGTGGATTCGCATTTTAATTAAGAGGAACAAGTGGATGCGAGATAAGCTTTTTTTGTGATATCACAGACTTGCAGAAAAAATTGTTGACTGAGTCAGTGGATGTTAAATTTGCCACCTCTATGACCGAGATCAAGAGTAGAGTGGATAAAATTGAACAAGAGACTATTAACAGGAAAAAGAAGAAGCTGGTGCGCAATATTGGAGATTTCCATGTTGTATTGGTGTATGCTTGGCAATGAAGGCCTAAGAGGGGTAAGCCTCAGTTTAAACAGTTTAGTGAGCGAGGTTCCAGGGCTAGTGACTCTTCGCAGTCAGAGGTGTCATCTAGGAAGAGCATGTCGTTTGAAAATATTAGGGCAGAGGATGACAACGAAATAATCACAACATGTGGAACCTAAACAACAGACTGATGTTTTGCTTATAAATGAGGAAGAATACATCGTTACCTAGCAATCCAGTTAACCAATTTAATGAATCGTTATTGGAACTGTTGGAGAGGGGGGAAAAGATTGGGCTTTTTGGATTCTAAAGATGTTAAGACGTTGTATGTCATCAAGCCTATGGACCCAGTTTTGTATGCTATTCCCAAGATACACAAAGACCTATGTAATCCGCTTGGTAGACCCATAGTTTCGGAGGTTAATTCATATCTAGAAAGGGTGGGAATTCTTTTGGATTTGATATTGAAGAAATACTTATATATGGTTCCTGCAGATATTAAAAACACTTAGAGGCGAGTCAGTTGGTGACCAAGGTAGAATGGCAGGATGATTATTATTGGGCGACAGTGGATGCCAATGCTTTATATACTAATATCGAGTTGAAATGGGGATTGAACGCAATTCGTAATGTGTGGGTGATGGACCATGTACTGCATTTGTGGTTAGGCTTTTGGAATTTTGCTTAACTCACAATTGTTTTGTAATTGAAAAGGGTTTGCAGAAAAGGGCTGCTGCGATGGGTGCACCCTATGCTCCATCTTATGCCATTGTTTACAAGGACAAGTTTGAAAAGAAGTTCATTTATGGTTCTGATTTTTTTTTTAGAAAACATGTTGTAGAATATAAAAGGTTCATTGATGATTTACTGTTTGTGTGTAAAGGCCCAGTAACTGAAGTTTCTAGTTTTGTGAGTGAGTTGAATAACAGTTTACATGAGTTGAAGTTTTCCTTTGAGTGTCACAGTGACAGTATAGAGTATCTTGATGTAGAATTTTATTTAGATGGCTGTGGAAAGGTTCAGTGTAAGCCTTACCACAAACCCACTGCAGTTAATTTATTGCCTGCTAGTAGCATGCACCCTCCATATCTTATTAGCTCATTACCGGTGGGTGTATTGAAACAAATCTTATGTAATACATCTGAGGATGAGTTGAAAGTTGAAAAAATGAATGAAACAGTGGTTAGGTTATCCATGAGAGGGTATAGTAAAGAGGACTTTGGAGGCTGCAGTAAAGAGGGTGGTTCATGTTGGAGAAAATAGTAATGTGGGTTCGAGTTTCCATCATGTAAACCATGCAAAGAATGAATGTCAATGGAAGAGGGATGGTAGGAGCAGGGACTGTTCATACAACCAGTTGGAGAATAAGGATATTTATTTTGTTACAAAATATTCCCCTTTTCTGAAACATTGAGATTAGTAAGAGGTGATGGCATCTTATAACACATGATGAAAAGTTTGGCCACTTGTTTCCTAAGTATGTTAAATTCATATTTGGGAGATGTTTAAACTTGAAGGAATTATTGAACCTTAGGCAGACCAGTATTGGTGCTGATAAGGTGGGTTCATTTCCTTGTGACCATTGTAGATTGTGTAATAGAGTCTGAAACCTAACAGGCAGTTACATTAATGGTAGAATGTTTACATCTAAAGGTCACTTTAATTGTAGTTCTTGTGGGGTAGTGTACATTTTGGATTGTGTATGTGAAAAAAAAAAAAAAGTGGTAGACCAAAAGAATGGTCAGGGTTAGAATTCTAGAGCATTTGAGGGATATCAAAAATGCAACTGTCAGTAGTCCTGTTGCTGAGCATTTCTGTAGGGTCCATGGTGGGGCTAATTATAGAAGGTGGGATGATTATTAATTTCAATACAGTCTTCCCTAAGGGTTTGAATCTTGAAGTTAACTTGAATGTGTGATTTTGTAAGGATGTGAATTGTACATTCAACTTTAAAAGTTGAGGGAATTGAAACACTGTATTATAACATTTATTGTTTTAAAATGTTATTTGTTGGTAAATTTGACAAGAATTATTATGAAGGGTGTCTTACGTTATGTATGTATTTATATGTACAATGGATGAATGGGTGTTGTGTTTTGTGAGTGTAATTGAATATTATGCAATTTCCTTACCTATCAGCAGGGGGCAGTGGTGTATGAAATGCAGTCCTGTATTTGCAGTTTATCATTGAAGGTGAAATGCCGAGGTACCAGACGCATTCAAATATAATGTGAATGAGAACTCCAAAAGGTTTTAAGTTAAACTGAATCCTCCTCTACATTTACTTCATTGCCGGGTATGAGAGAGCAGCATTATTTCATGGTTCTTTGTTCACATAGCAGCAGCATCTTTAGTTCTTTCATAACTTTCTGTCTGTTCTTTTGCTGGGCAGAATCCTGGATCCTGTAGAATGCCTTCACAGAGGGTGTGGGTGTGTGTGTTTGTGTGTGTGAGAGCATGTGCATGCTCCCGCATCATTTTACAGAGAAATTTAGGTGAGAATTTTCCTACCCGTCCTGCCTTCTGTCTATAAAATGTCATTTATGATTAATACTACTCAAGAAGGAGTTGTTGCATCTCCCATCCTGTGGAGGAGAAAAAACTTTCTTGTATGATCTCTAAGCCTCTCTAACCCTCTTCCCTGTTTCCAAATAATTCCTCATTTTTCCTGTACAGTCATTTTTCTGAAAGAAATGGCTGTTTTAGACTGTGTGTGTGTGTGTGTGTGTGTGTGTGTGTGTGTGTGTGTGTGTGTGTGTGTGTGTGTGTGTGTGTGTGTGTCTCTCTCCACTGTTTTAAGAAGTATGCATATAATGTTGGATTGTTTTTTTTTTTTTTTTTTCTTTTTCAGGTAGCTTGTACCATTTTCATCAGAGAAGCCATTACATTATCAAAGATCAAAAAAGGCAGCATCTTCAAGTTGGTGCTAACTTCGGCCTTGGTCTTTTTTTTTTTTTTTTTTTATACCTTAATGTTGGGAAATAATCACCCTTTTAACACTTGGGTACACTACCTGTTAATATGGATCTCAACAAGCCTAAAAGCAGCAGAGCTAAGCAAATAATCTGCTATTACATAGTCCCATACAAAAACAAAAAATAAGAAAAGTCTGAGGCTGCCCATTCTTCTCATATAATTTGTCTTTATCTTGGATATAAGAGCTTTCATTCGAAGACTTCATCAGATGTAACATTGGGGAGTTGTAACTTTTAAATGTATATCCTTTGTAATCTAGCCTCAGGATGTAGGAGGTTTCACAGTAGCCCAAAGGAGAGGGACAAGCTGGGATTTGTGTAGACCAGTGGCCGTAGCAAAACAGAATAGAATAATAACAGACCCAGGACTTTACATATTGGATGTCGACTGTTACAGAGAACCTATAAGGTGAAAACAGGATAGGGGCATCTACAAAACCTCCTCCTAGATTAGCCCCGGTAAATACAAACACTTAATACTAATTGGGAATAAAAAACAGAATAGCTCCCCCTTTACAAAAGGTAACACAAATGTGAACACAAATCCATGTAAATGTTATCAGTATAGCAGCATGTTTTACTTTTCCATTCGGCCCATAGAAAAAGGGATCAGCCTGCTTTTATGGGGTTTGTGAAGTACATTTAAACCACAGGTAAATGTGTGGCTTTTCACAGTTGTAAAATGTTAAAAAAAAAAAAACTTGACAGTATTTAAAACAATTCATGTAAGTGGGTGAACAGATGCTCATTTTCCGTAGACATGGGAGGCATGATGGAGCTCTTGGACTGTGTGCCCCATGTCGGTATAAGCATAGCATTGAGCAGTAATGTACCATCTCAGAGGATGATGCTGCAGTATGAGCAGAGGATAATTGACAATTGGCTTAGTTTTTTCTGTCATTCAACGTGGGTACAATATTTGTTTGCTTGGGAGAAAGTGGTTGACGGACGACTTTGCTTTGGCAGGAATGGCCTGCATCTGCCCCTTTAACCTTTCATATATTGGCTACACCTTTTTCTCTCTCCCCCAACTCCCTATAATGATTTTTTTTAGTCAGCGCCAACCTGATAAACTTCCCAACATAGCAAAACCAGCCCAAGATAATCTAAAGGTATTACTGCTCATTGCCAAAAAACTCGACACCCAGCAAGCTCTCTTCACCCTGGAGATCATAGACATCTGTGTAGTTACAGAGACATGGGTTATAGTCCCAGAAAGCACCCTGAATACCTTTAATATATTTAGACCAGCTACTCCACAGGGAGGAACAAAAGGTGGAAGTGTCTTAATGTTTATCAAAAACAGTTACACTTCAAGACTAATCAAGAAAAGTGATGCACTGGGGCTTTTCCATGTCCAACTCGGCAATAACAAAATCCCATACCATATCATTGCAAGCTGTAGGCCCCCTTCCATGGCCCAGGAACCCGTACTGCATGCCTGAATGACCTAGAGTCACTGTGTATTGATCCCAACACTGTACTGCTCTGGTGACTTCAACTGTCCCACTGTAAACTGGGAAACATACACAACTTCCAATATGCCGGTTGAGAGATTCCTGGACTTTATCAGTACAAATGCTCTGGACCAGCAAGTCCTTATTTTAGCTGGAGGCAGCAACATCCTCAACCTAATTCGCACAAATATGGTGGAACTTTGCATCCACCTAGGTATAACATCCTCCCTAGTCAGATTTGACTATAAAACTATCCTTTGAAATCAAACTAAAACCTGTGACCCTATCTAACCCTCAAACATTTGGGAATTATTCCAAAGCAAAACTACCACTGAGTGATACCCTGGCAAAGTTTCAACCTCCCCAACTGCATAAACTCTGCTGCCTATGTGGAATTGTTCACAAAGACCCCTGTATTAGCATTCCCTCATCAAACTAAATAAGTGATTCTTCTGTCTTATCAAGTCCACCAAAGCCAAATTTCAGGTAAAGATAACCTCGCATCCAAAAGGCAGCCAGAAAGCCTTCTTAAGCTATGTCCTCAACCTCAAAGATAGTAAACAGTGCCCTGAATTACTTGTAAATGGAACCACTTCTACAGAGCTGGAGGATATAACAAACCTATTAGCCGAGAAAGCTCCAATTTCAACCTGTCCCCAGCACCTCTCAAGAGACCCCTTTACCATAACACCTCCCAGCTGTCACTTGTGAACAAGTGTTGTATGGCCCTCCAAAGCAAAACGGGTCCCCTTCAGAAATCCGGATGCTCACTTACCTGACTTCCAAAATGCTGAGATGAAAAGGCCAACAACTGCACAACACTGACATCCCGGAACACCGACTTTCCACTCCAGGTAAGTAACCACACTTGGCTGTCCTGTTGAACTTTGCCCCTTACACCCCCCCCCCTGCAGTAGTGTGATCTCGGAGTTGGTATATTTACTTAAGATGGGTGTGGGGGGCACAGCACCCCACATGGGGGTGTGGGGGCTTTGGCACAGCATCCCACATGGGATTTCTTTTTTTGGTTTTACTTTTTTGCCAGGATGGCTAAGCGGTAAATTACTTGGAGTTTAAAGTCGGTGTTCCTGGATGTCAGTATTGTGCAGTCATCGGCCTTTTTATCTCAGTGTTTTGGAAGTCAGGTATGCGAGCTTTCGGGTTTCTGAAGTAGACCTAGCCAAACATACTGCATCTATGGACCCAGATAATATCCCAGGATGCCTCCTGAATTTAATGAAATATGACATGTTCATCACCTTGATCATTGGTGTAGTAGCCTAAGCTATATGGATTATATTATGCCAAGGATATAACAGCTGGCCAGCTTCCAAAGCTTCAGGGCACCTTTCACGTGCTCAAACTGTCTGTTAATTCAGGCTGAGTTGACTGACAAGTTTATGCACCAAGCCCCTCAGAGCTTTACTGCCAGTGAAGAGTTTGCTCCTCTTTGACTTTCGAGGATTGACTGTCAGGTTGTGCTGTTTATTGCTGAGCAGATAAATTTGAGGAAAATACTTTCCATATTTTTTTTTTGTATGTTAATACTTTCCTCTTCAGAAAAATTATTTTAAAGCTAGGAGTTTGTGTTTCATCAGTCTGTCACAAGACTGTACTGTACTGTACTTTTAAATGTGAGCAATCTTTATTTCTGTCAGTTTAAAAGTTGTTTAAAAGTAACTGAAAACCATTTTACTGTGTAAGAATTTTACTTTGTAGGGAATGCAACGTGTTTTAAAATGTGTTTTACTGTATTTGTGTATAAAAGAAGCATCTTTTAAACACTTTCCGTTTTTAGTAGCATTTGCTGTTTGTTTCCCCTGCGAAAGAGCACTGTTTTTAGCTTGACCATAGAGCAATCTATTGATCCATCTTCCAGACACACGCACACAAAAAAAAGTTAATCAAACAGCTTTTGCCATCACTAGAGTTTGCCGCATTTGCAGGTGGGTGACTCTACTGGGGTCATTAGCTGTACCTTAGACTACTCATCTTTTACCTCTGAGCCCTCTGGTGTAGCGACTACAGCCACTGTGGATCAGGGGTTAGTTACATCCTCTGTGGCTGCTGGGTTTTCCTCAGTAGGTAAGGGAGAGCCGCTCTTGTTGGCCCTGGAAGAGGGAACGCTTTCCTGTTTTGTCAGAATGTTGTGCCCATCCCTGGGAAAGCTGTTGCCATTAATAACATGGTCTATCCCATTTTTCCTGTTAAAAAAAAAAAAAAAAAAGAAAACCAAGCATGTGTCTGCACTCCTCAAGTTCTCTTAGACTAGAGTAGTTTATTGGATCTAGCTTAGAGTTTAAATCAGGCTATTATTCCTTCTTATACAGTAGCTTCTGGTAAAATAAGAGGGATACCTCTTTTCATGGAAGAGAAAGGAAGATTCTAAATCTGGACAGGAGGATAAATGGACAGGTTAACAGGGATTTTCCCTCAAATTTCTTATTAGGACCCAGTAGAGAGCTCAGTTTCTGACTCTCCCTGTCCTCTCTCTCAGACTATTTCTAGAATGTGCCTGTGTTTTCAGTGGGAGAACACTGAGGTTTCTTAGTCCCTCAGAGAATACTGTGAACTTTTGCAGAAGGAATTTCTAGAACCTGCACCCATTCCTCCAGTTCTGTCAGCTTTAGAGGATGTGTGTTACTGCCTGCAATTTTCCTGACAGTCAGCCAGCTGCCCCTAAAAAGGCAGATACGATGCATAAAGTTCCTCAGCTTTTTACGTTTTTATGTGTTCTTTCCAAACCTGATCCAGCAGCTATACCTTTTACTAATCCCTTTGTTGCTTACCACTTAGTCATATTCAGTCCTACTCTTTCTGATAAGGATGGGAATATTATTGATAAGTATGGGGAAAATTGTATGTTTTTGAAACTTTGATTTTCAGAATTCTGAATGGTCTTGTATGTTAAAGCTTGATGTTCATCGTGCATACAGCTGCAGTCATAACAGATGATTTTTCCTGCTGTCAGGCGGGTCCTCGGTCGGCCGAATTCCAAAGTCTAGGTCCGGCGTCGGATGTCGTCACTTCTTCCCTGACGTCAGTGCGACAGGGGCATAAAAGAACCAGCCGACACCATTTTCTTCAGTCTTTCTTGCCGCACGGTGCCCGAAGCAGAAGCAGTTCGCAAGTGCCGGTCGGCCAGCTCCTGAGATTACGAACATTTTGCAACCGAAGTCTTCTTAAAAGCTAAGTACCCCGTTGGGGAAACTTTTCTTGCCTCAGACCGATGTCAGACAAAGTTAATAATTGCATTTCATGTGGGAAGCAAATACCGCATAAGGATTTTCATTCCCTCTGCATTCCTTGCTTAGGCCCAGACCACGACGTCTCGCCTGTCATTTTTGTGCTACATTCAACAGACGCACTATTAAGTGTCGGGCGGAGTTCGCCCAACACTATTTTGGCAAAAAGTTTAATTACATTATGTCGTCGGATGCTCCGACTCCAGTTTTGAGTAAAAGATGCAAAGATAAGGACCGACATACGAGGTCCGCGACTTCTACCGACACCACGCTAAAGCCGACTACAGGTGCTCCGGTTCTCAGCGAGGCCGCCTACGCAGCCCCTGACTACCGATGACACTTCATTGGCGGTGTCTTCTGTGCCCGAGGTCGCAGGCTCTTGGGCCCACACCCTGACTACAGATACCGAAGCCACTCTTGGCGGGGAAACTCAGAGTTTAGACAGGCCTGCCACCTCTCAAGGTGTCTTCAGGCCTTTTTCTTCTTTTTCCATCAAGGCTTTCACTAAGTCTAAAGCACCCATGCATACTAAAAGACAAGCTCCACAGGGCCCCTCTCAAGGCCCCATGCCTAAAAAGCAGATGCTAAAAATGGCTGAGGATTTGATTACTCTCATCAGGGGTTCTCAAACCCCCCCCCCCCCGGACAAAAGGCCCAGTGTGGAGGAAGAATCCCCTTCCTCGGATCAGGCCTCCATTATTTCAGAACATTCTGAAGACCAGGAACATTCATACTCCCCTTTTGAAGATTCTGATGCAGAGGAGTCCATTCCCTCTGTCTCCCCCCCTGAGGATTACTCTTTTGGGGAAACCTTACATACCTTGAGGGAACACTTCCACTGGGAAGGCCAAGAGTACTCAGACTCCAAGAAAAGGCTTAGGGATTTCCTCTTACTCCCTCAGCACAGGCCTCTGGCTATACCTCCTGTCTTAGATATACTAGATGATGTGTATTCGGAGGCCTGCCTCAACCCAGATTCTTTACCTCCAGCTCCAGTCAAGCCTGACAGGTATTACCGGGTTCCTGATTCACACCAATTCCTATAGAAAAGCCATGCGGCTGACCCAGAAACTATTTCACAGGGTCCCAAGGGAATTAAGGCCTCCACTACTAAAAATCCATTACCTTCAGAGAGAGATTCCAGAGCTTTAGAAAGGTGGGGGGAAAAGGTATACACCTCGGCCACCTTAACGATGAGGGCATTAAACTGTCAGTTCCATATGTTAAAGTACCAACAGTTTCTGTTATCACAGTTGAAAAGCAAAATGTCACAACCTAAACAACCAGACTTGAAGGAGTTGCAGGATTTGTTACATAGTGCAGAGCAAGTGGGTAAACATACCTTGCAATGTGGATGTTCTTCGTTTTCCATTGCTGCAGTCCTTACTATTGGGTATAGTCCGCGTCCAGTCGGCCCGAATACCAGAGTATAAGGCTGACGTCGGTCAGGGCGCATTAGACTGACGTCAGTACGTCAGGGTACTAATCGCATGACCGGCGTCATATCCTCAGTCTTTTGCCGCATGGTCCGATGCAGAAGCAGTTTTGCGAGTGCAGGTTGGCGTTCTGAAATATTTCGACGGAGTTTCAGACCGAAACAGAGTTGGCTAAGTACCCGTTGGGGAACATTTTGGTTTTCTTGCCTCAGTATTTTACCGGATGTCAGAAAAAGTGAATAACTGTATTTCTTGTGGGAAACAGATACCTCATAGGGATTACCATACCTTGTGTATACCTTGTTTAGGGCCTGAGCACGGCGTTGTTGGTTGCCGCTCTTGTGCTAGGTTTAACAACGCACTATTAAGAGGAGGTTAGACTGTGCCAGGTTAGTGTTTGGGAAGCGTTGCAATTATAAAATGCCGTCGGATGCTCCGGCGGCCGCTTCGTCCAAAAGCGCAAGGACAAAACAGTGAAGCCTAGGGTTGATGAACCGGCAGTCCCGGACGTCGGTTCTTTAGAAGGCTCAGTGGAGCCAGAGGTTTTGCCAGGAGTTTCCATGGAGTCTCAGGCAGAAACTTTACTGTTACAGGATGTGCCTTCTCAGGAGGTAGGCCAAGCTGAGGGGGCTTCTCAGGTAACTGTTCTTCCCTCTCTTCCCAAGGTAGTTAGAGCCTCTCCTTCTGTTGCCAAAACTTCTTTGAGAGGTAGGCCTAGTTCAGCTTCAGTGGTGGCTTCTCCTAGCATTTCGGGTTCTGTACCTAAGAAACATATGCTTAAAATGGCAGAAGATTTGATTACTATGATTAGAGATTCTATGCCCCCGCCTGATAAGAGGCCTAGGGTGGAACCGGAGTTTAATAGTTTTGAACAGTGTTCAGAGGCTTCAGAGTCTTCTGCGGAAGACTTGCAGGAGTATCCTACTTATTCTGATTCTGATGTGGATGATTCCACTCCTACAGCTTCTCCTCCTGAGGATTTCTCATTTTCAGAGACTCTGCATTCCATGAGGAGCACTTTAAATGGGAAGGCCAGGATTACTCTGATTCAGGAAAAGGCTTAGGGAATTCTTGTTTTACCCCAGCATAGGCCCTTAGCTATTCCTCCTGTGTTGAATGTGGTGGAAGATGTTTTGCAGAGGCTTCCCTGAATCCTGACTCTTTGCCTCCTGCTCCTGTTAAGCCTGATAGATATTATAGGGTGCCCGAAGCTCATAAGTATTTGTTTAAGAGTCCTAGGGCGGACCCAGAAACTATTTCTCAAGGGCCTAAAGGTGTTAAGGCTTCTGTGGTTAAAAATCCTGTTCCCACTGATAAAGAGGCAAGGGCCTTGGATAGGTGGGGAAAGAAAGTGTATACTTCTTCCACTCTAGCCATGAGGCGTTGAATTGTCAGTTTCACATGCTAAAATATCAGAATTATCTCCTTTCACAATTAAAATCTAAGGTGGATGCTTTGGCGGAAGGTATTGAGTGTAAAGAGTTGCTGGACTTGGTTCATGTGTCTGAGCAAGTGGGTAAGCATTCTTTGCAATGTGGTTTTGATGCTGTACAGGCCTCCTCGAGGGTGGCTGCTACTAGTTCTGTTCTTCGCAGGCATGCCTGGTTGAAGGATCAGAATTTAGCTGAGCATGTTAAGACAAGGATTTTGGATGCTCCTTTACAGTCTGATGTGTTGTTTGGATCGCCTGTGGAAGCAGTTTTAAAGAAAATGGAGGACAAAGCTAAGTCTATGCAAACTGTTAAAGATTTTTGCAGGTGCAGCCACCGGGTTTAGTAGAAATTGGCCTGCTAAGGGGTGGACATATCCTGCTTATGATTCCCAGTCTAGGGGTAGGTCTAGACGTGGTAGGGGCAGGGCTCAAGGTTCTTTTAGGCCTAGAACAGCACGTTCACCTGCTCAGACTTCTGGTGAGGGCAGGGGTCAGTCCTTTCGTAAACAGACCCAATGACCTGTCTTTTCAGCTGCCAGTAGATTCTCGTCTGGCAGCTCCTTTGGGAGGAAGACTGTCTCTTTTCAAAGAAAATTGGGATTTAATTACTCAAGACAAATGGGTGTTGGATATCATTCACCACGGTTACAGATTTTATTTCCATACAATGCCCCCTTTCAAAGGCATGCCAGGCGTTCCTCCTCCACACACAAAGCGGGCTCACACGCAAGTTTCTCAGGTACTCCAGATGGGGCCATTCAGCCAGTCCCTGTATCAGAAAGGGGCCTAGGATTTTATTCTCGCCTGTTCCTAGTACCAAAGAAGGGGAACACGTGGAGACCAATTTTGGATTTATCTCTCCTCAACACTTTTCTGGACATTCCCAAGTTCAAGATGTTGGCGTTACAACAGCTTTTACCTCTGCTGGGCAAAGATCACTGGATGGTAACTTTAGATCTCAAGGAAGCTTACCTTCATGTGCCTATAAGGCTAAGTTGCAGGAAGTATCTGCGGTTTCGAGCTGGAAATTCTCATTATCAGTTCTCTGCATTGCCCTTTGGCTTATCTACTGCCAGAGTATTCACAAAGGTTCTGGCTCCAGTGATAGCTTACTTCAGGCTTCAAGGAATTCAAATCTATCCTTACTTGGTCGACTGCCTGATTCTGGCTCAAGAAAAGGAAGACCTTCTACAGCATCTGGAATATGTTATAGCAGTGCTAAGATGCCTAGGGTATTCTGTGATCGAAATAAAGTCCAGTCTAGTACCCTCTCAAGACATGTGCTTTCTGGGTGTGAGACTGAATACAGCAGCCCAGATGGCCTTTTTAACCCCGGACAAACAAAAGAGTCTGTCACTTTACTTCCATCAACTATCTCATCAGTCCGTGCTGACTGCAAGGACAGTCCTTCAAGCATTAGGGTTCATGGCATCTTGTATTCTGGTGCTTCCCAATGCCAAACTGCATATGAGGAAGCTACAATGGTATCTCAAAATGTATGGACACAGCACTGCCAGGATTTGGACACTGTCATTCAAATAATACCTTGCCTTCAAAAGAATTCTTGTGGTGGGCTCAGGAATGTCACCTAAACAAGGGACGTCCTGTGACCCGGGCAGTGGCAAGTCAGATTTTAACGACAGAAGCCTCGGACATTGCTTGGGAGCTCATCTAAATGGAAAGTGGATACAAGACAAGTGGCCTGCCAGACTACAGCATCTACATATCAACATGAAGGGGATGTTAGCAGTCCAGTTTGCATTAATGGCTTTCAAGGAGTTACTTCTTCCAGGGCAGGTGTTGATTCTAACAGACAACACAACTGTCATGTGGTACATCAACAAGCAGGGAACACATTCTTATCCTCTATGCAGGCAAGCAATGATTTTATGGGAGACTGCGCTAAGCTTGCAACTAACTCTTCAGGCAAGGTTTCTGCCAGGAGCACAGAACTCCTTAGCAGATGTGTTAAGCAGACAAATCATGGATCCCCACGAGTGGAAACTGGATCTTCATGTATTTCAGAAATTGACAGTGTCATGGGGAGCTCCAGACATAGATCTGTTCGCTTCTCCACTAAACCACCAGCTGCCAAAGTATTGCACAAAGGGGTTTCATCACACAGCTTGGAAAGTGGATGCTCTGTCTTTCAGTTGGAAAAACCTTCATGTGTATGCCTTTCCACCTCTGCCTCTTCTTCCAAAGGTACTATTAAAGGTCAGACAAGACAGGCCAAGGATGATTTTGATAGCTCCAGATTGGCCTCGGCAACACTGGTACCCACTACTACGGAGTCTGGTAAAGAAGCCTCCATGGCCTTTACCTCTGATTCCTCATCTGTTATCTCAGAAGGACGGTCATCTGCTCAATGTCAAGCTTCACTCTCTTCATCTAACAGCCTGGCATATTCTGTGTTGAAACACAGCA
Source organism: Protopterus annectens (assembly GCF_019279795.1). Taxonomy (NCBI): domain Eukaryota; kingdom Metazoa; phylum Chordata; order Ceratodontiformes; family Protopteridae; genus Protopterus; species Protopterus annectens. The sequence goes on from NC_056733.1 coordinate 530,023,244, forward strand.
GGTCTCAACTTCCTCAACAAGTTTTAAATGTGATTATGGAAGCTAGAAGACCTAGTACAAGGAGAGTGTCACATGAAAAATGGAAGAGATTTTTATTTTGGAGTACAGCAAAGAATTTGGAGAATTCTGAGCCTAATTTGAGTGTGGCTCTTCAATATCTTACTGAGTTATTGGACAAAGGTTTGTCCTTCTCTTCCATTAAGATTCATGCTGCAGCAATTTCAGCTCACTATGATTGTGACCCACCTTTGTTTTCGCATCCTTTGTTCAAGCAGTTTCTTAGAGGGCAAAGAATATAAGACCCCACGTGAGCTCCTACTCCTGCTTGGGATCTCAATTTTGTGTTGGAAAAACTTACTCTACAACCTTTTGAGCCTGCAGCTACTGCTGAATTGAAATACTTGTCATGGAAGACTGCTTTTCTGTTGGCTATTACTTCTGCAAGAAGGGTGTCTGAGTTGCAGGCCCTTATGGCAGTAGAGCCCTTTTGATTTTCCATAAGGATAGGGTATCATTACGTACTAATCCTTCCTTTATGCCTAAGGTGGTTTCTAGTGTGGCTTTAAACCAAACTATTCATTTGCCTACGTTTATGCAGACCCTCAAAATAAAGGGAAAAGATTTTGCACACTTTAGATGTACACAGGCAATTGCGTTATTATTTAAGCAGGACTAAGGATTTTAGGCAGTCTCAGCAGTTGTTTGTTTCTTTTGCTTTGAGTTCACAGGGCAAGCCTGTGTCAAAACAAACTATTTCTAGGTGGATTGGCTTTTGCATTGCATTTTGTTATTCCCATCATGGCAAGGAGATTCCAGCTGGGATTAGGCCTCATTCCACTAGGGCTACTGCCACTTCAACAGCATTTTTAAGGTGGCAACTAAGGATATTTTGGAAGCAGCTACTTGGAGTTCAGTGCATACTTTCTCTAAGCATTATCACCTTCCTATCTACTCTAAGTCTAGGGCTGGTTTTGCCACAGCTGTTTTGCAAGGCATGTTGTCAGCTCCTACTTCTTTATGATTTGCCAGCCACCCTTACCTCTGCTTTGGGATTCTACCCAATAGTAAGGACTGCAGCAATGGAAAGCGAAGAACATAGTACAGTTTTGTACCTACCATAAATGTAGATGTTCGAGGATTCCATTGCTGCAGTCCAATTCCCTCCTTCCCTCTGTGTTTAGGGGTGGTTGTGTAGGTGAGTTTACATGCTTATATTTTTGTATATATTCTTGTATATATTGTACATGTTTTGGTGCAGGTATTTTGGGACTTGTCTTTTAGGGTCTTCTGACATCTGGGGCAAGAAAAGACTGAGGATATGACGTCGGTCATGCGCATTAGTACCCTGACGTACTGACGTCAGTCTAATGCGCCTGACCCTCTGGTATTCGGGCCGACTGGACGCGGACTATACCCAATAGTAAGGACTGCAGCAGTGGAATCCTCGAACATCTACATTTATGGTAGGTACAAAACTGTACTTTTTGATGCTTTAGAGGCCTCATGTAGAGCTGCTGTTACAGGATCAGTCATTCGTAGACATGCTTGGCTCAAAGAGCAAACCTTACCAGATCATGTCAAAGCTAAATTACTAGATGCACCTCTTCAAAAAGATGTATTGTTTGGTGTTAAAGCTGAGGAGGTATTAAAGAAAATGGAGGAAAAGGCAAAATCAGTGCAAACAGTGAAAGATTTCCTACAGGTACAACCTCCACGTTTTAGTAGAAATTGGCCTTCAAAAAATTGGTCCTTTCCAGCCATGGACAGACCCCAAAGAGGTAGATACAGGCGCCCGGGGGGGTAGAGGGCAAAATCAAGGATCGTTTAGAGGCAGACAATTGCAAGCACCTACACAAAGAGGTGGTGAGGATAGTTCACAGCCATTCAGAAAGCAGAACCAATGACTTTCCCCTTTGCATGCCAAGCAAGGCTCAAATGGCAGCACCTTTAGGCAGAAAACTGGCATTATTTTTGAAAAATTGGCATATTGTCACAAAAGACAAATGGATCCTGGACATTATTGACAGAGGCTACAGATTCCACTTTCACACCCTTCCAAAAATGAGAGGCATGCCAAACCTGCCACACAATCCAAGGGCAGAGGCACAAAAACAAATTTCAGATCTCATGGACATGAAAGCTATTCAAGAGGTACCGGCACAAGAATAGGGTCAAGGTTTTTATTCCAGACTATTCCTGGTACCAAGGAAGGGCAAAGATTGGAGACCTATTTTGGACCTATTCATCCTAAACACATTTTTACTCGTGCCAAAATTCAAGATGCTCACATTACAGCAGCTTCTTCCCATGCTGGGCAAGGAGTTTTGGCTGGTAACATTGGACCTCAAGGAGGCATACCTGCATGTCCCAATCAGACAAGATTGCAGAAGATACCTCAGATTTCTTGCAGGTTCAACCCATTATCAATTCTCTGCATTGCCCTTTGGCTTATCTACTGCGCCCAGAGTGTTCACGAAATGCCTGGCATCAGTAATTGCCTACTGCAGACTTCAAGGGATACAAATATACCCATATTTGGACGACTGCCTGATCCAAGCGGACAGCAAGCACATACTTCTGAAACATCTGGCGTTTGTAATAATGTTGTTGAACTCTCTGGGATACACAGTCAACAAAAAGAAATCAAGGCTAATACCCTCTCAAACAATAATTTTCCTGGGTGCCAGCTTGAATACAAATACCCAGATGGCCTACCTCACGCCAGAGAAACAAGGGCAACTAACTCAATACTTCAGAAAACTGACAACTTTCACCAGGCTGACTGCAAGGAAAATCCTGCAGGCTCTGGGATTCATGGCATCTTGCATTCTGCTAATCCCATGTGCAAAGCTGCATATGGGGAAACTTCAATGGTACCTAAAAAACCTATGGTCTCAACACAGCCACAGTTTGGAAACAATGATACCACTGATTCCATGTCTTCAAAAGGAATTTCTGTGGTGGGCTCAAGCATGCCAAAGAAATACAGGTCTCCCATTCTGCAAGCCTCAAGCAAATCAAGTCATCACAACAGACGCCTCGGACTACGCCTGGGGGGCGCACATGACAGATCGGTGCATTCAGGGCAAATGGTCCCAAAACGAAAAGCACCTGCACATCAATCAAAAGGAAATGCTAGCAGTAATAAATGCTATTATGGCTTTCAAAGACCTACTGCATCCAGGCCAGCTATTGATAAGGACAGACAACACCACAGTAATGTGGTACATAAACAAACAGGGAGGAACCCATTCATACCCCCTATGCAGGCTAGCCATGTCTCTCTGTAACATGGCTCTGGAACTACAAATCTGGAACTTCAAGCACAGTACCTGCCAGGCGAGGAAAACACGCTGGCAGACAACCTAAGCAGAAATATGACAGATCCACACGAATGGAAGTTGCATCCTCAAGTTTTTACAAAAATAATTCAAGCATGGGGAATGCCAGACATAGATCTCTTTGCCTCCCACAGAAATCACCAATTGACAAAATTCTGCTCAAGGACCTTTCATCCACAGGCCTGGAAAGTGGACGCACTCTCTTTCAGTTGGACAACAATGACAGTTTATGCCTTTCCTCCTCTTCCTCTGCTGCCCAAAGTTCTATTAAAAACCAGAGCAGACAGACCAAAGATGATTCTCATTGCTCCAGACTGGCCAAGACAACACTGGTACCCACTCCTGAGGAGCCTGATGCATTCCCCACCATGGATCCTGCCTCTAATGCCTCTTCTACTGACTCAGCACAACTTCAAAACTCTTCACAGTCAGCTGACAACACTCAATCTAGCCGCATGGAAGATTCCTTAAATTTACAACAGACCCTACTCTCCAAGGAGGTGCAGGATGTCATTTTGGAGGCCAGAAGGCCTTCTACTAGAAAAGCCTACTCCGCAAAATGGAAATGGTTTTGTGCTTGGAATCAGAAAAAGGGTCAGAATCCTGGAATACTGAATTTACCTCAAATATTACAGTACCTAGCTGAGATGCTAAGCAGTGGACTTTCATTCTCCTCCATCAAAATCCATGCCTCAGCCATTTCTGCAGAATACAACACTGATCCTCCTTTATTCTCTCACCCTCTCTTAAGACAGTTCCTCAGAGGGGCAAAGAATATAAAACCCCCAAGGAAGCAACCAGTACCTGCTTGGGACCTCAGTTTCATTCTAGAAAAACTGACCTTGCCTCCTTTTGAGCCAGCTGCTTCAACAGAACTGCAATATTTGTCCTGGAAAACAGCCTTCCTTCTGGCTGTCACCTCAGCTCGCAGGGTTTCGGAACTACAAGCCCTCATGGCTGTGCAGCCTTTCATCATTTTCCATCAGGACAGAGTTTCCTTACGAACCAATCCTTCCTTTATGCCAAAGGTAGTATCCAGTGTAGCCTTGAATCAGGCTATCCACTTACCTACCTTTTACCCTAATCCTCAAAACAAAGGGGAGAGACTACTGCATTCCTTGGACATTCACAGACAGCTGTGTTATTATTTGGACAGAACAAAGCCTTTCAGAAAATCAGAGCAACTCTTTGTGTCCTATGCCACAGGAGCTCAAGGGAAGCCTATTTCCAAACAGACAATCTCAAAATGGATAGCCCACTGCATACGCTTTTGTTACTCTTTTTATGGTAAAACTGTACCAGCAGGCATCAGATCTCACTCCACAAGGGCCACAGCTACCTCTGCAGCTTTCCTCTGGGGGGTCCCTACCAAAGATATTTTGGAAGCAGCCACTTGGAGTTCTGTACATACTTTCTCCAAGCACTATCATCTACCACTATACTCCAAATCTAGAGCTTTGCCACTGCAGTCTTGCAGGGCATCCTGGCTCCTCCTAGTTCCACCTAGTGCCTACCACCCCTTTTTTAGCTTTGGGATTCTACCCATCTGTTATGACTGCAGCTGTATGCACGATGAACATAGTACAGTTTTGTACCTACCATATATGTAGATGTTCGAGTGCTAATACAGCTGCAGTCCAGGTTTCCCTCCCTCCTTCCCCTCTTGGGACAGGCCTAATGGATAACACCTCCTCATACAACCTGATTGGGGTATTCTTTTATGGTGTATTTGCATGCAACTACTGTTTTTTGATTATATTGCATTGCATTTTTACATAAATGTATGTATTGTCTTCCTTCTGGGGGCAGCTGACATCTGGGGCAAGAAAAACTGAAGAAAATGGCGTCGGCTGGTTCTTTTATACCCCTGTCGCACTGACGTCAGGGAAGAAGCGACGACATCCGACGCCGGACCTAGACTTTGGAATTCGGCCGACCGAGGACCCGCCTGATGGCAGGAAAACCCATCTGTTATGACTGCAGCTGTATTAGCACTCGAACATCTACATTTATGGTAGGTACAAAACTGTACTTTCTGACTAATTGTGAATGTATGAGAAATGTTTTATCTGCAGTTTCTTCTTGTGTGGAAAATTCTGCTTTAAATAATTTAATTTCATTTGTGCAAGTTACTACTCATTGTATACAGTATGTGTAGGACTCTATTGATACTTCTTCCAGGGCTGTAGCCACTGGTACGGTTTTGAGAAAGTTTGCATGACTGCATTCTCAGAACCTCCCAGATGTTGATAAAAATGATAATTTAAAATTTTCATTTGGATGGAGATTTAGTTTATGGCCCTTCTGCTACAGAGGTGATCAAAAACTGTGATGAAAGGGGTAGGCTGATACAGAGCAATCTCTTAAGATTTTTCAGCCTTCCTTTTCCACATTTTCCAAGCTATTCTGTAACTCCTCTTCCAGTTTTGGTAATAAACAAAGTAAACATTCTCAACAAAATACAGGTAAACAGATATTTAAGAAGAAATGGCAATGGGGTTCCAAGAAGAATTCTGGAAACTCCCAAAACTAAGGACAGTCCAATAAGTCAGAATATTTAAGAGACTTTGTTCCCCCCTTCCACCCTTGTAGCTCACTTTTTTATTTGGCATCAGATAGTTTCAGAATAATGGACACTGGAGATCATTCATTAAGGTTACAAGTGGCAATGAGATGAAATTCCTTCTTTCTAGAGAGTAATTCCTCATTCTGCAGACCATATACTCTTATTTCCACATGTTCTTCATAACGTGCTGTCCCAGAGAGTGATGGAACCATTTCTGCCTTCCCAGGTGGGAAAGAGGTTTTATTCAAGGATGTTTTTAGTACCAGAGAAAGAAAGAAAATGCTTGGAGAGCAGTTCCTGATCTTTCTTTCCTAACCCTTTTTGTTATAGTGCCCAAATTCAGAATGATGTCACTTCACAATGTGTTACCTCTTCATAATCATTCATGTTTTCTGGTAATATTAGATTTAAAAGATGCTTTATTATCAAATTCCTCTTCATCTAGATGTCAGGTGTTTCTTAAAGTTCTGTGTGTCTGGATCACGGTATCAGTTCTCTACCTTACCCTTTGGACTATCTACTGGACTGTGTGTCTGGATCACATTATCACTTCTCTACCTTAGCCTTTGGACTATCTACTGTACCAAGAGTGTTCACAAAGTGTCTAGCTCCAGGTATAGCTCATTGTAGGCTACAAGGTAGCCAGTTTTTTCCATAGTTAGATGACATGCTTATCTTTGCAGAGTCTAGTGTCAGGAATCTCTCTTGGGTGAGGGATCTCTTGCACAAGTTGGGATTCCTAGAAAACATTCAAAAGTCTTTCTTGACTCCTCCTCACAGGTTTGTGTATCTGGGATGTCAGATAGACACCATAAATCAAAGAGGTTTTCTTCCACGGGAAGAAAATAGATCTATATCTGGATCTGTTTCATGGGTTTTCCACTCTGACGTTGATCACTGTGAGGGAATACCTCAGGATTTTGGATCTCATAGCTTCCGTGATTCTCATGATACCCTTGGGAGACTCCACATGAGAAAGACACTGTGGTATCTGAAGTCTCTTTGGTCCCAGCACCAACAGCCCTTGTCTTTTCAAATTCCAGTGCTGGGGTTTGTCAGAAGGGAAATTACTTGGTGGAGACAACAGATATCCCTAAATCCCAGTCTCCCCTTCTCCCTCACTGTTCCCAATTAGTCACCACAGACGTTGCTTGGTGAGCAGTTTCAGAAGGGATAAATGTGCAAGATGTATGGGACACCAAGGACAGATGCAAGCACATAAATATAAAAGAGATGCTTGCTTTGATCAAAGCACTCAACTCTCTGAATCATCTTTGGTCCCCAGGACCTTGTTACAGACAATACCACAGTCATGTGCTACATCTTCAAGCAGAGGGGAATCCGATCATACTCTCTTTGCAGACTAGCTGTGTTAGTTTGGGATATAGCTTTCCAGCATGATATCTCTACTGGCATCCTTCATTCTGTCAGGGCAATATTGTGTGGCAGACAAGCTGTACAGAATATGGCAGACTCTCACATATGCAGACTAGATCAGGGGGTCTTCCAAGATTTGATCCATCTGTGGGGAGTTCCTCTAGCAGACAAGTTCACCTCCTCTCTAAGTAGTCAGCTGGCAAGATTTTGCTGTAGGACCAATACTTGAAGGCCTGGAAGATGGATGCCTTTTTCATGACAGGAGTGTTCCTGTATGTTTTTCCACCATATGTCTGAAAATTCAGAATGAATCTCCCAAGGTCTTTGTGGTGACTCCCTTTCTGTCTCAGGTAACAGTGGTTCCCCCTCCTTTTGGAAAATGCTAGGGGCAATTACCACAAGCTTCCTCACAAAATGGTTATACTCTCACAAGATTAGGGGTGTTTAATACACCCTCACCCCAATCAACTTCATTTGTCTGCCTGGATAATAGGGTCATATTTTCCTTTAGGCACCTGTTTACTGAGGACATGCAGCAAGTACTTTTGAAGTCAAGAAAGCCTGCTACTAGAAAATCATATATTAGCAAGTGGAAAAGGTTTTGAACAACAACCACCACCACCACCACCACCACCACCACCAATACCCATTCAGAGCTAGTTCTTCTCTGGTTTTACAGTATTTCTGTGGGTTACTTTCCTATGGAGTTTCTAAGTCCTTCATCATAGGAAGTTACTAGACTATTGGCCCTGAGGCCCTTACAAGCCTAGCCAAGAAGTTAGCCTATGTTCCAACACATCAGCACCTGATGCCCTTTCCAGCAGGGACACAGGTGGAATCCCAGGGTGTATTTTCTGTTCCTCATCCAGTTATCCAGGTTGCGCTTAAAAAAGCTTAATGAGGTACTCTGCTTGACGTGGAGAGGGAGTCTATTTTGCAGAAGTGGGGAGTCTCTGGGACACAAATCTGTCCAGCCAATAAGTCGTATCGATGGCACAGACCAGGGTAAAGTCACTCATTCGGGTTCATTTGTTTGCGATTTCAGCATGTCTGCCCATGGACCCTCCTCTTTCAAGGCTTTCTCATGTCAAAATGTTTTTGAAAGGGGTTTTACTTGAGGCCTCCAAGAAAAACAGTGTCCCCTTCCTGGAATTTTAATATTGTGTTAGAGAAGCTTCCTCTTGCTCCATTTGAACCAAGTAATCTGGCTGACTTGAAGTTCTTAACATGGAAAACAATTTTACACTGACTAATACAAGAAGACTGTCTCAGCTGCAAGCTCTTATGGTCAGTCAGCCCTTTCTCATATTCCACAGAGGCAGTGTTTCTTTGACTGCTAATCTGTCTTTTATACCTAAAGTGGTAGCCAAGTTCCCCATTCCCCCATTTTCTTTACTTATCTTAAAAAGTGAGGGAGAAAGGATATCTTGTACCTTGGATTTTCACTGACTTCTCTGGTACTATCTTAACAGAACTAAATCTTTCAGATCTGCTATTTTCTTGTGAAGGTAAAAAGGGACATCATGTGTCAGTAAAGACTGTTTCCAAATGTTTGTCTAAGCCTGTTGTCTTTTTTTATACTCATCCTAGCAAATTTTTCCCAGACAGGTGCATCTATAGCTTTTTGGACAAGGTCGGATTAAGCTGCAAATTGATCTTGGGTTACTGCAGCTGTGATTATTTGAATGTCTCCTGGACACTTCTACTTCCATCTGCCAAATGTAGTAAACTACGGTAATCTACACATATAGCTAAAGCTATTGTAGCATTGAACCCATACAATGAACATAGTACAGTTGTGTAAGTATACTTATAACGGTATATGTTCTAATGATCTGGAAGATAGATGCATTTTTCATGACAGGAGTGTTCCCTCCCTTCATTCCTCTTATTAATTAATTTATTTATTTATTTTTGCATGTATTGTTTATGCCAGGGTGTGGTTGTTTATTTTTCACTCTTCCTAGAATTGCCCTTTCAAGGTTCAGCCTCCCTCTCTCTATTGACAGGAAAGCTCTGAAGGGCTTAGCACACAACATTGTCTTTTAGTCATTTCAGCTTGAGCTGCCTGACAAGTTTGGATGCATGTAAGGTACCTTGAAGCTGACTATTATATCTTTTTTTATTTCAAACACCTTTATTGAATTTTCACTTGTGACATAGGCAAATTTACATGCAGTTACAATTTGTCAGACTTTGTTAACATAACAAACAGTATGCGTCACATATATTGTGTTTTTTTTTCTTGCTATTATATCCTTGACGGGCTGTAACCCATATAGCTAAAGCTACTGCAGCAGTGATCCTTCGAACATCTACTGTTACGGTAAGTTTACTGTATCAGTGCTTACTGCACCAGAGGAGTGGCTGCCTTTCAGTACTTGCTTTAACAATGTTTCCTTTGTAGACATTTGAGCTGAAGCCACATTGTCTTCAGCATAGCTTCACAAAGCATTGTAGTGTGGATCACATCACAGCTTGGGGAGTTTGGCTTCCTTGGGGAAGTCTTTACAAAAGAATTCTGCTATCTGATGTCTTTGCCTGTGCATTCCTCATGTTTCCTCCAGAAACCTCACTTCCAGTAACACTTGGTCCTCTTTGCTTGGGGGAAGGAGAACAGTAAGGTCTTGTACCTTCCTCTACTAATACACGTTTTCTGTTGCCTTGCCAAAAATCAGTATGTTCTTTAATTCTATTAGTAAAACAATTTTTTGTTTGTTTTTCTTTGGTGTCTTTCCCAATCATTTAGCAATATAAGCAACATGTTCCTTGGTACCTTGCCCTCCCTGTAAACAGTGTGTTCCTTGGAGCCTTGCCCTGTAAATAAACAGTATTTTTATGTCCACCTTGCCTCTCTAGACAGCATGTTCCCTGGTGCTTTGTTTTGTGTGTGTGTGACCACTGGTTAAGTGACTTAAGCTTTCTCTAGTGCTTTGCCCTTGCAGTGGTTCATCTCATAATGGCTTCTGCTTCAAGTAAGTGTAGTGTGCCTTGGAGCCTTGCCCTGAATTATTGGATTAATAATTACACTCCTTGGCCCATTGCCCTTTATCAAATGCTACATTATCTGGCACTTTGTATATAAGCCGTATGTCGGCTGCCAACTTTCCTTTTAAATGAAACATTACATTCTGTTCCTTCTCACTTGCCCTGAACATAATCATTATTAAATTTTGCAAAAAAAAAAAAAAGTACCACTTCTAAGCAAAATATGAAGTAGCCACTACAAATTATTTTCAAGTATAGAATGTTTAGTGTACAAATTCCTTGGTTCCTTGGCAAACCTCAACATTTGCAGGTTTACTCAGAAACTCTCTTGTAATATTTCCATGTGATGCGTATTAATATGTAGTCATATTCAGAGATGTCAAAACCAGCTGTTAATCCTTCCAAGGTATTTTCTAGTTTTCAGTTTCCATAGCTCTATTTCTTTAGTTCTTTTGTAAAATGTACTTGTTTGCACTGTAGTGGTCCATTTTAATTTTACCAGGTGTTAATTACCTGCATTTATTACTACTAGATTTTAGTTATCCTGTTTTCTGCTGCATTGCTCTGGTCAGTAATTTTTTTCTTAGCTTTTAATTTGTCTTGCTTTTCAGTTAAGATTCAAATTCACAAGTGCGTCATGCACATGACGTACTACAAAAATGCCACAACTACTCAAGAGATTTTTATGGTGAAAAGTGGACCCATTTTATGTAAAAATAAATAAATAAATAAATAATTTTTCATAAATTTACAGGTTTCACAGCCATAATCTCCATTTTGTGATGAGCATGCCGCAAAAGTTATTAGATTGTAAACTCATTATTTCAGCAAATTTGGAGGAGACCGACATGTTACCAATCCACTTTACATTTAGAAAAAAAAAACTAATCTAAGTTTGTTTTGAGTGCTCTGTTTTATAATGGAATCTTGAATTGTGAAACTGTTTCTTTAACTTCAGGGGATAATAATGTCAAGTATTAAAAATAATTATTTTTTATGTCCATCACTATAAGCTTTAAATGACCTATTACTAACTGTGTAATACCTGGAGGTAATAAAAGTTTTACCTTGGTCGGAACACATTAAATTCCCTTGCAACAGTAATCTCTATTTTCACATTTACATACATAATCAAGTGTTTGTGCATCAGTCTTTTTCTGAACTACAATTTCTTTGACTTTTCAGACATTCTCCATAAAGTATGGCGTTTTTAAAGGAAATTGCAACTATTCATATGCAAAAGATCACTTTAAGTAGGTTTGACCTAACTGACAATGGTTAACTCTTGCTTAGAATATCTTTTCAAGTGTGAATCCTGAAAAATAAACCTGAAGTAAATCCGTGTTCGCTGAGATATCAAACACCAGCCATTGTTGAGGATGCTAATTTTAACTACCACTGCTGCAGTGTGATTACTTATCCTTGGGAACTTTATGGATGTCCTCACAGTAGAGATAGACTTTTCCATTGGCCTAGGATATTGGTTCTGTGTACAGCTGAAGAAAATGGACAGCCTGTGCCAGTTTCAGTTCTTTTTTTGCCACTAGAATTAATAGTTTGTCTGTTGGACCTTTCCAGGGGATTTCCAAAGAGTAATAATACCCAGTTCTGTTTTATCCCTTTTAGCATTGTCAAGTGTGACTGTATTTGTAGTATTACTTGAATTTAGAATTTTGTATAAATGTTTTTTTTTCTAGGTCTTTGACATCCCCTGGAAAAAAAATACTAAATGTTCCTTTGAAAGACTGATTTTGTCTAATGGTTACAGTTCACAGTACTTTTTTGTCTCGGGAAGACCATTAGGTGCCCACTTATTAGCATTATTCTACAGTTTATAAGTAACTAAGTCCTTGGCTGGGCCCAGAATTTATGGGCCTTCCTTAAATATTAGCATAAGGGACATCCACCAGTCCAGGTGGTGAACCCCCCACTAGCAAACTTAAGAGGCTTGTAGTGAAATCAACAAGCAGTGAGAGAGACAGACAGGCACCATAATAACCTGTCAGCCCTGCTGAGGCCTGAGCATTGATCTAGTGAGGCATTGATTTGTCCACACCTCCATCCCACAGAACCTTTTCCAGCTGTTTTCCTACAAGTTCTAACTCCTTTTAAGGCAGCCAGTGTGATTTAATTCCACACAACTGTCCAGAATTCAGATTAAGGAAATGAGCCGCTCAGGTCTTATGCCTGTTTCCATCTGCCACATCCAGTGTTGCATTTTTCACAGCTTTCTGCTGCACCATCAGAAGAGCTCACTCTTCCTAGGATATCCCAGCTACTCATCTGCAAGAGACTTCAGAAGTTCCATTGGCTACTTAGCTTTCTAGACAGACCTGTTTTCACAAGGAAGAGCCTCCATCTGCCTTCTTTCTGGAGCCATCTGAGAGCTGGATGCCCAATCTGTCATCTGCCTCAACCTCTGCCACCTTTGACTAACAATAGTTTGTTGTGGAATTTCTGGCTACTTACCCTGGGGTTAACCATCAAATAGCCCAGACTTCCATACTAGGAACAGATCTATTGAGAGAGAAGAGGAAAAATCTCTCGCCTGATTTCTCAGTTTCTGACATGGATGAGAAGAATGTGATGTTTTTTGAGGTAGAGCTCTTTTATCTTTTAGATTATGCCTCAGACAGTGAGGAAACCATATTTTTGGGCCCTCACCCATAGACATCTCATTTGGAGAGAGACTTAATTTTAGGAGGGAGCATTTTGCACATGTCACAGAGGTGTCTGAGTCAAATTTGAGATGCATGGATATCACGAATAGAAGGTTTAAGGCTGTTGCAAGTCTCCCTCTCCTTGTGTCCCAGGCCTTTGAAGTTAAATTTGAAGCCACATGCTTGGATGGAACTTGACTTCCAGTCTCCAAAAAGCTAGATATATTTTACAGAGTGCGAGGCAGGCAAGGCAGTGGTAAGTGTCTTGGGGGTGTGGGTGAGCAATACATGATCTAGATTTGGTCTCCTTGGATGCAGCTAGGAGGATCCAGACTGGCTCCAGGCCTCAAAGCATGCTTTTTCATGATAAAGAGAGGAAAGTATTAGATTTTTCCAAAATGTTTATACTTTTTTCAATTTTGCTTTAGGAGTATTGATTGTTAAACCCACATAATTGTGCATTGTTGCAACATCCTCAAACATGTAATGCATGGGTCTCAAACGACTCATGGGCCACATAAGGTTGAATACACTGTGATGAAGGCCAGCATAAAAAAAAAATCAGTAATACAACTCCATACAAAAACAAATTAAAAATGATGTGTGTGTACATTAATTATACTATATCTGAATGCAGTGAACATTTGTGGAATGTCACAAAATAAATGTACTCAGCAATTGTAAGCACTATAGTGAACAAACCCATAGGACACACGGCCCCTTTCCCCATTAACATGTAATACACCTTAACATTGTATTTATGCTTCTGAACTGTCACTCATCCAGTTGATGCAGTTCCACATGCTACATTCCCTCTTGTTTTTCAGTACCACAGTAGCAGGGTTTTGTTTTTTTTAGTGAATGTAGAACAGCATGCAACATTGGTTTTGGGGGAGACTACTGACTTTTTTTTTTTTTGCCAAGTGTTCACGTGCAGTGAGACAGAAGCATTCAAACAGGCACAGACCTTGCAATTTAATTTTAAAAAGGGCCATGCGTCCTTCCTCTTATGAATAATATGAAAATGAAGGGTTATTACTAGCAAGTTACATAATTGTTTATCTGGCAGTCAAATAATTTTAGATGAGTAGATGAACCTAATACAAACTTCATTCCCTTGTTTATCTTTTTTTTTTCCAGGCAATCTGGAAATCAGAACAATTGCTAGTAGTCCAGAAATCACTGTAAAATTCTAGTTTTCTGTCTGGCAGCACAATTGGGAAGCTGGTGTTTGTAAAACTGACCCCTCAGTAATTTTTCTTCTGGAAACATCACTTTAATCCTATGTGATTGAGCAAGTTCAAGGATATGCTTAAAATCATAAGAAAATGGCATCCCGCATCCTAATGACATGCCCATTTACATCACAAAATGGATGTGGAGATTGTGGAAATGGATGGAGAAAGGCAGGGCTAGGGTCAGTTTAAGTGCAGTTGCTTTTGACTTGGTACAAAGTAGTAACCATTTTCCCTTCTGCTTTTTAGTAATAAGATTTTTATTGCATAATGAATTCAGGACAGCAAACTCATTTCAAAGGGCACGACCAGGTGATATGCTCTTGGACAGCCGCCTTAATGCAGTGCCATCCAAGTGTGCATGTGTACATAAACCTTCCATAAAGCAACTGTCAAACCCTTAGACATCCCCCAAGACAGGTAGAATAGCAGTAGCAGAACATACCACCATACAGACAACCTGACTCCTCATTCTGATTTTAATGACCCAGCAGCAGAGAAGAAAAAAGAAACTTGTATATATTCTGTGGTGGCAAGTAAAGTGACCTTCAGCTTAAAATAAGGTCACACTTTTATGACTTTCTTTTAATTTGTATGTTACTTTACTTGGCACTACTGCAACGTTATACAGTGTTTTGCTTTCTTAACTGGAGTCATACCTCTCAATCGCTTAGAATAAGAAATTTGGACAAAGCCATGAACAAAGTGGTACAAATAAGGACAATTTTTAAGTATTGCTCTTACAAACTTAGAAAGTTGATAGAATAACAGGTTTTGCATTAGCATGAATTTTCTGAAAGGTATGAAGTCTAAAACTCAAAAATTTGTCATTATTTTCTGACTTCAATCTTTAGTGATTTACCACTAATTTGCCAGAAAGCCACTTTTTTATGAAAAACGGACCAAAAATATAAGGAAAAAATTTGGACAGTCTGCGAAAATCTGTACTGTTGAGAGGTATGACTGGAGTTAAGGACGAAGGCCGTACAGTGGAAGTATACCCTATCTTTTTCCATAGTACTTGAATACAAATTATTTTTACATTGCAAACAAAATTTTCACTACAAACATCCAACAAAACCACACTTTACGTATTTGTAGCATGCATTGTAATGTTCCATCCTTGTAGTTGTAATGTACACTTTTTAACTTATTTGCAGGATTACTCCAGTTTCCACAAAACCTGAAACTAATGGTAATCCTAATCATAGTTTTATTTTATCCATCTGCAGCCAGAAGAAAAAAGCTGTTCTATTTTTTATTTCTCAGCAAAAAAGGAAGTATGTCCCCCCCACCCCATACATGATGCAGCTCCTGTCTGGAGTTGGGCAGCTCCAAGGGTATGGGAGTGGGGAGAAGTTGCATACCAGGTACACCAAATCATCAGTGAATATGTTAGAAACACCCTTGCAGGAAATGTAGCAGTGTACACATCCATACACTGGCTACAGGCAGTGGTCTAATCTGCAGTGAAGTATTTGTTAGTGTGACTTGGATCTTAATACCGGGCTTTTCTTTTAATTTATCTTTTTTAACAGTATAAAACATAATTAAACAAAAAAAACATTGCAGGTCATGATAAAATGATTTTATGGTTAAAGCTTCATAGGATGGATTAAAAGTATTCAGTGGTTGCATCTCACCTTGTCAGAACTTGTCAGAGATTTGGGATGCATGGCTAGGCTTAAAAAGGACCTTGTGGTCGTTAGTCTAGTAAACACTCATGAATCTATGGGTTGGAGACAAGTTTGAATCTGGAATATAGAGGTTATGCAAAAACATTCCTTTTGAGTCCATGAGGTGTAGAAGTACCTGACTAATCCAGACATCCTTTAAGTAGGGAAAGCATGCTTTAAAATGTGTTTGCTTATTTATTTATTTATGTCTGTCTGTATTTATTTAATTTTGTTAACCAAATGAGGGAGGTAGTCCAAGGACTCTCTTCAGTCATATACCAGACAATAGAGAAGTACACACCATCTAGAGATAATTACACATACATCAATCAATTTAATACATTTGTGTGTTGCAGAAGAAAATATGTGATAATTACAGTACTGCATCAAAGTAAGGATATACAATTGCAATGCATTTTGAAGAAAAAAAAACAGCTGTGTGACTACTGCTGTTATCTCTCTGCATTGAATTTTGGACTGGAGTTTAAGGTTTGGACACATCAGATTTTTGCTCTTACTGCAGTTTATTTTATTTAAATTTTGTTTTTTTTCTTGGGTTTTAAAAATATGAGGCCAGGGTCATTTAGAAAAGAATTCATTTTCCATTCACTGATTGAAAAGTAGTCCAGTCTAGCTAATTAGTGGAAGGAGCTGAGAAATAGGAATCTTATTTTGCTGTATCATTTAGCTGAAGTGCTGTGTGAATACTGCTGTTGTCTGACAGGATTTGATTTTGAATTGGATTTATTCATTTAAGGTTTGGATACTTAAATACATATTTGCTCTTATATTACTGTATGTTTTATTTTAAATTTGTTTTACCTTTTTTTTTCCTTAAGAGTTTTAAAAATTCTTGACAAGGGTCAGTTAGAGAATAATTAATTTTCCATTCGCAGATTGAAAAGGAATCCAATCTGATTTCTAGGAGGAGCGGAGAAATAGGATTCTTATTTAGCTGCAAGTCTTTAGCTAAAGTGTTGTATGACTACTTCTGTTGTGTGACTGCATTAGACATTTCCAACTTACCTGGTCCATCCTTATTGTGCTTTTAAACTTGGTAGCTTTTGAGCTGCCTGCCCTACTATATATTTTGCAGTAGAGAGTCAATTATCCTAAACATCAGTTATCTGAACGCAGCCTTCCAAAGTTTTCAGGTAGGCAAACTCATAAAGTCTGAATATGTAAACGTTGTACGTATTCGCTTGAACATGTATTTTGAGCTTGTGGCCTGCTCGTGTGTGAGAAATACTCTTTATTGTACACTGGAATCACTGAATGCTTGAAGTGTATTCCCTGCATGCAGAAAAAACAAGATTTTAGAAGTTTTTTTTATCTGGTTCAATAAATGATCGATTATTCAAAGTAACCTAGGTCCCAATTAGTTTGCATAATCAACTCTACTGTACTTTGGATGCTCCTCCTAATCTCATGTCATTTTCTCATTCTGCTGGGCATTGAGAGATCTACTGGGAAGGCCACCCTCTAGACTGTTAAAGCTTGAGTTATCTCTTTATGTTATGTAGCCCAATCTCACCTACATTCTTACCCGTGGGTTCGGAGCTGAATGTCGACTCCGACTCAGCCAACTTTTTTAGCTCAAAGTCTTTCTATTGGCTAGGCTAAGGTGATATCCCATGCTGCACTGCTCTCTATCCCTAGATCTCGTTTGTCGCTCGTGTAGCTCGGACGTGGTCTCGCTCTTGGCTGTGGCTAAGTACCCTTTTTCTTCCTTATCAGAGAAATTTGTTGCAAAACAGAAAGCTATTTTAATAGCTATTGTGTATTCTTGTCTTGTGGAAAAGTTGTGTTTTTGTTTGTTTTTTTCTGTGGTATCCCATTAACTGTTTCCAACGGGCTAGGCTCGTTTCAGTTAGAGGACCTAGTCGTCCCTTGCTTTCCTTGTGTCATAAAAGTTTACCGGGACTAAAAACCATTTAAATTAGAGGTGTTAGTCCTTTCCCCCTTGTGTTTGTGTCTAAGGATCGTTTAACTTAGAGATCTTGTGGTATTTGTTTGTTGTAGGCTTTTTCCCCTCCTTGTGACTGTTTGACCGTTGTTGCATTTATTCAGTGATTAATTGTCTTTGGTGCTTTATTATTGTTGGTTAACTATGTCCAAAGATACTAAGGAGCACAAGCCCTCAGGCTTCAAGAAATGCTCTAGGTGCAGTTATAAAATGTCCATTACTGATGGACATTCTGTCTGTGTGTATTGTCTGGGAGCGATTCATCTCCAGGAGTTGTGCAGCTTCTGTCATGCCTTTAGTCTGCAAGTTCTTCAGGAAAGGAAGAATAAATTGATTTTGAAGGAACTTCTGAAACCCTCCTTCGAGGAGGGTCTGGAGAGTGCTTCCAGCTCTAAGGCAAAATCCTCTAAATCAAAAAAGAGATCTCTGGCTCCATCAGTCTCCTCAGAGCCACCGGAGAAAATAGCAGTCTGCTTCGACATCCTCTGCTCCATTGTCCTCTGGGCCGCAGGAAGTGTCAGTTGTTATGGAACCTGCTTCGGCTCCAATCTTCTTGGAACCTGTTTGGAGCCGATTGCCTAGCATTAGGTCAGTATCCCCTCCTCGCAGGTCCCCTTCAGGGAGGAAGTCTCGATCTCCTTCTCTATCCTCTAAATCCTTCAGGACCTTAGATGTGGACGTTGATAGAGTGGTGCAGAGACTCCTTCAGTCACCGGTTTTGGCAAAATTGTTCTCGGCTCCGACCCAGTCCTCTCTGGAGCTGGTCCTTCAACCTGCTTCGATACTTTCTCCGAGCACACCACAGCCTTCGGAGCCAGAGTGCTCGGCTCCGTGTGATGTCCCTAGGTCTGTTCCGACAGCCCCTCCTGGCTTATCGGTGCCAACGTCAGCTCCGACCATGTCAGCGCCATCCACGGGGTTCAGGACTCAGGATTCTTCAGTCGGACCTGAGGGAGAGGCTTCGGGACACCTCTCGGCTCCTAGTCTCCCTCTCGGTGCTTTGGCGCGGGGAAGTTTGACTCCTGTCGTGACTTCAGAGGCTGGTCATTCTTCGGACTCGGTGGGGACCAGTCTTCAAGGCCATGCGGAGCGCACTGGCCAGGTCATCAGCGGCATCATGCTGGTCGGTCATTCTCTCCCCTGCTGCACCGGTGCAGGTCTCTGATCGCCATCTGTCTCTGGACAGCGGAGCCCCAAGGCCTCAGGGTACCCCCATGAGTGGTCCCCACATTTCTGAGTGCCTCTCAGAGTTTTTGCCTGAGGAGCCACCCAGAAAGAAGACATGCAAGAGGAAGCACATAGATTCCCAGGATGAGTCTCTCATATCAGACACTGACCTCGAGGAATCGGAGGGGTCCCCCAAGTCATCGTCTGAGGATGTTTCTTTCTCTGACATCCTAGAGATTTTGAAACAGAGGTGACTGGCCATCCAAAGCCCCCTCCGAGGAGGGGTCGGTCTTCCTGAAGGCCTTTGGTGCTCAGCCCTCCACCTCCTGGGTATCTCCACCCTTCGAGCTTCTGGATTTGGTTTGTCAAAGGGTGTGGGAAACACCTGACTCTGTGGAACCAGTCCCCAGGAGACCCAATAAATATTTGTCTGCTCCTCCTGATAAGGAATTTCTGTCCAAGGGAGTCCCTGTGGATGCCATGGTGGTGGCAGCTGCCACTCAGAAGGAATTAGCCGAGACTTCTTCCACTGTCCATCCCCCTAACAAGGAGTCTAGGACTATAGACTGGTATGCGAAACGTACCTTTTCTTCAGTGACCTTTACCTTACGGTCACTGAATTATTTATCACACTTTACATGGCTCCAGAGAGATCTCCTCAAGGAGCTTGGAGATACTCTCACGGGTAACATTTCTGAGGTGGTGGCTCAGACAGTCAACGCTCAGATGTCTACTCTCAATTCCATTGCAAACTCCTCCATGAGGCTAATCTCATATGCAGCAGGAGGAGCGAGTAGGGCAGCAAGTTCAGGAGTTGCTCTTAGGAGACAGGCCTGGATGCGCCTTTGTCATTTCGCGGTGGCCTTCAAGTCTTCATTCACCGACGCCCCTTTTGATGGTTCCTCTTTGTTCGGAACCAAGGTGAAAGACACTCTCACCAGGTGCGAGCAGGAGGGAAAAACTCTGTCTGCCATAGGAGTCCATTTTTCCCTTCCCTCTAGGCCTTATCCCAAGGCCCAGAGGGGTGGCAAAATGTGGTTCAGGAAATCACAGAGGTTTTTTCCCGGTGCACAAGGTGAGCCCCCCTCCAGAGGCAGGGGAGGGGGTGGTTATTCACAGCATGTCACCTTTATAGGCGCCGAACTAGACACCGTCCTCGTGGCGTTTCTACCACAGGAAAGAATCAGAGTCCTACAACAACAAGTTCACACCTTGCTCCCTCTGAGAAGAGCGAAGGCAAGATGGGTTCTCCAACTGTTGGGGACAATGGTTGCTACAATTATCTTAGTCCCTCTAGCAAGGTTACATATGAGGCTCCTTCAGTGGCTTCTCTTTGCCCAGTGGTCTCTTCAACGTCTTCCACTTTCTCACCTTATTCTACTCAGACAGGTGCAAACAGGATCTCAGTTGGTGGCTTCGCACCGACAACCTGAATGCAGGAAAGCCCTTTGTTCCTGCGCCCCTGATTGCCATGGTGATCACGGATGCCTCCCAGATGGGGTGGGGGCATTATTTAGGCAGGACAGTCCAAGGCACGTGGTAAGAGCACGAGATGCATCTGCATGTCAGTGTCCTGGAGATGAGAGCTGTGGTACTAGCATTGCAAGCACTTCAGAGTTTTCTTCCTCTCGGGAATATTGCAATCCACTCAGACAATATGTCAGTGGTGTGGTATCTGAATAAGCAGGGAGGAACCAAGTCTTATCCCCTTTGCAGAGAGGCCATGGGAGTGTGGCAGTGGGCAGTGTCTTCCCAATGTTTTCTGGTGGCAATGCCCATTCCGGGGAAGTCCAATGTGATCGCAGATGGGCTAAGCAGAGCTATTCTGATGCCTTATGAGTGGTCCCTGAACTGTCAAGTTGCGGAACAGATCTTCCGCAGGTGGGGTCAGCCTTGCTGCTACCTTTTTGCCAAATGCAGCAGCTACTTCACGTTGATCCCCCCTCGGGGGAGTCACCCAGGGACACTCTAGTCCACGATTGGCCCTCTGGTCTACTATATGCCTTCCCTCCGGTCCCCTTGCTGTCAAAGGTTATTCGAAAAGTGCAATCCTTGGAAAGCAGAATGATTCTGATTGCCCCACACTGGCCTCGTCAAATTTGGTTCCCCTTTTTCCATCCCTATATCATGGACGCTCCTTGGATTCTGGACCCACAACCAGACTTACTGACACACATATCAGGGCAGCTTCATTCCTCACTTCGGACCCTCCGGTTGACAGCCTGGCTACTCCACTTCCATCATTAGTTAGGCTTCATCATTTTTCACCGGAGGTGGTTCATATTTCATCTTCCTCTCATAAGCCCTCGACCAGGAAGATTTATTACAGCAAATGGAAGAGGTTTTCAATCATAGGCGCATACCAAAAAGATTGACCCTTACACAGCTCTAATTTCATCTGTATTGGAGTTCTTGTCTATGCTCTTTAGGCATGGTTCAGCGGCCGCAACCATTAAAATCCAATTGGCGGCAATTTCTACCTTTCATGTCGCAGACAAGCCAAGCCTGATGGCACATAGACTCTGTAAGGCTTTCCTGAAGGGCACTTTGTTACTTTGTCCTCCGGTATCGGAACCTATTATGCCTTGGGACTTAAAATTTGTTCTACAGGGTCTTACTTCACCCCCCTTTGAGCCTGCAGCCACTTGCGATTTAAAATTCTTAACTTGGAAGACTGTCTTTTTAATAGCCATCACATCAGCCAGACGCGTTTCGGAGCTTCAAGCTTTATCAGTCAAACCCCCTTATTTGATTTTTCATAAGGACAGGGTTTCTCTCAGACCAAACCCCTCTTTTCTTCCCAAAGTGGTGTCAGTCAGTAACCTTAACCAATCTATTGAATTGCCACTGTTTTTTCCCCAGTTCTCAAACAAGGCAGAATTCAAATTTCATCAATTGGATGTGCACAGACAATTATGTTTTTATTTGCACAGAACGAAAGACCTCAGAAAATCTGATCAGTTGTTTGTTTCCTTTTCGGAAAACAGAATTGGGTCTCCTGTCTCCAAAGTCACGTTGTCCAGGTGGATTTCCAGTTGTATTTCTTTCATTTATACCTCAGGGGAAAAAGATTTACCGTTCTGGGTGAAGGCTCACTCTACCTGGTCTGTATCTACATCTACAGCTTTTCAGGCCAGATTGTCTATGGATGATGTTTGTGCTGTGGCTACTTGGGCATCTCCTCACACCTTTGTTACTCATTACAAGTTAGATGTGGTTTCTAGGGGCAGGTCTTCCTTTGGTTCCACAGTGCTCAGGAGTATTTTTCCACTGAGCAGCCCAGGATTTAGGTGCTGGGGACGCTGTCCCACGGGTAAGAATGTAGGCGAGATTGGACTACATAACATCAAGAAGTTATGTACTCACCATAATGTTCGATGTATGTAGTCCATCTCCCCTCACATTCTTACTTATCCCCCCTCCTTCCCCCGTCCTGGAGGATCTGGAGGTTAGGTATGGTTTCAGAGCTCCCTTCATTCTTGGTTTGTTCTTCCTTTCCTTAGGTGTTGTTATGCATGGAGAATGAGTGCTGGGGATCGCAGCAATCTAGATCTGGGGATAGAGAGCAGTGCAGCATGGGATACCATCTTAGCCCAGCCAATAGAAAGACTTTGAGCTAAAAAAGTTGGCCGAGTCGGAGCCGACATTCGGCTCCGAACCCATGGGTAAGAAAGTGAGGCAAGATGGACTATATACATTGAACGTTATCGTGAGTACATAACTTCTTGTTTTACGACATCTTGCTCACTTAGTATGCACTGCACATTTCAGAGTATTTATTCTATTTTTCCGCGTTACTTTATCTGTAACATCTTTGTTTAGGCTGCCAGTTACTATCAAGGAACTGCTTCTTAACAGTCAACTTGGGATTATTGTTTCTGTTTTGCTCCTGGTGAGAGAAGGAACAGACATACATTATTTCCTATCATTCCTGGAGATTGCTAATCAGTTGAACACCTAAAAACTGCTTCTCAAGGGCCATCTTGGGATTAATGCTGCTGCTTTGCTTTTGGTAAGAGAAGGAGCAGGGGGATATTGTTTCTTGCTTCTCTCTGATAGAGCAGTATCTGCGGGACTTCATTGAGTGGTGTGGTTGCAGTTTATTATTTATTGGCATTTGTTTACAGATAATATCAGACTGGGTTATCACAGGTCCCTTTTCGGTGAAGGTACGGGGAAAAAAGCTCCACACTTAAATCTTACAAGATGTCATACAATACAATACAAGGCAAAATAGCAAATGTTAACAGGCGCATCCAAAACACAAAAGAGAGACTATGGAAATCATTATATTGCACAGAGTTAAATTTCAGTTGCACTGCACAACGGTAAGTTATTGTGTCTTCACCTGAAAGCCCAGACACATAGATTATGTAAGAAGACAAAACAGGGACTACAGGTAGAGGACAGCCGGACAGAGTTGTAACAACATTTCTCCAGGAGAAGAGTGTCAGGAACATAGGAATCCAAGAGGCTGGTCCTAAAATATGCTTTGAAGAATTTTGAATTTATGATTTGTCTTGGGTCTTGTGAGAGAGTATTCCAACTTACATGAGGAATACATTGCTTCACAATGTTTATTAATTGGTCTACTGATTTGGGCAAGATGTGTGTCCTTAGACCTCTTGACCATAGCATTACTGTGTCAGTGCTGGATATTTGTTTGGGTGATGACGACATATACTGTGGGCCAGTCTAAGCTGACTGAATTTTTGGAAGTTGGGAATTCCAAACAGTTTATTTGTTGAGTGCTAGGCAGTTATGAGTTTTAGTTGGTAGCTTTAGTTCTGCTAAGAACTTCTTCAGGGTCTTCGAGCAGCTTTGCTTTTTGTTGCATTCAACTGCAGTAGATTTTATCTAGGGTATTTACTAAGAGAAGAGACAATAGCAAGTGCACTGAACCTCTAAGTACTATATCTCAGGAAACAGCTAGGGACTAGTGCTATTCTTTTGCGTCTAATGAATGAAGAAGTAAAGTGCACTTTAAATCATTTTAGAATGTTGTTTTATACCACTACATTTAAACTGAATTGTGCATTCCTGTCTGCTTTAAGTGTTTGCTACTTGAGTTACTGTGTAAGTTATTTCCTGCACTTTCAGCTTGGATTACTGTTGAAGTTGATTATTTTAATGCACATCCAGACTGTTTTAGTGATTTAAGATTAAAAGTCAGGTTTGCACTCCAGTGGCAGTGGAGAGTAGCCTGGTCTCGTTCTATGCTGAAATCAGTTTGGAAAAG
Organism: Protopterus annectens; assembly: GCF_019279795.1. Taxonomy (NCBI): domain Eukaryota; kingdom Metazoa; phylum Chordata; order Ceratodontiformes; family Protopteridae; genus Protopterus; species Protopterus annectens. Next base: position 530,047,459 of record NC_056733.1, read on the forward strand.
CTTGGGCTGTCCTTATTGTGATTGGCCAAAGGGTTCTTGTGCTGGTTTTCTAATTCTGATTAAAAGCATTGCATTTGTGAGAGGTTTGGCATCATTCAGTGTTGGTTAGAAGTGCTTTATATTGAAGCAGGCACTTAGAATTTCAAATTTTCCTTGTAAAACTACTGATGAAATTTTCCCAGTAATTAGTTGCGCAAAGAACAACTAGTTGGTAAGTCGAACACCACCCCCAAGTTTAGTCTTAGGTGGTCTTCATTTTTGTCTGTATATTGTTACAGCACCCAAGTTATCCGGCTTTAAACCCTTGTTGTGCCATCCCCTTGTAGATCACATAATAAGGAACTGTAACCATGGATATGCATGCTTTACTGTTATCTCTTCAGCCAGTTTTGTGGATATGGGCATACCAAGGCAATGTAGCAATTGTCTCATGTTTATTGACATCTACCTAACTCTTAAACAAACTGATATGGTACTCCAGAAATCTCGCGTAGAAGCACTTTTAATACCAAACAATTTGTCAGAAACACACACACTACACCCTTCACACATAGTACGGACTAAATGGGTCTATATTAATTCATCAAAGGTTCATTTCAGAGAACCTTTCTTCATCGAACCCTAACCATCAAACTTTAATTTCAGCGAACGTTCATATCCACAACACTTTACATAGGGAAAGGAAGCAGTTGGCCAACAGCACAAATTTGGCCTTTTCCCCACTGTAATTGATCTTGGAGTTGGTGTATATAATTGGGGGGTGTAGCCCCCACCTTAGGGGGTGTGGGTTTTACATACTGTGGTGTCTGTTCTGGTGTTTTGGCCAAGTGCTTAGTTTCCCTGTTTAAATTTATGTTTGATGAGAACATTCGCTGAAATGAATGTTCAGTGAAGAAAGGTTTGCTGAATTGAACCTTCAGTTAATTAATATAGACCCGTAGACTCTCATATGCTGAGGCTCTTAAATGTAATCTTCCTAAAGTCTAAAGGCCTCCCATATATTGCACTTAAAGCAAGACTCCTTAGCAACCTCAAAAGCACTTACTGAAACACCCATCATAACATATACAGCAACTTTTTAGGCCCATGGGAAAACCACCACATAATTCAATATTTTGGCCACAGGAGAATCCATTGTGAGATGATGATGTTCCTCTCACCTGGCTAAGTAAGGGAGAGAGTCATTACTGGTTGCTTGTCAGGGGCTAGGATCTGCCAGAATATGCATGCGCTCTGGTCACTGAATCACAAATTCAAGTATGACTCTGTCATAATCCATGTGGTTTTGAATGACCTGAGATGTAGCTCTCTGGACTGTATAATGAGAAATATGATGGAGGTGTTAGACTATGTATCCTAAGCCAGTATGAGCCTAGCATTGAGCAGCAGTTACCTTCTCCAAGGATGATGCCACAATATGAGCAGAATATATTTCACTTTGAAATTTGATGTAGTTTTTTTGGTGTTATTTGAAGGGGAAACAATATTTGTCAGCCTGGGAGGACATGGCTGACAGATTATGCTGTTTTGCCAGGGATGATCTGCACCTGTCCCCTCTATGCGTTCAGGTATTGGCTAAAATATTGTCCATCCACATAATGCCTTTTTTAGGCATTGCAAACGTGATAAAAATTTTGACATAGCAAAACCAACCCAAGAAAATCTAGTGCCAGACGTCTAAACAAGAAACTCCATTCACCTCAAGCTGTCCAAATCCTGAAGAATGTAGACATAGGTTCATAGCTATTTACTAGACTAATGACCACAAGGGCCTTTTTAAGCCTAGCCATGCATCCCAAATCTCTGACCAGTTTTGATACCCTTAATAAGTGTGAGCATGGGGCTTGACAGGCTGCCTATGTCCATTAGAGACATAGGTGCCAGACCAAGGCATTCAGTTGTCCAGGTTACAGTTGAATTAGGTTAGGGAGGAACTCTGCATCACATGGATAGAGAGCCGGTTCCAGAGAAGGGGTAGTCTCTGGGATAAATACCTGGCTGTCCAGCAGGTCCTGTTTATATCACAGGCAAGGTTTAAGTCTTTAGAATGGGTAATTCTGGTGCTGTTTGTTTGTCGGCTACATGGGAGGTCCATCAGGGTGGGATCTGACAATATTTTGTATGCCAGGCATAGATCTTCCCTCAACAGCCTGTAGGAGACAATACAGAAATAGGACCTTGAGGCAGTCAACATAGGACATGTTACTTACAGGCTATATTCTTTTAGTGAGGAACCTCTGTGGACATTCCAGTTGTTAGATATGCCTGTTAGGTACATACCAAAGGGGTTATTGTACTCAATTGTAGCTCTGATGAATGCTGAGCACAGTGGAACAAGGACTTCCTTGGACCTAGATGCTATACCTTTGTTTTTACGGTGCACAGCATAGAATGATTTTCTCACTACTGTGGACACGTGATGGTCAAAGGATAGATTACTGTCTGTATGTGTTTCCAAGTCCCTGACTACTGAGTAAGCTGTTATGGGTATGTTGTCAATGTGATAGTTACCAGGGGTGGATGGGTTCCCTAAGGATACTATTATGCAGTTCATGGCATTTAGTTTAAGTCCATGGCTCTGATGCCAATTATTTGTCTGTCAGGCCTACCTAGAGAGCATTTGTGTCTGGGGGGGATTCTGTGACCACTCCTAATTTGCAGTCATCTGCATCTGTGCAATTTCTGAAACACAGTTTAAAGCTGCAGAGAGAACCCCATCAGTGCAGGGCTGTAACACCTTCCACACATTTTAGACCAGCTACCACACCGGAAGGGACAAAATTTTGCTTGTGACATAAATAATACATATTGTTGAGACAGATGTGTCTCAGAGGGCCCCATGCTCTGGAACATGGTCCTCATCCATGTGAAGCACAGTCTATCCCTATCCCTATTAAAGCAAGACCTTGACCAGTGGATGGGAAATGGGAAATCCACTCACATTCACCCCAGGCCTGGCCCCCATGTCTCTGATAGAGGCAGACAGTAATGCCCAAATTAACATAGCCCCCACATAATCTCTATGCCAAATTAACATAGCCCCCACATAATCTCTAGAAACTTCATAACTAACATGCCTCTTCCTAATAAATGTCCATGATACATAGGGATGCAATTGGGTTGGGTTATACAACTAGGTGTATAAAGGCTCTGGTGGTCGTTAGCCTAGTATTTACCTATGAAACTATGAATTTACATCAAAAACAAGCACATCTCAAAGCTGGTAAAATAGTATGACATATTTGAGTTTTTCCACATCCAAATTACTATGAACCAGGAAATCCATAACACATACTTAAACATAATGGAGACACTCGTCATTCGACCCAACACCATATTTATGGGTGGCTTTAAATACTCCACTATAAACTAATTGTACGTGACCCCAGCCATGCAGGCTGAGTAATTCCTGGAGTTTGTAAACACAAACACTCAGAACTATGTAGTCCATACACACACTGGGGTGGTAACATCCTTGACCTGGTCCTTACAGCATAAGAGAACGTTGGTACCCATGAGGTAATGTCCTCACTAATCAAGACAGACCATAAAGCTATCTACTTTGAAACAAAAATAAAATTTGGGACACCAGCTAAGCCTGTAACTTTCAGGAATTATACTAAGGCAAACTTCCTACTATTAAGTTAAATCCTGCAAAATTTTAAGTCCCCCCCCCCCCCCCTAAACTGCGAGAGCACTGCTGGCTATGTGGAATTGTTCACAGAATCCATGTACTGTCATGTTAATGTTTGCATACAGACAGCTGTACCTACCTGGAATATGCATAGGAAAAAAACACAGACGCACAAAAAAAAGAAGTCACCATGGGAAAATCCCAACATCAGTAAGTTGCATTAAGAAAAGAAAATCATGGCAATAAAAAAAATAAGAAGGGCAGTGCCCAGCAAGATAAAAATGCCATCATCAATCTAAGCAAGCAACTTGAGAGGGTCTGTCAAAACCAAATTTAAATTAAAAATAGCCTCCCAAGCCAAGGACAATTGCAGAACATTCTTAAGTTGCGTCTGCAACTTCAAAGGCAGTATACATCAATGTGTCAAACTAATTGTAAATGGAGCCATGCACAGTGAGCTGGAAGATGTAGCAAATCTACTGTCCAACAAATTTAGCTCCAGTTTTAACCCCCTCTCCCCCTCATTCACCCCTCAGTAAATATCCCCAACCCTCTTCCAACTGTAAGTAGGGAGCAGCACCTCAATGCATTTTCCAAAGCTAAGAGCAGTGTATTGATGGATCCAGATAATATCCCAACATGCCTTTTTAACAACGTGAAACATAACCTACCATAGGACTACTAGATTCACTATTTAAACAGTAGCCTCCAGCATGCTTCATCCCAAGTAAAAGATGGAACATTTGTGAACCCAGGTAACTACAGACCCACAAGACTGACTAATCTCACATGCAAAGCCATGGAAAGAATTATGGAAATGATAAACAGTGACATAGGAAACCTTCAGACACTGAATCCAGTGCAGTTTTGTTTTGTAAAGGGCAGGTCATTCCTACTTATCGTGGTGAACTTCTTCAAGAAGGTCTTCAGAGCAATGGATGAGGGCAAAATGGTACATACTGCCTTCCTTGACTTGGCCAAAGTATTCAACACAGTATGCCACTTGGGCATTGTAGATAAACTCATGAAGTTAGGTATAAAACTCCATGCCACCTGCTGGATAGCTAGCTGGATCACAGATAAGACCCATGAAGTTAGAGGTGGAGGAGTCTACCTCCACAAAAAGGTCATGCACTAGCAGAGTCCCTCAAGACATTGTACTGTGGTTGGTCCTTTGTGGCATCTACTTCTTTGAAGTCAAGGCCAATGTCATGGACCTTTGGCTGACCAGGTTTGCAGACATTTGCAAACTAGACACAGTCATAGAATCCTCCAAATGCACAAATACCCTCCAGTAAGGATTGACACTGACTAATTACTGGTGCAAGAGCCATGGTCTAAAACTCAGTGCCAAGAAATGCATAATAGTATCTTTTGGGAAGAGGTCTACTCCTGGAACTTACCGTATTGATAATACACATCCAAGACTAGACCCAGTGGTATTAATGAATTGTAGACAGTAACCTGGCCTTTGACTATCATGTGTCTGTGATGGGTCTATATCAGAAGACCGACAGCTAAAAACACCGAACACCCTTACTGCGACACTGCTTAACTGAAAGCTGGAAATGTTGAATGGCCAGAACAGCAATTTTTTCCCAGGGAAAAAAATCGCTAGACCATTGTCGGGAGTTTGCCATTTCCTCCGCTGAAGTGTGATCTTGGAGTAGCTATATTTAAGTAGGGGGTGGGGGGGGGGCAAAGCCCCCACTTTATCTTGTCAGTTTTTTTTTTTTTTTTTGTTGACCCAACGATTTTTTTCCCTGGGAAAAAAAATCACTTTTCTGACCATTCGACATTCCCTGCTTTTGATTGAGCAGTGTCGAGATAAGGGTGTTCGGTGTTTTTAGCTGTCGATGTAGTGATATAGACCCGCCTGTGATAGTAAGGAAACCATTCTTTGCCATGCAACTTGTAAGCAAGGATATGATATCTAGGTCCAAGGATGTCATTATTCCACTGTACTTGGCCTTAATCAGACTGATCATAGAGTACAATACTCCGTACAGTGTGTACCTGACCAGCCATATGCAACAACTGGGGGCATCCACAGAGGTTCCTCACAAAAAGTATACAGGTCATAAAATGTCTTATGTGGACTGCCTCAAAACCCTGTTGGTCTCCTACTGACAGCAGAGAGGTCATCAGTGACTGGCCTACAAAGCATCATCTGATCCCATCTGATGGACCAGTTGCACATCTGCAAAACAGCATCAAAAAGTACAAAATCTGGAGACCAAGGGACATGTAGGTATGTGTCTAAGACTACCCCTTCTGTGGAACTGGCTTCTCATCCAGTGGAAGCAGAAGTTGTTGTTCCATAGCACTGTTGCAGTATTCAAAATAGAAGGGCTCTCCTTCCAAGGATAGCCCAATGTTCAGCCAGTATATGAAAGCCTTTAGTACTTACAAGTGCAGTATGTCACATGTATACTCCCCACGCAAGGTGTGGAGCATAAATGTAACATACGGATGCACACACTCAGACCATCTCTGCCACCAGCCCAAATGCCATCACTGAAATCACTGAACATCAGTCTGAATGCCCTTCTACTGTGCTGGTTACCAAGCCACATTTCAAATAAGTACCCTGTTGGAGTTTTCTTTTATATTCTGTTTTATTTTAGGGCTGTTTCATATCACCCAGAAAGAGAAGATATCATGTGGGAGGCAAATTCCCCGTAAAGATCATCATGACCAGTGGGTTTTTTGTTTGAGTGCTTCCCATGACCATATGCAGTGTTTTGTTTGCTAGGCTTTTGTCCCTCAGACCCTTTGTAGTTGTGTCTCCTTGTTATCTGTTTACCTTGAAAACCAACATATTAAGCAATTGGTTCCAGGTTTTATGGTGGAGTCTTATTGTACCAGGGGTTAGCCATCTGCCAAGAAGAAAGCCAACATTTTTTGTCCTGAATACAGCTGCTGTCCAGGCTTCCCCAGATGTCTCCCTCAAGGCTGGTGAATGGTCAGAAGATTGGTGACTGTTTCAGATTCCTGTGCCGCAACTCCATCAGAGTCCGTCATGGATCCAATGTCTTACAAGTCCTCAGAGGTCTTACAAACATCTGGTCCTGACATTGAGGGGGAACCTTGGCTGATTATATCTGAGGGACTGGAGGGGATTCCACAGATCTTAGGGTTGAGATTCCTACTACATTAATTGAATGTCATTACTGGTCTGGCCCTACTAAGATATTTTATGTGGACATCTCGCAGAAAAAGAAACAGAAAACTTAACACATTTTCCCAGTATCTAAGGATCCCAAATGTGAATGACAGAATTTTACTCGGGGGTTATTTGTTGCTTTAAAATCCTCCTTAAGGGGTGTCTTTGCCTGCCCCTCCCTACTCCTCTTAAAAGTCCCAGGAACTTGTTTTTTTTCAGATGAGGGCCTGGATTTTGTGGAAGAGTCTCTGGCTTACTCTCTTCAAATCCTTTCCCCCTTTAGATTATGGTTCAGAGGAAGAGGATTCCATTACTCTTGATTCCCCTTTAGAGGAATTCTCTTTTGGTCATACTGCTGCCCACATAATGGAATTTTTTAAGTGGGATTGTACCCAAGTGTCTCATATTCAGAAAAGATATTATGAGCTCCTCCAAATGGAGTCCCCTAAGCTGTAAGCTGTTCCTCCTGTTCTAGTTGCCCTCTTGGGTGCATTTTCAGCAGCTTGTGTAGTCCCTGATTCTCAGCCCCTTGCCCCCAAGAAGCAGGTTAGATTTTTAGAAGGTGCTCGATGAATGTAAAATACTTTATAAATACCCTTCAGCTGATCCTTCTGTAGTGTCTGTCTTCTGACAAACCCTCTATGCTATTTCCCTATACCAAGCTGCTTCCTTCAGACAAGGATATTAGGGCCACAAAGAGGCTGGGCAAGAAGGTTTGTACTGCTGTCAGTTTATCCTTTTGGGCCATTAACTACCAGACTCTTATGTCTAGATATGTTTTGGCTGTCCTTTCTCAGGTTTCTAAACTGGTTTCTGATTTTCCTGAATTTGAGGAAAAGGCTTTTGCCCCTTTCCCTGTTGGGCTCGCTTTCTCAGGTTGTTTACCATTCTGTCAAATGTAGCTATGATGCAGCTGATGCCTTCTCCAGGGCTACTGCATTTGATTCTGTTATGAGGCATTACGCTTGGCTTTATCTTCAGGCTTTGCCTGATGACATTAAAACTAAACTGTTGAATGCTCCTTTGGATGATAATAATCTTTTTGGTACCATTGCTGCTGAACTTTTCAAGTCTCTCCAAGATAAGGGTAAAGGCTTGCAGCAGCTGAAGCATATTTTTGTTTCTCTAATTTGTAAGTTTCACTTTCATTATCTTTCCAAATTTGCTTTTGTTCACAGGCAGTCTCACCCTCCACCTAAGAGTACAAGGGGTTGTAAATGTGTGCGGCTAAGTCTGCTCAGACCACTACCTCACAGCAGTCTGCTTTTCAGGATAAGCTGGGTTCTATTGGACAGTTGTTTTCCCCTTTCTCTGTCAGGTTCCCTTATTCCTCAGTCTTTCTCTGTCTCTTTCAAATTGATTAAAAATTACCACAGACTTTTGGGTTCTGTCCAATATCTGTCAGGGATATTGTATGGTTTGGAAATCCCTTCCTTCATTTTTGGGCATCCCTCAACCTCCTCAGGTGTAACGTCCTCTTTTCCTAGAGGTGCTTCATTTTGTTTGGGTTCAAGGCACCATTCTACCTGTGCCTCCTACGAAGGTGGGGAGGGGTTTTAGTCCAGAATGTTCCTGGTTCCTAGAACAGTGGGCACTTCAAGACCCATACTGGATGTCTCCCACCTGAACACCTTTCTCAAGATTCCTTCTTTTTGAATGATGTCTCTTCAGATTCTCTTCCCCCTCTTCTATCCCCAGGGCTTTCTGGTCTCTCTGGATCTTAAGGATGTTTACCGTCATATTCATGTCCATCCCCTTTTCAGGTTTCTCTGTTTCTTCCTTGCATTTTCAGTTCTCTTGCTTTCTCCTTTGGCCTGTCTACTTGCCCCAAGGGTATTCACCAAATTGCCTAGCTGTTGTCATTACCTTTTGCAGGATGAGAGCAATTCAGATTTTCCCCATCTGGACGATATGATCATTCAAGCTTCTTCTCCCGAATTTTTTCACTGTTGCAGTGTCTGGGGTTCACCATAACTTTTCAGAAATCATCTGCAACACCTTCTCAGGATCATATTTTCCTTGGCTGTAGGCTTCAAACCATTCCTATGCAGGCATCTGTGCCTACCCCCAAGGCTCACCAGTCTCTTCTTGCTGTCTTCTGTCACAGCCAGAGAATTTCTCAGGGTCCTAGGGTTCATGACCTCTACCATTCCCAAGTCTCTAGTTAGGCTCCACATGAGAAAGCTGCAGTGGTACCTCAAGTCAATGTGGCTTCAACATTGCCACCCCCTGGACTTCCCAGTCCTGTTCCTTCCTTGGCTCAAGCTCTAACTTCAGTGGTGGATTCATCAGCATTCTCTCAACCTGAGATTTCCTTTCCAAGTTCCAGTCCTGACTAAAGAGCTTGTCACAGATGCCTCAGACAGTGGATGAGGGGCCTCCTTTGGCTCTCTCAGGGTTCATGTTCTCTGGGCAGCTGATCATAGGTTAGACCACATCAGTATAAAGGAGATGAGGGCTCTGCTTCTCGACTTCCAAGCTTTTCATTCTCTCTTTCATCCTGGGTCCCTCAAATTTTCACAAACAGTGCCACATTGATTTGATATGTCAACAAGCAAGGTGGTATAAGGTCGTATCTGGAGCATTTCTCCCCGGGCCTCCGCTGAAAACAGGCTCTGTGGAACCTAGTCGGACATTCCCGGTCAACAAATGTTAAATAAATAAATAAATAAATAAATAAGTATCTTCTTTGCAGACTAGCTCTTCAGGTATGGGATTTAGGTGTCCATATCAAGTGACTCTTCAGACAGTTTACATTCCCTCAGAGCACAATCTAGTGGCAGACAGTTTGAGCAGGTACAGCACACAAGCTCATGAATGGATGCTTCACAGAGCTGTGTTTCTGGACATAATCCATCGGTAGGGTATTCCTCAGGTAGATCTTTTTGCCTTCCATCTTAACAGACAACTTTCTTCTGTTTCAGAGTTCCACGTCTTTTGACTTGGAAAGTGGATACCCTGTGTTTTACTTGGAAGAAGAGGATCTTCCTGTATGCCTTCCCACACTTTCCTCTGCTTCCAAGAGTCTTGCACAAGATCAGGCAGGACTCTACCAAAATCTTGTTATTGAATCCCTTTTGACCCAGACAGCATTGGTTGCCCCTTCTTTCTCATTTGGCCAGGGGCAGTCACCATATGTTAACCTCACTGGGTAGCTTTACCTCACCAGGTGGATCTATTCTCACAAGACAAGGAATCTCTTATCCATATTCACTTGTCCACTCTTCAGCTGAGGCTGTGAGTGATAGGGTTTGATCCCTTTTAGGCACCTTTTTTCAGAGGACATGCTTTGAGTTCTGTAAGGGGCCAGGAAGCCCACTACCAGGAAGTCATATTTGTGCAAATGGAAGCAATTTTCTGTCTGGTGCCTTTTTCACCACCAAGATCCCCTATTTGTGGAGGTTCCTCTGTTTCTCTCTTATTTGTGTGATCTACTCCATGCTGAGTTAGCATACTCTTCACTTGAACTCAAATCCAGTGACCAAAGGAGGAGTCAAAGGCAGACTAGCAGAAATTGCTGACAGATGAGCTTTAAGTCATTTCTTAAAGGCATCCTTCATATCAGGTCCCCCAGGAAGTCTATTCTGCCTTCCTCGGACGTCAGTTTTCTTCTTCAGAAATTGACACAGGCTCCTTTTGAGCCTAATGCTTCAGCTTTCTTATAACACTGTACTTGGAAGACTGTTCTTTTGGCTCTCACTTTCAGCCAAGAAGGTGTCTGAACTTCAGGTTGTCATGGCTGTTCCTCCTTTCTTAGTTTTCCACAGAGACAGTGTGTCTCTTTATACTAATCCTTCTTTTATGCCCAAGGTGGTCAATGAGTTGTCCTTTAATCAGTCTATTCATTTACTTTCCATTTTTTTTCCTTCTCTGCAGTCTGCCACTGAGAAGGTTCTTCATGCCTTGAATTTGTATAAATGGCTCACGTATTATTTGGATAAAACTAGTTATTTGCAACTCTGAGCAGCTTTTCATTTGCTTTCATCCCAGTTCTTTGGGATTAGCTGTTTCTAAGCAGACCATCTCTTCCTGGATTTCTAAAGCCATTTCTTTTTGTGACCCTTTTCATGGTAAATGCCCTTCCTCATCAGTAAAGGCTCATTCTGCCAGGGCTGTTGCTCCCTCTAGTGCTTTTTTCAAGGTGCTGGATACCAATTCCATCCTTGAGGCTGCTTGGTCTGCTGTCCATACCCTCACTAAACATTATAAGTTGGATGTTATTTCCAGAGTCAGAGCTGGCATTGCCAGGGCTATCCTGCATGGGTTTTTAGAGTGCTTTTCAGTGCCATCCTCCTCCCATTTTTTTGTTGAGCTTTTGTACTCTCAGGTCTGTTATAAATACTGCACTGTTGATATGGAAGGAAATAGTGCAGTTATGTAAAATCTTACCTTAACAGTAGATGTCCTTCTCTTCAGTGTTGGAAGTATTCACTCCCTTCCTCCCTGTCCCTCTGCTGTAGCCTGTTCTTTTTGCCCTTTTCTCCATCTTGATGCACATGCTCTTCCTTGTCCCTGGAGACATTCTGCTCCTCCTGGGGGTTTTTCAGTTCTGTGTGTGTGTGTGCATCCATATGCCACTTTTATGCCCTACACCTTGCTCTGGGAGTGTACATGTGATGTATGGTGCTTGTAAGTATTATAGGCTCTGCTATACTGGCCAGATGTCGAGCTGTCCTTGGCAGGAAATCCCTTATTTGCTGAATACTGCAAGAGTGAAGAGAAGGACATCCACTGCTTAGATTTTACACAACTGTGCCTTCTTCCCTAACCTAATTCAACTGTAACTTAGATGAGTGGATGGGGAGTGAGAAATTTACCCTGGTCTGTCTCCTGCGTTTCTTATTGACAGAGGCAGCCTGTAAATTCTTGACCACTCTTACCCAATTTTACATGTACCCCTTAACAGTAATATAACATTCTAAAGAACAAAGTATACCTGTGAATAGTTTTATAATCTGTCTTGTGGAATAGTAACAGAAAATAAGTACATAGGTTTATTGTGTAGTTATTCATTCACTGGTTTTAGAGCTTGAGGGAGTTTAGGAGGAATGAAGCTCTTTCAGTAATAGGGAGCAGGTTGGCTTTTTTGATGAAGGTACAGTGATGACCTTTTTGTGATATGCGTAAATCTTATAATTTTTTTTTTGTAGTTTCTTGAAGGAGGAATTCTAAGTGAAGATAAGGAAACCATATTCAAGGCGTGATATAAGCACATTTAGTACAATAGCCCTTCTGGCTTCTTGTGTCTGAAAGAGCGATACTTGTTATGTTCTTTTAACTGATTTAACAATTTCTGAGATTGTTGTTCTGTAGAAGCCTGAAAGGCGAGGATATAGTCAGCAAGGATGCCAAGCTTTTTTTGTTATTTAATGTTAGGCCGAGGTTCATAGGTATGTACTAGGCAATCAGTCTGTGGATCAGTACAAACCTAGCCAAAATCCCGTATTCAAAAGTTCCTTCCAGCCTCAAGGAGGGCAACACAGGGTAGACTGGGGGAGAATTTGAGGCTACCCATCCATTTATTTAGATTTACCTTGAAGGTGGCAAGGGTGCTTGACATGTACTGCAAGTTCTTTCTGGAGGTGAGGGCTTTTTATCTGTACTTTTCCTCTCATGAATTTATTGAATCTGAACGCTCTCCACTGGCATGTTTACTTGTCTGTTCTAACGTATCTCTCTGAGTTTTCTCAACCAGTCCTAGCCTTCTCGGTGCTTAACAATTAGCTCTCTACTGTGTGCACTATTGTTGTTTCCTCTTGAATAACGTCTTGTCTCTTCCTCTCTTGTAACAAAGTAACCACTACTGATATCTTATGATCACTAAAACTGCCTCTATTGTAGTCTGGTGCTGTACTGTATTTTATATGTATATCATTGTTAAAATTGTAGCATTGTAGTATTATTATTTTTGTATTTTTACAATCTATTTGCATAAAGGAGCTTATCTCCCCGGACCTCTGCTGAAAATGGACATGTATCCAGTTGGACTAGCCCAATCAACAAATGTAAAATAAAATAAACAGCAAGCCTAGAGAAAGTTGCAAGAGGTGTAGGGACAGGCACCAAAGTAGGGGGAGGAGAGTAAGTCATCTTCCTTAGCAGTGAATAGTATTAACTGTTCTTCCAAAATGTCCTCCTCTTCGTCCACCCCCCTCCCTCAGACAAATGACTAAAGAAGATTATCTCCCTAAATTAGAAAGCAGAATGCAACCTTTAACCCACCATCCACCCAGGATAGGTAGCTTTTACCTTAAAGATTTTTTTTAGTTACCAATTGCTGAACATGCAGCATTTCTGTATTTTTTTTAATTTGTTGCTTTTTTTGGGGGGGGGGGGGGGGGGGCTATGCTCTTAGTAGACTTTTTTAGACTTTTCCCTAAATGCAGCAGAATTGAAGTATTTACAAAAGGTACCTGCTTAACCATTTAAATGAGAAAGAATGCAGTGCTATTGAGATGTTCTTCGTTTTCCATTGCTGCAGTCCTTACTATTGGGTATAGTCCGCATCCAGTCGGCCAATATACCAGAGTAAGGCGCTGGTCGGGTCAGGCGGCGTGACTGGACGCCAGTACGTCAGGGTACTAATCGCCAGATTAGTGGAAGCGTTGCAGTTATAAAATGCCGCCGGGATCCTCCGGCGCCTGCAGATCCAAGAAGCGCAAAAAGGCTGGCAAGCCGATGGTTGGGGGTTGATGAATGTAGTCGGGCCGTCGGTTCTTTAGGTAACTCAGTGGAGCCAGAGAGGTTTCAGAGTCTCTTTCTATGGAGTCTCAGGCAGAAACTTCTGTTGGCAGAGGTACCGGGCCAGGGGCAGGGCAGGCTGGGGGGGCTTCTCTCAGGGTAATATTCTTCCCTCTCTTCCCAAAGTAGTTCTTAGCCTCTCAACTTCAGCCTCAGTAACTTCTTAGAGGTAGGGGCCTCTTCCTTCTAAGAAACATTGAGGGAAATGGTAGAAGAAAAAATTACTTAGAAATGGCAGAAGATGATGGAGATTTGATTAGAGGACTATGGGAAGGCCTGTTTTGACAGGCCTAGAGGTGGAACCAAGTTGAGTCTTCAGTTGACAGTTTTGGGTTCAGAAGATTACAGATAACACTCATTTAGTTATGTTCTAATATACAGTGAGGCTTTGCTGTGAAGTCAGTATGTCATAACTGGTAAGCAGTACAATATTTGCATTTCCCTAGTTATATTGAGGCATGTGCTTTTAGGACAAAATGTCATCACAGACAAACTTTAGACAAATTTAACATTTACATTATTTACAAATTTACTATCACCTTTCAGTAGTATCTCTAGTAGCAGTGTTTTATATGGGGTCTATATCATATGAGCGAATAAGAAAAACCACGAACGCTCACAGTCTCGAAAGTACCGGACCTCAAACTTACTATTGTGGGGGGCTGTACCCCCCCCCCCACTAAATATATATTCCAACTCCGAGATCGAACTACAGTGGTGAAAGGGCAAATATTCCGTTCTTCACTGTACCGCGATCTCAGAAAAAGCACTTCAAGGTCCGGTACTTTCGATATTGAGCGTTCGCGTTTTTTCCTATTTGCTCATATGATATAGACCCTTTTATATGTGCATGTCATAGCTGTCAGAATTAAGTCTATACTCTTTCTGTTATGTGCAGCTGATGGAAACATGTTTGCAGAACATGGAGTGCCACGATTATGCTACAAAATTGTGGAAAACTCAGGCTTGGTAAGCATCTTTCACACATCAGAAAGGAGCTTGCTAAGCTTTTTTTAAATGCCCCTTAGCACTGTATTTACTGTAGGCTGAGCAGCTGCCCAGTTACTTCATGATTCCATGTAATGTGACTTAGAATTATAATGATGAACCGAATAAGATTCCTTGTAAAGTGTATAATGGTTTGCATACTGTTTAGTAACATAAATGTAATACAAATAGTTGTCTACCAAGTGATGATAAAATTATTATACACTTTACAAGAAATCTTATTCTGTTCTGATTTGCTTTTACTTGAAAATAACTGCATTTAATTACTTACAGTTTGATTGACTGACTTGACTGAAATGCATTTATTTGATGAAATTTGCTATTGACTACAGGAAACACCTACCTTTCCTTTCCTTTTTCACATCTCAAAGGGAAATTTCTGGAAAATTCCTATACAACCAGATCTCATCACTCAACAGAAAGGGTGGCTTCATCATCCTAACCTGACATCCCTCAGTTATACTTTCTGGATGATAAGAAGGCACCTTATCTCTGAAGAGATAACGGGTTCTACAAGAAGCCAGGAAACCTACTACCAGAAAGTCATACATGGCCAAGTGGAAATGATTCTCCACTTGGTAACATAAACATAGGCTGCAACCCTCTTGTCAGACACTCCCATTGTACTTCAGCTTCTCTGTGAGCTACTACATTCTGGTTTTGGCCCATTTATCAGCTATTGATGCATGCTTACCCTTGGAACCCTCTCTTATGTTCACGACAGGGGCCAAACTATTCCTGAAGGGGGCCTTGCACCTTAAACCTTCAAGGAAGCCTATCACTCCACAGTGGGATCTTAACTTTGTGCTGGATAAACTTACTTTGCCTCATTTTGAACCAGTAACTTCTGCCATCCTGAAATTCTGCACATGGAAAATCATTCTACTTCTGGCCCTGACTTTGGCTTGTAGAATTTCTTAACTTCGTGTACTCATGGCCATTTCCCCTATTCTCATTTTTCATAAAAATAGGGTAAGCCTTAGGGACAGTCTGCTATTTACATCATGGAAAAACTTCCCTCCTGCCCGAAAGCACATTCCACTCAGGCAGTGGCCTCATCCGGTGCTTTCTTCAAGGGAGTAGATACCAGCTCCATTTTAGAAGCTGCCAACTGGTCTTCTGTCCATACCTTCACTAAACACTGTAAGATAAATGCCTTCTCTAGGTCCAAGGTGGCTTTTACCAGGTCTGTCCTGTCTGGTCTCCTGGATTCTTCTTCTTCCTCACTTTAGTTTTCCACCCTTCTTCTCTTTACAGTTCTGGGAATCACCCATCTGTTATAAATACTGCAACAATGATTTTCAGTCAGGACATAGTGCAGTTGTGTAAGAATGTAACATAGCTGTAGATGTCCTACTGATCACTGTTGCAGAATTCCTTTCCTCCCCCTTCTCTTCTGTTTCTGTCACACACACACACACACACACACACACACACACACACACACACACACGCACATGCACTTTTATGTATTCATCTTGAGAAGAGCTTCCTTGCCTGTTCGAACTACACCCCTTCTAGATGATTATTCTCCTCTCTCAGTTCTCTTGAGGCCATTGGTTTACAGATAGTCTGAAGATTTTGCATGGACATCCATTTACTTAGCCCTACACTGAAAAACTGAGGTCACTGTCCAAATGTACGCCCTCAGAAAGGTAAAGCGTTGGTACCCCAGACGGATGACAACCCATCTGTTATGGATACTGCAACAGTGATCAGTAGAACATCTACTTTCATGGTAAGTTCTTACACAGATATCTGAATTATCAGACTCGTATGTCAAAATACCTGTTTGCATATTTTGAAAATATGAAAAAGTAAACTGCTAACCTACCACCTTCAGAAATTAAAAATATCTCTGAATTCTGTAATAGCTTCCATTTGTCTAGTAACTAAACACGTTTGAAGTGTTTTTGTGGCTCAGCTAATGCTGTAATCAGAACAACTGCTACTAGATCAGTATTGAGAAGATTTGCTTGGTTATGTTCACAAATTTTACCAGAGGATGTTAAAGCTGAGATCTTGAATTCTCCGTTAGACAGAGAGGTATTGTTTGGCCTCTCTTCTGCCACAGACCGTAAAAAATTTGATAAAAGAAGGAAGTTAACTCAGAGGGTTATGCAGAGTTTTTACACCCTCCTGCCCAAGGTTTAATGGAACCTTTCCTTTTAATTCAGGATATTTTTATATAAAAGAGAGCAGGCTCAGCATGATACATGCAGACATTTCAAAAAGCAATGGAAAGGAGGCTCAAAAAAAGGGGGGGGGGTGCTCCCAGAACCAGGGACAGTCCAAAAAGACAAACTGACTATATGCTTCTTCATGTTCCCCCATCCCATCTTGGCAACCCATTAAATCTTTCCCAGACTCTAGGTCTTCATTTCCCTTAGACGTGTGTTCTTTGAGTCATTCAGAAAAGTTTTATTTGGCTGTGGGAGTCCCTTCCTCCTTTTCAGGGGATTCCTCCTCATCCCTCAAATCAAACATCTCTGATTGCTTCAGTATGCTGTCTTTTGTAGGGTCATTAAACCAGTTCCCCCAGAACAAACAGTTATGATTCTAAAGAGAGAAGGAACTTGAAGACCTGTCATAGACTTTTCTTTTGTAAGACTTCACATCAGAACCCTGAAGTTCCTTCATTTTCTGTTACCCTTCATCCCACCTGTCAGTTTTTTTCGTAATGATAGATTTCAAAAGACGCAGCACATTCCAGTTCTCAAATTTTAAATGATTTTTAAGATTTTCTGTGTCTCTCTTACATTTTCAATTCTTTGTCTTACCCTTTGGTCTATCTACAGCTCCAATGGTGTTTAGAAAGTGTCTGGCACCAGTAACAGCTCATTGCATTCTGCAAGGCATTCATGTATTTCTACATTAAGGCAATTGTCATGTTTGCAGACTGTCTTTCAAAATGTCTGGAATCTATGATGTTGGTGAAGAACCTTCTCCTTAATCTGTGGTTCCAGGTGAGTGTACATAAATCCTTGGTTTACTGTCAAAATCTTGAACGTTAAAACACATTTAGTCCACAAACCTCAAAAAAACATTCCAAATGCCTGAATACCAATTAGGTAAACATGTTGAAAACATGTCGATTTGAAATGGTCGAACCAAAAGTTTCGACATTTCCGAAAGTTTACCTGCCAACACTTATCTGCCTGCTTCCCAGCAGTACAAATGTACGCAGTTCAGTACTGCACATCACTTTAATTCATGTTTTTGCAGGGGGCAAGCCCCCTGCACCCCCCACACCCCCTGCAAAATTATAAGTTCCAACTCCGAGATCGCACTACAGTGAGAAAAAATGTACATTGTTTGATCTGCACAGTACCGCAGTCTCCATTCATGACATTGACTTTGTATGAGCGAATGCATAGTGACAGTCACTAAAGAACATTCGTAGAAATGCAGTTCGGCAATACAGGAATCTGTCAACACACACTCGGTATTCGTGTGTTCGCCTAACTTCACTTCTACATTTTGATAGTAAACCAAAATCCTGTCATTCCTTTTTACATGATAGTGTTTCTGGGATGCCTTATGGATGCATTCATCATAAGGTCTTTTCTTTCTCAGGAAAAAGTACACTTTACAAGGAACAGTTTCTGATTTTCTCCAACCAGTCTATGACCTCATCTAGGGAATTTGTCAGGATTCTGGGTTTCATGGTCTCTCAAATCTGTTAGGAATCAACACCAGCACCCAGTTTATTTTCAAATCCCAGTGTTTGGGTATGTCAAAAGGGAATTACTTTATTGGGTGCATCAGTTATCTCTCAGCCCCAGTCTCCCCTTCTCCCTTCCAGCTTCTGCTTTGTCCATAAGCACAGATGACTTTGCATGGAGAGCTGTTTCGGGGAGGGGGGGGGGGGTAAACGATCATGGCCTGTGGAACAAGCAGACCATGCTAAAAGATGTACATGTCAAAAAATGATAGTAACTGCTGTCAAATCTTTTAACTGTCTTTGGACTCCAGGCTTTGTGCTAGTAATCACAGACAACATCACAGTTAATGTGGTACATAAACAAACAGTGGGTTATCAAAACATGCCCCCTTTGTAGACTATATGTATTTATGGAAGCCTGGAACTAGCATTTCATTTCAGTTTTATCCTGTCTAGCTACCTACATTCCATCAGAGCAAAACATTATTGCAGACAAGCTGAGCAGATCTAGGATTGGCTCTCACAAATGGAAATTAAACCCTGGGGTCGTCCAGGAGTTCATATGTGGGACATCTTTCAAATAGATCCGTTTGCTTCCATTCACAACAAGCAGTTTAAAAATTTCCTTTCCAGGATTCCTTGTAAGCAGGCCTAGAATACAGATGCCTTTTCATTCCCCTGGCCTTTCCACTGATAACCAGGATTAGTCTAAAGATTCAGGAAGACTCCCCAGACATAATTGTGGTGACTGCCTTTTGGCCTATACAACAGTGGTTTCCCTTTTTTAGAAAATGGCCAGGGGTGATTACTACAAACTTCCTGACAGAGTGGACTTTCAAAAGAATAGGGTTGTTTGTTACACTCCAACTTTCCGCAACTTCTGCTGACTTCCTGAATGATACAGTTCTAATACTTTTTAGGTGCCTATTTTCTGAGGATGTGTAGGAGATATTAAAGGAGGCTGAGAAACTTGCTACAAAAAAATCATATATGGGTAGAAGGAAAATATTTTCTAGTTAATGTCAAAGTAAGGACCAAGACCTTTTGAGGCCCAGATGACTCTGGTCATACAGTATCTGCATAAGTTGTGTTCTACTGGCCTTTTGTACTCTTCTGTGAAGATTTGTCTTTCAGCCATCTGTGGTTGTCTGAGTGCGGATCTTCCCACTTGTTACAACCCTCAGGTCATACAGTCTTTTGAAAAGGGTTTTGTATGTCAAGCCAGAAGTCAGGTGACTCCTTGTAGGGATCTTCTTGGGTTTGTGTTCTAAAGAAACTTACTTTTTCGATTTGAACCAACTTTCAAGCCTGAATTAAAGTTCGTAATTTCGAAACGAGAGTTACTTGCTCTGACCTCTGCAAGAAGAGTATGTGAGTTGTAGGCTGTTACGGTAAGTCAGTCTTACCTCATTTTTCATAAGGCTAGGGTATCTTTGAGAACAAATCCTATATTCAGGCCTAAAGTGGTTTCAGAGTTTACTTATATATATATATATATATATATATATATATATATATATATATGTATTTGTACACACACACACACATATATATATTTATATATATATATATATATATATATATATATATATATATATATATCTTATATGTGTGTGTCTATATATGTGTGTGTGTATATATATATATATATATATATATATATATATATATATATATATATATATATATTTATATAAAGAGAGAGATACATGTAGCAAAAAAAAAAACTCTGAGGAAGCTTTAGAGAAATCAGTCTGGGTGTGTTTGGAGCTGTTTTTCTTAATAAACTTTGATAACTGCATTTTTGGTCCTTGGCTGTTGGATTTTTTTTCCTGCATTTTCTGCATCTCTGCAGCCTGTGGGGACTGTTCCTATGCTGAATTGCTGTTTGGTGTGTGGGCATCTGTAGGCAAACTCATATTAGTGGAGACACCAATACATCAATGTTGCATACATTGACAGTTCCAATGTCAACACACTACCATGCATGTGCCAAGAAACAGCCTCAACATATGCAAAATTTTAATTAAAAAACTAGAAACATCATTTTTAGCAGGGGTCAATCCCTCCTTGCACCCCACACCCCATGCTAATTATGCATACTGTAACTCCAAGATTGTACAATACTGGGGAAAGGGTATATTTCCCAATCATGAGAATTGTGCTGTCTTGTACATTTGTTGTCCATCTATTTAGTCGACGAAATGCAGTAAAGTAAATTTATGTCGATCAAGGGGGAATTTAGACCAAATGCAGGCTGTAATTAATGTGTGTGTGTGTGTGTATATATATATATATATATATATATATATATATATATATATGTGTGTGTGTGTGTAATATATATATATATATATATATATATATATATATATATATATATATATAAAAACATACACAGGCACATATGTGCGTATATATGCGTGTCTGTTTGTTAATATATATAAAAGTCAGTGTCAGTAGCGCAATAGGTAGCACACTTGTCTTTAGTGCAGAAGGCTTTGAGTTCCATTCCCACACCAGGTAGATGGATTGCTAACACTGCAGTGCAACATAAGGTGGGTGCTGCACTCCTGTGTGTGCCATCCTTCAGATGAAACATTGCAACTGATGCTCGATCTGCTTGAATTGGTAGTAGCTCAGGTGGATGTAAAAGATCCCACAGCACCTGTCAAATAGTGTAGGGGAAGATGTCCTTCCACATCACTGTTGCAGTATTCTTTACATAAGGGATCTCCTGCCAAGAATAACCCAATGTCTCGAGAGTATACCAAAGCCTTTAGCTCTTGTAGGTGCCATACATCACAAGTATGGTCCCTGTGCAAAGATGTAGGACATAAAGGTGACGTATGGAGACAAACACCCAGAACTACTTTGCTGCCAGTCCGAACGCCATTATCAAACGTCAGTCTGAATGCCCCTCTGCTATATTGGTTAGCAAGATGTTTTTCAGATAAGTACCCAGTTAGGGCTTCTTCTCTCATTTTTTCCCTGTTGTATAATGTTGTGTTTCTGTCATTCAGAAAGGGAAAATATAAGTATGGGGTGGCAGATTCCTCATAAAGACTATCACAACCAGTGTCTTTTTTGCTTGGGAACTTCCCACGGTCGTATGCAGTGCTCTTCTGCCAGGTATTTATGCCTAAGAGCCTTTGTAGTTGCCTCTTCTCCTTGTCATTATATCTTAGCTCAGGGTACTATGGCAGAATAATCCCATTCTGAGGGCCAGCCGTCTGCCAAGAAGAAGGTCAAAATAATTATTCCCAATCCAGTTGCTGTCCAGCCTCCCCTGGACATCTCTCTAGAGGCTAGTAAAAAGCACAAAGACTGACCACTGCTTCCTTGGGATTCCTATGCTGCTACCCATTAGGAGGCCAACATGGATCCAAATTCTAGCATGTTCTCTGAGGCTTTGCTAATATTGCAGACATCCTGAGAATAAGAAACAGAAAACTAAGCACATGTCCCCTGTTAAGGATCCCCAACATGAATGTCAGGATATTACTTAAGGTTTGTTTAATGCTTTAATGGCCTTGAAGCCTCCTCAAGGGGTGTCTGTCCCTGCTCCCCTCTTGGTCTTCAACTTCTGTTAAGAGGCCTAGGGAGTTGGATTCCTTGGATGAGAATTTGGGTTCAGGAGAAGAATCCCTGGCTTATTCTTCCCAGATTCCTTCCTCCCTGGACTATGGTTTGGAGGAGGAGGATCCCTGGAGTCCAGACTCGAGTCTATATTAGATAATCGAACTTTCAAATGTTTAAGTGTCATAATGGTCGACACCATATGATCGAACTTTTAAAAGTTCGAAAGTCTAATAAAAAAAAAAAAAACTACACAGCTAACCTACCTGAATGTTTTAAGCAGGGGGGCAAGCCCCCCTGCATGCCCCACATGGGGAGCTGCACCCCCCACACCCTCAGCTCTTTAAGTATACGAACTCCAAGATTGCACTACAGTGCAGAAAAGGGAAATCTTCCCATTCCGCGCTGTATGGAGATCTCTGGTAAAACGTTCAAACTTTCAAAAATTCGATCATATGGTGTCGACCATATGACAGTCGAACTTTAGAAATTTTGATCATCTGATATAGACCCTCCAGACTCCCCTTTAGAATAGATTTCCTTTGGGGATACCATCACCCACATAATGGACTACTTTGATTGGGACTGTTCCCAGGTGTCTGACATTCAAAAGAGGTGCTATGAGCTCCTACAAATGGAGTCTTCCAAACCATCAGCCATCCCTCCTGTTCTGGCTGCCCTTTTGGCTACTTTTTCTGCAGCCCCAAAGAAACCTGATAGATTCTACAAGGTTTATGAGGACTGTAAATTTCTATAGAAGTGCCCTTCTGCTGATCTTTCAGTGGTATCAGTTTCTTCTGATAAAACCTGTTAGGTTGTTGCCATCCACAAAGCTCTTTCCTTCTGATAAGGATAGTTGAACTATGAAACGGTTGCGCAAGAAAGTTTATACTGCTGCCACCTTGTCTTTTAGGGCTTTTAACTGCCAGATTCATATGACTAGGTATGAGGACCGTTTCCTCATTTTCCAATGGTTTTGCAATTATTTTTGGATCAGGGTACCATTCAGTTTGCTCCTCCTACCCAGGTGGGGAAGGGGTTTTACTCCAGAATGTTTTTGGTTCCTTGGAAGGTGGATACCAGGAGACCAATTCTGGATCTTTCTCTGCTCAGCACCTTTGTTAAGATCCCTTCTTTTCGGATGTTGTCCCTTCAGACCTTGTTTCTTCTTCTTCATTCCCAGGCCTTTGTGGTGTCTCTAGACCTCAAGGATACATACCTTCACATCCCCAATCATCCTCTGTTTAGGAAATGTGTATGTTTCTCTGTTTCTTCCTTGAATTTTCAGTTCTCTGCTTTGCTCTTTGACCTTTCTACTACCCCAAGGGTGTGCCAAATACCTTGCTCCTGTCATTGCGTTTTGCAGGCTTCAAGGTATACAGATTTTTCCCTACCTAGATGATCTGCTTATTCAAGCTCCTTCTCCCAGCAATCTGTTGCAAGATCTCCAGTTTACAATCTGTCTTTTACATGGTCTGGGGTTTACCATAAACCTCCAGAAATCAGTTTGGATACCTTTCCAGGATCATGTTTTCCTTGGATGCAGGGTTCAGACCTTTCCCATGCTGACATCTCTTCCTGCCGCGGAGGTTCTGTCCCTGACAACCTTTTTCCAGTCTCTTCTTCCTGTGTCCTCTGTCATGGCCAGAGAATTTCTCAAGGTTCTGGGATTTACAGCCCCCAGTGTTCCCATGCTTCCTCTTGCCAGGTTCCATGTGAGGAAACACACCAGCCTGCAAATAGTGAAATAAAGGCGAAAGGCCGAGGTACCAGATCACTTACGAATAAAGAAGATACCCTGGTGAAGTGCTGGTGAATGTGTGTTTTATTTCCATGTGAGGAAATTCTAGTGGTATCTCAAATTGGTGAAGCTCCACCATTGCCACCCCCTGAAATTCCTTGCTCCTTTTATACCTTGTTTCAAGCTTGAGCTTCTTTGCTGGATTCATCAGCTCTCTCTCATTCTAGAGCTTCACTTTTCGGCTCCAGTTCCTGCCCAGGGGTTTTTCACGGATGCTGCAGACAAGGAGTGGGGAGCTTCTTGTGTCTCTTTCAAGGTCCATGATCACTTACCTCCTCGTCAGAGGTCAGATCATACCAATATAAAAGAGATAAGGGCTTTTCTGTTAGCTCTGCAAGGTTTTAATTCTCTTCATCTCAGAACTCACAAAGTCTTTTCTGACAATACTACAGTTATGTGGTATTGGCAGGGGGACATAAGGTCATGTCTCCTTTGCAGATTAGCTCTATGATTAGGCCTGAGATCTAGGTATAAATTATCAAGTGACTGTTCAAACGATTTGCATTCCTTCAGAGCACAATGTAGTGGCAGACTCTTAGCAGGTCCAGAACACAAACTCACAAATGGATGCTTCACAGAATTGTGTTTATGGATATTGTCCATTGGGGGGTTTTCCTCCGGTAGATATTTTCATGTCCAGTCTGAACAGACAACTTCCTTTATTCTGTTCGAGAGTCCCAAGTTCTGTGACTTGGAAAGTGGATGCCCTCTCTTTTCTTTGGAAGGAATTTTTTTATGCCTTTCCCTCTTTTCCTCTATTACCACAAGTTCTGCATGAGGTCAGGCATGGACTCTCCCAAAATCTTGGTGGTGACTGCCTTTTTGCCCAGATGTTACACCTTTTTTGCTTGGCCAGGGGCAATTATTACAAGTTACTGCACTGGGTAAATTTTCCCAAACAAGACAAGTGGTATCTTGTCCACCCACATCTGTTCAATGGTACTGTAGGTGATAGGGTTTTGATCCCTTTTAGGCACCTCTTTTCTGAGGACATGCTGCGGGTTCTGCAGGAGGCCAGGAAACCTACTACCAGAAAATCCGATAGGTTCCAATGGAAAAGATTTCTGTCTGGTGCCTCTCTCAACATCTGGATCTCCTGCCTGTGGAGGTTCCTCTGGTTCTCTGTTATTTGTGTGATATGCTCCATGCTGAGTTGGCATATTCTTTACTTGAAGCTCACCTATCAGCAATCCCTGTTTGTGTGCCCTCGACTTCTCCTATGACTTCTTGGTTTGAGGTCAAACAATTTCTTAAAGTTGTCCTTCATATTAGGCCTCCCAGGAAGCCTATTCCACCTTCTTGGGACCTCAATTTTCTACTTGAAAAGTTGACTCAGGCTGCTTTTTTAGCTTCCCTACAACATTGTACATGGAAAACTGTTCTTCTTTTGTCTCTTACATCTGCCAAGAGAGTGTCTGAACTTCAGGTTCTCATGGCTGTTCCTCCTTTTTTTATTTTTTTTCATAGAGACAGGATGTCTCTTTGTATTAATCTTTCTTTTATGCCAGGGTGGTCAATGAGTTGTTCCTTAATTAGTCTAATTAATCTCCCATCCTTTTTTCCTTCACCTCGGTCTGCCAGTGAAAAGGTTCTTCGCACCTTGATTTTGCATGGACAGCTCAGATGTTATTTAGATGAGACTAAAGTTATTCACAAATCTGGGCAGCTTTTTGTTTCTTTTCATCCTGGATTTCTAAGGCTATTTACTTTTATTCTTTTCTTGGCACATATCTTTCCTCATCTGTAAAAGCATATTCTCCTAGGGTGGTTGTCTTTTTCAAGGGTTTGGTTACCAATTCCATCCTTGAGGCTGCTACTTGGTCCTAGGTTCATACTTTCAGTAAATATTACAAGTTGGATGTTATTTCCAGGACCAAGGTAGGCTTTGCCAGGACTATCCTGAGAGTGTTTGTGAAGGACCTTTCAGTGCCTTCATCCTCCCAGGCTTACTCTTGTACTCTCCGTTAGGTGAATAATACTGCAACAGTGATATGGAAGGACATAGTACAGTTGTGTAAAAACTTACTATAACAGTAGATGCCCTTCTCTAGTCTGTAGCAGTGTTCGGTTCCTCCCTCCTTCCCCACTGTGTCCTAATTCTTGCTCTGTATTCTAGTTGCCCTCCTGGCCAAGGAGTCCCCCCCCTTTTGGATGTACATGTTCTTCATTGTTCCTGAGGATATTCTGTCACTGCTGAGGTTTTTTTCAGTTCAGAGTATCTACGTCCATATGTCAACTTCATGCCCTACATCTTGTCCTAGGAGCATACTTATGACGTATGGTGCCTGTAAGAGCTAAAGGCTCTGGTATGATGGCCGGACGTTGGACTGTCCTTGACAGGAGATTGCTTATGTGAGAATACTGCAACAATGAAGAAGAAGGTATGTTATGGTAAGATTTTACACAACTGTACTTCCCCTGATGCCATGGCCAAATTTTCCCTAGTAGTATAAACATCACCTCAGGTCTCCCCTGAAAAGAGGCTACTAGTCTAGTGTGACTAACCAGATAAACAAATGTTAGATAAGTAATATACTTCCTATATGTGTGAGAGATGTATATACTAACACACACATTACACGTACACGTTATAGACAACTCACAAAAAGACAGTTTCACTAAAAAATGCTCAGTTGGGCAAGATGTCTGACAGCCTATTTAATCACATTCAAAGCAGCTGAAACATGATATAATCAAAAATACCAAAGGAAAAAAGTATTAAAAAAAAAAAACACTTTTTTTGCAGGATGGCAACCCCTGCACTTTAACTCCACAGTGGCACAACTGTGTAGAAAAGTGAAAATAGCATACACAAGGAATTACTGCTACTGCACATATGCAAACTAGAGCAGCAGTGATTATGGACAAAGTCATCTCAGGGTCAAGCTCCAAGTAAAACTTCTTCATACACATTTAAATATTTCTGCTTTTGTATTGCAGGACTACGTTTTGCTGTACCACATCCTGTAATATGGACTTTCATACAAATTATCTTTAAGTGAAACTCATTTTCAATCATTTGAAATGACTGATCCCTCATTCAATGAATTTGCCATTAGATAATATTGTATGTAACCATAGCTATTTATTTGTATACATATATGGAAATTAACAGTCTATCTAAAATATATATACATATATATATATACATATATGTATACATATATGTATATATATATATATATATATATATATAAATATATATACATATATGTATACATATATGTATGTATATATATATATATATGTGTGTGTGTGTGTGTGTGTGTGTCATTGGTTATGTAATGATATGGTATTTTTCAAAGCCTCAAAAAAGAGGCTGCCTAGGAGTGTGCACCAAATTAAAAAAAAAAAAAAAAAAAACTTGTACACTCTTTACCCAAACTAAGTGTACATTTTACCTTAATTCCTGACAATGATATAGATTGCCTCATCTAAACAGGAAGAGAATTCCATATTGTAATTGCTCTGTATTTGAAAGGACTTATTCTATATTTAATGTAGCCACAGGTAGATCAACATACTGCAAGTTATTTTTCCTATAATCTTGTGTTCATGTGTATCTCTGTTTGTGTCTTTGTGATGTAAAGTTCAGAATTAGTGTTGACGCCAGTGTTTAATTTTAAAAGCATTTGAGCAGCAAAACTTAGTTTCCTCTAGACAGCCTATATCTAACTGTGGAATTTCACTTTTCTTTCCTGTATGTTATTAATAGATCAAAATAAAAAAATAATGGTTAACCCGGACCAGTGAACACTTATTAAACAAGATTGAGCGCTTTCTGTTACTTTTTGCTATCTTACTATTTGTTGCAATAGACGTGGTGGATTTGTTTTCTGTTATTCCACATGTTGAAGGACATGACATGTTTTATGACTTTCTTTGCACCAATTCGGGTTTTAACCATGACAAGGTTCTTACCATCAGGGCATTAATGGAGGCAATCCTTGAAAACAAATTTTTTTAATTTTTGAGGGCCAGTTATTTAAACAGTAAGGGGAGTGGCCATGGGTGCTGCATGCACCCCAGTTTTTGCAAACGTGTTAGTCCAATGGGAAAACACCATGGTCTTCGGTTCTGAATTTTCAGGGTGCTGGGTGATGTGTGGCTGTTTTTTGGATGACATTTTTATATTTTGGAAAGACTCTCAGCAGAAGTTGGATGAATTTTTTCATTATATCAATGCTGGCACCAATTTTTAAAAATTCACGATGGAAGTTAACTGTGAGAGGTTGCATGACTTAAGATGTTACTATATCAAAAAATATGGCAACGTGGAATTTTGAATCTTCCATTTATAGGAAACCAATCTATTCGAATTCACTGCTTCATTTCAGCAGCGGGCACCCCTTTCATCAAAAAAGTCCCTTATCATAGGGCAATGCATTAGGTTTGCCTGTATGGTAAGCAGTGATGAAACTTTTATCAGTGAATGTGAAAATGTGTGGGCCATGCTAGAAAGGAGGGGTTACCCACATTTTTTGCTGAATGAGGTCATGGTCGAGGTTAGAAGTAAAAGGAGAGAGGGAATTTTTGCACCTTTATTAGGATGTTCAGAAGGGCCATTGACCTTCCAACCTACACTGTCAACACAGGAATGCTTCCAGGGAGCCCTGGTATTGCCATTTAACACATGTTTTAAAGGAGTGAGACAAATAATTAAACACAACTGGAATATATTTCGAATTGATCTTGTCTTTTTACAGAAAGTAGGTGAAAAACCTACCATTGTCTATAAAAAGATTGGTGTTACAACTTTACTTGAAAGAGTGGGTCAACTTTTAGAAGAAGGGGGTATGTACAAGTGTGGGCAATGTCATCAATGCAAATATATCTTAGAGGGAAAAGATGTTAGAATTGGAGCAGGGGACCTTGTGAAGATTATGCTTAACTTTTACTGTTACAGTTCAGGAGTTGTGTACATGGCTGTGTTTGAAGAATGTAAACATTTCTACATAGGGAAAACTAAAGGTATGTTTAAAAAGAGACTATGTGAGAACTCCTAGGATGGTTTCACTATTCAAAGACTTTAGTTGTGAATGTGGCCTTCTAGAAGGTATGTTCATTAAGAGGGATTATCCAGTAGCGTTTGTCCAAGAAATTAAAATGGAGGTTGTGAATAAGAGAAGGTCAGGCTTTTATGCTCCCATATTAGTTAAATTGGATTTACATATTTCTCAAGAATCTATTGATGCCCCTACTTTGAGTACTTATAAGGATGATACGATGTATAATTTTTAAGTTGTCTTTTATTACCAAGTATATAATTGATTGGAAGCAAGTCACTGATGTGATTTTTAAAAATTGGCAGGTATTGATGGATGACCACATGCTTAGATCAAAAATTTGCGTGAAACCAAAAATTGTATTTAAAAGAGGGTTCAACTTGAAGTCCATTATTGAGCATCCAACTTCTGGTGATAGGAATAAGCTTAAACAGATGTCCAAATGTTTATGATGCCAATATTGCCCACTGATAAACATTGGGGAATTTTTTGACATCAATGGATATCATTTTAAAATCAAGGGGAAATTTAATTTCACCAGTGTGGGGGGTTGACTGTGGGGCATTATGCCAATGTTGTCATGCATTTTATATAGGTAAGAGGGAATGTGCATTGAAAAAAAATGTATATATGAACATACCTATGAAATTAAATGCAAAACAATAACTAATGCCCTATGTAGGCATATTTCTGAATACCCTGAACATCATTTTAAATTTATTGTAATTGAGCAAGTAAACTAACACCTTAGAGGTGGTCCTTGGCAGTTATGGTTAGAGAGAAGGGAACTGTATTGGATCTTGCGGTTGAAAACAATGGGATGGCCAGGACCAAATGAGCTGGCATCCACTGGATGCATTATGAAGTTAAAAGCATCATGTAGATAATGCTGATTTTTTAAAAAAATATTCATATGTATATTGGCAGACTTTGGTTTTATTAGTTAAATTTTGTAGGTTAACATGCGTCTTTCTTTAAGTGGCTAATTGATTTGGTCAGGTGATTATATGCTTTACCTACTTGTACTCTTGTTGTTTGTACCTTGTCATCTGAAGAAGTCTCATCACTGCCTAAGATGAAAGCACTTAGTTGAATAAATTGAATTTGTGTCCTGACGACTGAGTTGCTTCCTTTTGTGTTTTAAAGTGTTTGTGGTGTTTTATCCCAGTAGTTTAAAAATAAAATATACCAGCACCAGTATGACATCTCCAAACTAGACGAAAGGAATGCCTTGGCTAGACATGTGAAATGTTTCCCCGATCGCAAGATTTGGGGCTAAGAGGGGGCCAACTGGTTTGTATTTAGAATACAAAGAATTGAGATGGCAGCTAAGATGCAATGCTGCATAACCCCATGGCCTAAATGAGATGATCTCCGTTGACAGTGTGTTAAAATTAAAGTCTGAATTTGCTCTTTCAGATATTATTTGCACAGCTGTTGTTACAATGGATACTTTTTTATTTTAAATTGTTTTTAAAATATTGTAAGAACAAAATGTTATATAGGCTACATGTTGTAGGTAATGGCTCTTTTAAATTGTAAATGAGTTGAGATAATTAACATCATGTGACTGGATAAGTATTTAAATATTGTGTGTGTTTGTACTGTTTTAGATTCTGAAGAAGTCAAAGATGCAATTGACGAAAGTGCTCAATCTTGTTTAATAAAATGGTCACTGTTCCGGGTTATCCGTCGTTTTTTTATTTTGAGTTATACGTTTGTTTTTGTGTCTTCAACTTTCCAAGTTTTGTGTTATTAATAGGTAATAGATGTAAATATATGTATACACCTTTTGAAAGTCTGAGAACCGTAATTACAGTTCTTAGACCACAAAAGTTGAAATGTGAATAAATAAAAGAGTTGAACACTAATTCTGAGACCAGTGTGTTGCATCATTGGATGCAAAAAGTTTACACACTGCTGTAGTTGTGCAGTCTGTGTAAATCCAGTAGACATTTTTCCACGAAGCATAACAGTTGACAGAAACAGCTGGCCTTTTCTCATTTCTTCAAAGCACTGTGCAATGTTTAGCAGCTATCCCAAATGAAATTTATTTGGCAGACTGAAGGTGTTAAAGTTCAGCTTGGTTTACTGTAGTAGTATTGTGCATAGAAGTTAATGTAACCAAGTATCAGAGGGAGCAGAATGATGCATTATACATCTGTAGAAGAGCAATGGTACAGAATAAAGCAGTACAGTGCACCCCTGCAAAAATGTTCACCATTGTAAAATGGAATGGTACAGTGTACCCCTGCAAAAGTGTTCTCCGTTGTAAGGTGGAATGGTACAGTGGGCCCCTGCAAAAAGATGCAGTGCTGCTAAGTGCATGGTACATCGGCAGAAAGGGTTATTTTTGTGGAATAGTATATTGTACCCCTAGAATTCTGACATACAGTTTGGAGTGGTTCACGTTTCCCTTATAGAATGCATAATGCTGTTGAGTGCAATGATAAATTGTATTATAGAAAGGGATCTCTGAGGTTCATTGTATGTCTGCAGAAGAGTGTAGTGTTGAACTGAGCAGCATGGGGTATGCCTGCAAAAGGGTTCATCGTTCATCTGTATAAGGATATAGTGTTGCGCAGATGTGCAGTGTATGCATGAAGCAGGGTACATTGTACACCTATAAAAGGGTTCATTATTCTGAACAGTCTGTACTTTCAAAAGGTACAGTGTTTTGGAGTGAGCCATTGTAGAGTGCACTCACAGTAGTGCTGAGGGTGTTATGGAGATGAGCAGTACAATGCACATTTTCAAACGGGTTCATTGATGCTTATGGATAAGGAAGGTTGCATCAGAGTTTAGCTGCAGCACTTATGCAAGCTTGAGCTCAGTCTGCCAGTAAGATTGAGGATATTAGTGATTTCTTTTATGCCAAACCATTCATATAAAATTAAAATGCATAATCAAAGATCAGGCAGACATTAGTTCTTCTCGTGTTAGAATTTTAACAGAATAAGCAGTAGAGTTTCCAGTCACCCTTGAGCAGTCTTGGTTAATATACAGGAAGAAAAGTCTCGATGTAGAGAAAGCTTGAAATATTTTAATTTATTTGCTACATAATGAAGGCTTACTGGCAAACACATTATTTTTAAAACAGACCCTTGATACTTAGGTCCCAAACACTGTTTTTTTTCTCCTAACAGGACCTTTTAGCATGTTTCTCAAGAGCAAACTGCATATTCAGCTTGTTAGTAATAGTATGCCTATGCTGCTGTCAGAGATTGATAAAGCTCTGAGTAGGAAACTGGTATCCAGAATTCATTTAGTAGTTTAGGCACATGCTGGAGCTGACATATGGAGAAAAGGTTTGATTGAACCTCTTTTGGGGTGAGAGAGTGATGTGCTGGGTATATTGTTGGATCAGCAGAACCCATGAAGATGCTAGGTCTCTGATATGAACTAGTGCTGCTGTAGGTGGTTGGCAAAAAAGGGGTATGCTACCACATACTTTGGAGCATTTCCCTTGAAATGTTATTGCATACCTGTCTAGCTGACCTCAACCCAGCACATCAGAGGGAGGTTGAGCTTAAAGTGAAAACTCCAGCTGAAAATGGTATGAAGCCCTGCCTTCTCTTCTGTCTTGTTTGCTGTCCTGTAGTCATGGGGACATTCATAGCCATGTGCCAGAAGGGGTCTTCCTCTACAAAGAGACAAAACTCTCCTAGTGAAATGATAAATGACATATCTGGGGTACCTGTCCCAAGATGGTGTTTCTGGAGAAGCATGGAGCTGTCCGGGAAACTGTGGATGTTCTTCGTGTTTCACTGTTGCAGTCATCACCTGTGGGTTATCTCTGCTGTGGTAGCCCTCGGCCAGCCCAGCCCAAATACCAGAGTCAGTGTTTTTCTACGTCTGCTGCTGTTGCTTATTCACTGATGTTAGGTCATCAATGCTATAAAGCAAGGCAGCTGACGCCATTACATCAGTCTTTCTTGCCATGGACCCTGTCGCAGAAGCAGTTCGCAAGTGTGCCACTCTGTCGCTACCAGAGCTCGAATTACAGCTGAAAACATCTAAAGCTAAGTACCCGATTGGGGATACTTTTTTCTTGCACTAACCGATGTCTGAAAAAGTTAACAGTTGTCTCGCCTGTGGAAAGCAGAACCCACACCGAGACTTCCATTCATACTGCATCACTTGTCTAGTCTCAGACTACGACATCCCCTGTTGCCAGTTCTGTGCCCTCTTTAATGCAAGAACCATTCATCGTAGAGCTCTTATTGTAGATAGGTATTTTTGTCTTCCGTCTTTGCATTCTGAAATGGCGTCTGTCAGCTAACATTCCTTAGACATTCTGAAAAAACGTAGTGATAAAGATAGAGACAGACCGTACAAGGCTAAGCCTTCTGACGACGCCACTGCTAAACAGGTTGTCAGTTCTCCAGAATTCAGTGAGGTGCTTTCGCAGCCCCTGATGCCCAATATGTATCTATGCAGGCCTCTACCGAGACCCTTTCGGAATCTGGTATGCCGCAGAAATCTTCTTCGTCTTCCGAGCCTTTGGTTGTCTCTGCCTCGGGTGGGTCTGGAGCTGTGACACAGGCTTCCGAGGAGGCCTTTTGCACTACCGATTCTAGACAAAAAATTATGTCTTCTCATTTCTCTCAGACGTATGGATTCTCTTAGACCTAGAAGCCAGGCCACTCCTAGAAAATCTACCTCTGCTCCACCAACCCAAACCCAAATGTTTAACATGGCGGAGTATCTTATCTCCCTTATCAGGGGTAGTCAGGTCACAACTTCTAAAAGGAAAAGACACCCTTCTCCTGAAATAATGACAGAGCAGAATTCTGAGGAATCTGATTATTCAGATTTTGAAGAGGAACAACAACCTCTGACTGCTTATGAGGATTCAGATGCAGAGGAATCCATCCTTCTGCCTCCCCACTAGAAGAACTTTCCTTTGGGAAACCCTTCACACCCTCAGGGAGCATTTCCACTGGGAATCTCAGGACTTCCCTCAGTCTGAGAAAAGGCTAAGAGAGTTTCTAGACCTGCCCCAGCACAGACCCCTGGCCATCCCCCCTATCTTAGAAGTGGTGGATGATGGTTTCCATGTGTTCAGCTTAGCCCCTGATGCCCTCCCACCTGCTCCCAGTAAACCAGACAGGTATTACAGAGTACCTGATTCTCACAAATACCTGTACAGAAATCCTGCTGCAGACGCAGAGGTCATTACACAGGGACCTAAAGGAGCTAAGGCTAGTTCTGCAAAGAATCCTACTCCTTCTGACAACAGTGCCAGAGCTCTGGACAGATGGGGTAAAAAAGTATACACCTCTGCACTCAGAGCACTCAGCTGTCAGTTCCATATGTTAAAATATCAACAACACACTTTGGAACTGTTAAAGCAAAATATTTTTACCTTTCCTGACTGTGCCAATTCGAAAAAGTTAGTAGATTTACTGCACTCTACTTGTCAATTGGCCAAACACTCATTGCACTGTGGATACGATGCCCTAGGAGCCTCAAGAAGGGCAGCAGTGTTAGGATCTGTCATTAGGAGACATGCATGGTTGAAGGAACAACCTCTCCCTGATCATGTCAAG
This sequence comes from Protopterus annectens, assembly GCF_019279795.1. Lineage (NCBI taxonomy): Eukaryota > Metazoa > Chordata > Ceratodontiformes > Protopteridae > Protopterus > Protopterus annectens. The sequence goes on from NC_056733.1 coordinate 530,081,610, forward strand.
TCTACATTAATTGATGCACCCATGGATAAAGACCGCTTGTTTGGAGTAAAAGCAGGAGGTACATAAAAAGATGGAAGACGAAGCAAAATCTATGCAAACAGTAAAAGATTTCTTTCAGGTTCAGCCTCCTAGGTTCAGCAGGAATTTTCCCTTCTAAGCACTGGTACATTCCTGCACCTAGCAGACAGGGGCAAGATAAGCCTGCAGGGACAGACCACCCAAGCCCCTGTCCCAGGGACAGCAGAGAACCAAACAGTGGACCACTTCTGTCCCAAAGGCAGGGAGTTCTAAGCCATCCTTCTATGGCAAAAACTCTCAGCTCCTTCTCCCCCCCTGCCCTCCTTTCACTCACCAAAAGCTAGGAGGAAGGCTGTCCCTCTGCAAAGAAAATTGTATTTCTGTAACAAAGGACCAATGGGTCTTAAAGATGATTTTTCAGGGATACAAATTCTCTTTCAACGAACTCCCAATTCTAGGAGGGTACCCAGACTTACTTCCAAATCACTGGGCAGAGGCATTGAAACAAGTCCAAATTCTCATATCCCAGGGAGCAGTAGAACCTGTAACCACAGATCAGACAGGCAAAGGCTTTTATTCCAGACTATTCTTTGTTCCAGAAAAGAGGGCACCTGGCATCCCATCTTGGATCTATCCATTCTGAACACTTCCCTGGTGGTCCCCAAATTCAAAATGCTAACTTTGCAGCAGCTGCTGCCTATGCTGACCAAAAATGCTTGGTTAGTGACCCTAGTCCTAAAAGATGCCTACCTTCACATCCCCATAATGGAGTCCTGCAGGAATTTCCTGCGCTTCAGAGGAGGCTCACAACACTTTTAGTTTTCTGCGCTACCCTTTGTCTTATCTGCTGCTCCCAGGGTATTCACCAAATACTTAGCCCCGACCATAGCATTTTGCAGACAACGAAATATACAGATTTTCTCTTATCTGGACGACTGCCTCATTCAGGCAGAGTGCCAGGAAAAGCTGCTCCAGGACCTTCTGTTTGTCAGAACCCTCCTAACTTCCTTAGGGTTCACCATCAACAAGAAGAAATCAAAGCAAACACCCTCCGGGAGGATCATTTTCTTGGGAGCACTGCTGGACACAGCATCCCAAATGGCCTTCCTATCCCTAGAAAAGCAGAGCTTCCTGTCTCTCTACTTTACCCAGCTGACTTCCAGAAGTCCCCTCACAGCAAGGAAGTTCCTGCAAACCTTGGGGTACATGGCATCTTGCATCCTTCTAATTCCTCTGGCCAGACTTCATATGAGAAAACTTCAGTGGTATATAAAGAAACTTTGATGCCAGCACTCTCAGCCTCTAGAAACCTCTCTCCCTCTGATCCCCTGTATGAGGGCCGAGCTTCTCCGGTGGACAGGGGCCAGTGCCAAGAACAAAGGTCTTCCCTTCATCCTCCGCCCTACCGGCAGACCGTCACCACCAACGCTTCAGACATTGCTTGAGGCGCTCACCTGGCAGGCAGGTACACCCAAGGTCTTTGGGATGCCCAGCACCTTCCCATACACATCAACCAGAAGGAAATGATGGCAGTACAAAATGCTCCGACAGCCTTCAAACCCCATCTTAGGCCAGGGGTTCTCCTTATAAAAACAGACAACACTACAGTAATGTGGTACATCAACAAATAGGGAGGGACCCAATCTTCCCCTTTGTGCAGGCTAGCCATAAACCTCTGGCTGACAGCCTCCTCCATGGGATTACACCTAATAGCACAATACCCACCAGGGATCAACAACACCCTGACAGGCCACTTAAGCAGAAACTTACTGGACCCCCACGAATGCCAGAGCCACAGAAAAATCTTTTTGCAAGTCACTCAGGAGTGGGGAACTCCGGAGGTGGAACTCTTTGCTTCACACCTCAACCACCAGCTAGTAAAATTCTGTACCAGGGAGTATCACCACCTATCGTAGAAGGTGGATGCCTTGTCCTTCCCCTGGAACTCCCTCTTTGTGTACGCATTCCCTCCTCTGCCTCTTATTCCCAAGGTACTGATCAAGATAAGGGTGGAGAGACCAAAGGCCATCCTCATTGCTCCAGATTGGCCCAGACAGCATTGGTACCCCTTACTGTACAGCCTGACATCATAGCCTCCCAGGCAGCTTCCCTAACCTCAGACCTCTTGACTCAGGTGGGGGGGGGGATGCTTCACCCAGACTTGCAGACTCTCAAATTGTCAGCATTGCTAATACTCTAAAAGCAAACAAGAGGCCCCTGTTAAGCAAACAGACCCTAGACATTATCAGAGAGGCCAGAAGGCCCAGCACCAGAAAATCTTATGCAGGGAAATGGAAAAGATTCTGTTCCTGGAGCCAGCCCAGAGGGGGCAGTTCCTCACAACCTTCCATCCCTCTTATCCTGGACTATCTAGCATAGTTACTAAATAGTGGCTTCTCCTTCTTCTTTTATTAAAATCCACGCCTCAGTCATTTCAGCTCATTTCGATACAGACCAGCCACTGTTCTCACATCCTTTGATTAAACGATCCCTCAGAGGGGCTTCTAATATCAGACCTCCCAGAAGGTCTGCAATGCCAGCCTGGGACCTGAATTATGTTCTGGAAAAACTAAGCTTGCCACCCTTCGAACGTGCTGCTTCAGTAGAACTGAAATACCTCTCCTGGAAGACTGCTTTCCTACTAGCTATCACCTCAGCTAGAAAGGTTTCAGAACTTCAGGCACTGATGGCCATTGAGCCCTTCATCATTTTCCATGCAGACAGGGTCTCCCCGAGGACTAACCCCTCCGTTATGCTCAAGGTGGTATCTAATGTGACTCTCAACCAGGCCATACATCTACCCACCTTCTTCTCTAACTCTCAAAACAAGAGGGAATGAATTCTGCATTTACTAGATGTGCACAAGACACTACCTGAACCGTACTAAATCCTTCAGGAAAACAGACCAACTTCTTGTCAGCTTTGCCCCAGGGGCAGAGGGGAATCCCATTTCCAAGCAAACCATTTCCAAATGGATTTCACACTGCATTCATTTCTGTTACAGGTTATATGGGAAACCACCCCCCATGTCTGTTCGTACCCATTCCACTAGGGCAGGCTCCACTTCCACAGAATTTCTCAGATGAGTTCCCATCAGGGACATCTTGGAAGCTGTCACTTGGACATCTGTCCATACCTTTACAAAGCATTACCACCTACCTCTCTCTAAGGCTAGGACAGGGTTTGCCTCTGCAGTTTTGCAGAGCATGCTTAGCCATGCCTAGGTCGCTAACTAATCTTTCCACCCCTCTCTTCAGCTTTGGGAATCCTCCCACAGGTGATGACTGCAACAGTGAAACACGAAGAACATAGTACAGTTGTGCACACTTACCATAAATGTAGATGTTCGAGTGTATTCACTGTTGCAGTCCTGGTTTCCCACCCTCCTTCGCTGTTATATCCTCTTTCCTTAGGAAGACATAAGCTACTTATGGTGGCTTTTAGCTACCAGGACCACTTTACCATATTTCCTTGGGCTTCTGACTGGTTAGGGCAAGAAAAACTGATGTAATGGCATCAAATGCCTTGTTTTATAGCACTGACGACCTGTCATCAGTCAAGCGACAGCAGCAGACGCAGAAAAACATTGACTCTGGTATTCGGGCCAGCCAAGGGCTACCACAGCAGGGATAACCCACAGGTGATGACTGCAACAGTGAATACACTCTAAAATCTACATTTATGGTAAGTGGACACAACTGTATTATCTAAAGTTATCTGTAGGTTGCCCTAAAAGAAAAACTTCTTGTACTAAGTTGCTTTTTGCATGCTCAGACTGAGGTCATAGCTTCAGTTATATTTTGTCATTATCCTTGCAGATCCCTTGCCCCAGAGAGCAAGTCTGATGTAAACTTTTTATTTGTTAACTGGGATAAAGCACTGATCAGGTTACCAATTTCAGTCTCAGCCCAGGAAAACAGTACAGAATAAGAGTCCAGTGAAACAAACAGAAAAAGAATACCGCATGTTTAAAGACAGTTTTATGTTGTACAGCAGTATGTATAAAATTATATAGATAACGTTGTATAGAACTGTATTATGCAAAAAATGTGTATATATATATATATATATATATATATATATATATATATATATATATATATATTGGGTGTGTATATGTGTATATATATCCGCGGTGGTGGTGCTGCGGTAGCGTTGTCGCCTCACAGTAATACGCTGTCCGGTTCGATTCTCAGCTAGAGTGTCTTCTGCGTGGAGACATGCGCGAAATGGCGTTCTTTCATTGAAGGTTGTGCGTCAGGGCTGGTAACTCGGTATGTAACAATCAACTACCAATCATTAGCGGACTGGAGTTCCGCTGTGGCGACCCCTAACCGGGAAAAGCTGAAAGACATAAACATATGTGTGTGTGTGTGTGTGTGTGTGTGTGTGTGTGTGTGTGTATATATATATATTTTTTTGTTTATTTTATTTTACATTTGTTAACCAGGATGGTCTGACTGGGCACAGGTCCATTTTCAGTGGAGGCCCGGGGAGAAAAGCTCCACAGTAAGTAAAATTTTACACAATGTTAAAATACAGTATACAGAGAATTTTCAAACAATATAATATTTATATATATACACACATACACATGCACAGGGGTTGTGGGCACTGGATTAAATGAGCAGGTACATCAACATCTGTTTGATCGACACCATTGGAGCGATGAAAAGAATCCCTGGGTAAAGGAATATTCCCTTTCCTCTTAGATTGTGTGATCACATAGTTAGTGTATACAATTATCAGATGGTGGGAACGCCTTTTTGGTTTAATCTGCTCTGGGGTAATTCCCAGAACATGCATAGAACGTGTCATTGTTTATTGTTTTAACATCATTACATTGGTTATCTGGGTAATGCCACGGTGGTACGGCGGTAGCGTTGTTACCTCACAGCAAGAGTTTCTCCCATTCGATTCTCGGCTGGGCTTGGGAGTGCCTTCTTTGTGGAATCTGCATGTCCTCCCCGCGGTTGGGTAGCGTTCGAAAGTGCGTAAATGGGTGTGCCTTTGTTCAAGGTTGGGCGTCGAGCTGGCACCTCTGCGTTTCGTAAAAAAATCTACTGCCAATCATTAGCGGACCGGAGTTCCGCTGTGGCAACCCCATACCGGGAAAAGCCGAAAGACGGTCAACAACATTGGTTATCTGGGTGTTGGTGTAGCTGGTCATTTGATTCAGTGTACTACAGCTATATATCTATATGTATATATATATATATATATATATGTAGATAGATATATATCGATATATATATATGTATATATATATATATATATATATATACACACACACACACACATACAGAGAGAGTGTGTGTGTGTGTTTATATGTGTACACACACACATACATACACACTTTGTAATATACAAAATGTGATTAAAGTAGAGAAAGCTAATCAGTCAAACTTGTAAACCAGGATGCTGTAATACCTTCCTTCATCGAGTTAATAAACCAAAAGAATGCTGATGCCAGAGAAAATGAGATGGGAGAAGGCCAGTGCATGCAAGGCAGTACTCTGCTTTTCAGTCTGTGGTTTATATACTGACTTGTTGGATGAAACTGCATTGTGATAGTGGCTGTCTGAGTATGAAAAAATGGCATTTGTATAAATGTTTTTCATGTGTTCTTTTCCACACCTTTCCTATGACTGATATCTAAAAAGTATCAGAACTGCTCATTTTATACCCAGCCATTTTGTGTTGTTTTTATACTTTGGATCCACCTGTATGTATTAGTGAATTGATTTTGTTCAGCTCTTCTACACACAAAAGCATCACTGAAGTGTAGTTTATTGTTGTCAGATAATGTAGCATGATGTGTCCCATGCCAACAAGGTTTTTGCATTTCTTACAGTTTGTGTCATCTAATTGTCATATATTTAATAAGTATCTATCTTTTTCTGGGCTTGCCAACATCAAGAATCATTGAGAGAACCCAATGTCTTAACCTAAATGAAATTAGCATGGATTTCTGTACTGTAGACTGTATCAGTTCTCTTCCTAACTGATGGAAACTGATGGAAATGTTGTGCTTTTAATTGCAAGATCGAGCTGTAAGGAGTCAGTTCAGCACATCATTTTTATTGATTCACTGATGGCTAAGGAGGTAGAACTCCTTTTTATGTGGGCTACTGTATCAATACAGAAAATTGCCATTGTAATATAGATGTAATTTTCTTCCCTTTGTCTGTCTTGTTGCTTAGTTACAGAGGTCTCATAAAACTTGAGTCCTCTGTTGGAAATTATTTGATCACATAAAGTGGATGGTTAATTACTAGAAATATTAAATGTTAGCCAGGAGTGAATAGATACCGGTGACAGACAGCACACTTTTAATGCTGCACTTAGCACTGGTCTTAATGCTTATAACCCTTTGCATACTTAAACCACCTTAACCACTCCCCCACTACTTGCATTTTATGACATTTAAAGCTGTTTTTTGCAGTTAGTTTTGTATCATTTTATCTTGGAATATTTGTTGCTGGTGCTTGTATAATGCCAAGCTTCTACAGGGAAATTTAGGAAATCCAGCTAGAATCATAATTTTTCCTCTTGGAACTTTTGTCAGCTTGTTTGTGGCAATTCTGTGTGTTTTCATTTTTAATATCTTTAAACTGTATTAATATTCATGTCTTAAACCCAAGTTTCATTTTTTGACTTTAATATTAGTTAACTTTTATACTTTATAAATGATTTTTTGTTAACCAGTTAAATGCAGGACAAATAAGTGTCTCTTTTTTCTAGGTTTGCCTGATTGCTCAAAATCATTTATTAAATAGCGACTAAAGCAGTCACACCCAGGATTCTGGCATAAAGCTTAAGTAGCAACTCAGCATTACTCCTGTATGCAGATCTGAAGGCACATTATTTTTCTACATTTGTTTGACTAGATGGATCTTAATGGACCAAGCTCTTTTTCTGAGGCAATACCCAACAGTAACAGTCCCAGGACAGAAGCATTTAAGATGAAGTTTATTTAGTACTCAGCAGTCACCTTGAGAAAGATAGGCATATAAATGCTTGTCCAGTCCCTCTCTACTGTCCAGAATTTTGTAGAATGTCTGTGACTTTGCCATGTCCCTCATAAACTTTTTGATTCTCTAGTAAATCACCAAGAATGAATGTTTACAGAAAACCATTCTGAAAGACTTCCTAACCAAAAACTGGCTCTGTTTTTGCTCATCATTAGGATAAACTATATCCCTAAATGTGAACAAGTACCTATTCATACCTTACATCTCCTTATTCTCCCGTCTTCACTCATTTCCTTGTTTCTATCAATTTCTCACGCCTGTCTTTCTCTCTAAATATACCGTAAGCCTGTTTTTCTCTCACTTCATATTGGAATTTCTGTTTATATTATACTAACTTGCCTTTAATTTCTCTGTAAACTGTCAACAAATTCTCTAACTATTAAATCATTGTCATATAACTTGCATCTGTTCATAACCAATGATGTTATGTAGTCCTGTCTCGCCTACATTCTTACCCATGGGTTCGGAGCCGAATATTGGCTCCGACTCGGCCGATTTTCTAGCTCAAAGTCTTTCATTGGCTGGGCTAAGCAGGTATCCCATGGTGCACTGCTCCATATCCCCAGATCTTGTTTGCCGCTTGTGTAGCTCGGACGTGGTCTCGCTTGGCTGTGGCTAAGTACCCTTTTTCTTGTTTTTAAAAAAGTTTTTTGGCTCATATTCAAAGCTATTTTCATAGCTATTTGTCTAAAGTGTTGTTGTTGACGTGTGATTGTTTGTGAGGTATCCCACTGACTGTTCCCTCGGGCTAGGCCCGTTTCAGTTAGAGGGCATAGTTCTCCTCTTCTTGCACTCGGTGTGTGTACGGTCAAGACTGTTTAAGTTAGAGGTTTGGGCCTTCCCTTTCCTCGTCATCCCCCCTTTTTGTTGAGAGGTTGGTACTTGTTCTGTAGTGTGTGTGTGTTTGGTGTTCAGTTCCCGCATTTTTTGTGGTGTGAGCGCCTGGTAGTTCTTCTCAGATTTGTGTTTTGTCTTTTGGTGTGCATAGTAAGATGTCCAAAGATCACAAGGAACACAAACCTTCTGGGTTTAAAAAGTGCTCCAAATGTGGGTACAAAATGTCCATCACCGATGGGCATTCCATTTGTGTTTATTGCCTGGGAGCCATTCATCTGCATGAGTCCTGCAGTTTTTGTCATGCGTTCAGTCCTAGAGTTCTCCAAGAGAGACAGAATAAGCTAATTTTAAAGGGACTCTTGAAACCTTCTTTTGAAGAGGCTATGGATTCGTCTCCCAGTGGGAAATCTAAATCTGGCAAGTCAAAAAAGAGATCTCCGGCTCCGTCAGCTTCATCGGAGCCTCCGGAGAAAATCTCAAAAATTGCATCGACCTCCTCGGCTCCACTGTTCTCAGGGCCGCAGGAGGTGTCAGTGTTGACGGAACCGGCGTCGGCTCCAATTTTATTGGAACCTCTTAGGAGCCGATTGCGCAGTATCAGACCACTTTCTCCTGAGAGGAGATCTCAATCTCCCTCCCTGTCTTCCAAATCCTCCAGGACCCTTTCGGATGTGGATGTTGATAGGGTGGTTAAGAGGCTCCTCCAGTCACCGGTTTTGGCAAAATTATTTTCGGCTCCGGCCCAGTCGGCTCCAGAACCAGTCCCTACCCTCTCTTCGATCATTCCTCCTCCGAGCGCATCTCTGTCTTCGAGCCGGAGTGTACCGCACCATGTGATGTTACCAAGCCGGCTCCGATGGCCCCTTTGGCTCCATCAGTACCGACATCGGCTCCGACCCCGTCGGCTCCTTCCTCTGGGTTCGGGAATCTGGTTTCTTCAGTCGTGCCTGAGGGGAATGTCTCGAGGCTTATTTCAGTCCCAAGCCTTTCCCTCTCGGTGCCTCGGCTAGGGGAACTCCGACCCCCGTCATGGCCTCGGAGGCTGGTCGCTCCTCGGATTCGGGGGGGCCTGCTTTGGAGGCTATGCAGACCGCACTGGCCAGATCGTCAGCTACATCAGGCGGGTCGGTCACTCTGTCCCCCACCACTCCGGTGAGAGCTTCTCATCACCACCCATCCATGGACAGCAGAGCACCAGGACCTAGGGATACCCCCACGAGTGGTCCCCAACTTTCTGACGGTCCCTAAAAGTTCATGCCTGAGGAGCCCCCTAGAAAGAAGACGTGCAAGAGGAAGCACATAGACTCCCAGGATGAGTCCCTCACCTCTGATACTGACCTCGAGGAATCAGAGGGGTCCCCCAAGTCATCCTCTGATGATGTTTCCTTCTCCGACATCCTGGAGATACTGAAACAAAGAGGGGACTGGCCGTCCAAAGCCCCCTCCGAGGAGGAGTCAGTATTCCTTAAGGCGTTTGGTGCTCAGCCCTCCGCCTCCTGGGTGTCTCCACCCTTCGACGAGCTCCTTGATCTGATATGTCGAAGAGTGTGGGAAAACCCTGATTCCATAGAACCCGTGCCCAGGCGTCCCAACAAGTTTCTTTCTGCCCCCCAGGGCAAAGAGTTTCTGTCTAAAGGAGTCCCTGTAGATGCCATGGTGGTGGCGGCAGCCACTCAGAAAGAAGTAGCAGAGTCTTCTTCATCCGTCCATCCTTCTAACAAGGAGTCTAGAACCATGGATCGGTACAGGAAGCGTACCCTCTTGTCAGCAACCTTTACCTTATGGTCGCTGAATTACCTGTCCCATTTCAGTCAGCTCCAGAGAGATCTCCTCAAGGAGTTAGGAGATACTCTTGCGGGTAACGTTCCTGAGGCGGTGGCTCAGATGGTTAACGCCCAGGTCTCTTCCCTCAATTCCATTGTCATCTCATCCATGCGGCTCATTTCATATGCAGCCGAGGGAGCGGGTAGGACAGTAAGCTCAGGAGTCACCCTCAGAAGGCAAGCCTGGCTGCGCCTGTGTCACTTTGCGGAGGCCTTCAAGTCTTCCTTCACTGACGCCCCCATTGATGATTCCTCCTCGTTTGGGACCAAAGTGAAAGACACCCTCACCAGATGCGAGCAAGAGGGAAAGACCCTGTCTGCTGTAGGGGTTAGTTTTTCCCTTCCTTCTAGGCCTTATCCCAAGGCCCAGCGGGGTGGGGGTGTGGTTCAAGAAATCACAGAGGTTTTTTCCTGCCGCACAGGGTGAATCCCCCTTCAAAGGCAGAGGAGGGGGAAGTTATTCAGGGAGACGCCGTCCCAGAGGCAGAGGGGGCCCCCGCAATTTGGGAGACTGCGATTCCTTTCGTGGCTCTCCCTACTCTCATTCCTGAGGGAGTGCCTGGCTGTGCTTATCCGGAGCCAGTCGGGGGTCGAATTTCGTTGTATCCGGAAGCCTGGGAAAGCATCACCCAGGACCGATGGGTATTATGGATAATTTCCGGAGGTTACCTCATTCCATTTACATCACACCTTCCTCCAATCAGAAAAATCCCAGACGTTCACCCAGTCAAAGGGATCAAGCAGCCTCAGAGGTCTCAAAGCTGCTAGAAAAAGGGGCCATCCGGCGTGTCCCCTCAGACCAAATCGGATTAGGGACTTACTCAAGATTCTTTTTGGTGCCGAAAAGAATAGGATACCTGAGACCCATATTAGATCTCAGCCAACTGAACCATTATGTACAAGTTCCGTATGGTCACGCTACAGTCGATTCTCCCATTGTTGGGAGAGGAGGTATGGATGTGCTCCATCGACCTCAAGGATGCTTACTACCACGTAAAGATGGACAGGGCATCCAGGAATCACCTACGCTTCTGGCTGGGAGCCAAAAATTTCCAGTTTCGAGCCTTGCCCTTTGGTCTCACCACAGCCCCCAGGGTGTTCACCAAGTGTATGGCGGTGGTGACGGCTCATTTGAGACGTCAGGGATTCCAAGTGTTTCTGTATCTGGACGACTGGCTCCTTACCGCCCCCACCAAGCATCAACTAGTTCAAACCAGAGATGCTACCATTACTCTGTCATCAGCTGGGTATAACAATAAATTGGGAAAATTCTACTTTATTGCCCTCGCAGCGTGTCACCTTTATAGGAGCAGAATTAGACACCATTCGAATGCGAGCATTCTTACCGCAGGAGAGGATCAGAGCCTTACAACAACAGATAACACACGCTGATGTCCCTGAGGCAAGTGAAGGCAAGATGGGTTCTCCAGCTCCTAGGGACCATGGCAGCGACAGTTATGTTGGTCCCTCTAGCGAGATTGCATATGAGAATTCTCCAATGGCTCCTCTCTGTTCAGTGGTCTCTCCAGAGATTCTCACTCTCTCACCCCATTTTGCTCACAGACAGATGCAAGCAGGACCTCAGTTGGTGGCTTTCCACCAACAATTTGGACAGGGGAAGGCCATTCGTTCCACCCATTCTGGTTGCCACAGTGACCACGGACGCCTCCCAGATGGGGTGGGGGGGGCATTATCTTGGCAGGACAGTCCAAGCCACGTGGCAAGAACACGAGATACATCTGCATATAAATGTCTTAGAGATGTGAGCAGTGCTACTTGCGTTGCAGGCACTTCAAAGTGTTCTACCTCTAGGGACAATTGCGATACACTCGGACAACATGTCAGTAGTGTGGTATCTAAACAAGCAAGGGGGAACCAGGTCTTACCCTCTGTGCAGAGAGGCCATGCGAGTGTGGCATTGGGCAGTAACTTCCCAACGGTTTCTGGTGGCAACGCACATTCCGGGGAAGTACAATGTGATTGCGGACAGGCTAAGCAGAGCTATTCTGATGCCTTACGAGTGGTCCCTGAATCACCTGGTTGCAGAGCGAATCTTCAGCAGATGGGGTCAGTCTTGCTGCGACCTTTTAGCAAGCCCCCTAAATGCAAAATGCAGCGACTACTTCATGCTGATCCCCCCACAGGGGGAGTCACCCAGGGATGCTCTGGTTCATGATTGGCCCTCCGGTCTGCGTTATGCTTTCCCTCCGTTTCCCTTGCTGTCAAAGGTGATTCAGAAAGTGCAATCCTTGGGAAGCAGAATGATTCTTATTGCTCCACACTGGCATCATCAAGTATGGTTCCCCTTTCTTCAGCAATACATTGTGGATACTCCTTGGACTCTGGACCCTCAACCAGATTTACTGACACACATGTCTGGACAGTTCCACCCCTCCCTGATGACCCTCCGGCTAACAGCCTGGCTACTGCACTTCCATCATTAGTTAGGCTTCATAATTTCTCACTAGAAGTGGTTCATATATTATCGTCCTCTCATAAACCATCCACTAGAAAGATTTATTCTAGTAAATGGAAGAGGTTTTCCATCTGGGCACATATCCGAGGCATTGATCCTTACACAGCCCCAATCGCTTCAGTCTTGGAGTTTTTGTCTATGCTGTTCCATCAGGGTTCCGCATCAGCTACCATCAAAGTTCAATTGGCAGCGATCTCTAATTTTCATGTAGCGAATGAGCCTAGTCTCATGGCTCATAGACTATGCAAAGCGTTCCTGAAGGGTACTCTCTTGCTCTGTCCCCCAGTGTCCGAACCAATCATGCCCTGGGATCTCAATTTTGTCCTACAAGCCCTTACTTTACCACCTTTCGAGCCTGCAGCTACCTGCAAATTGAAATTCTTGACCTGGAAAACAGCCTTCTTAACAGCAATCACATCAGCAAGGCAAGTTTCAGAAATTCAAGCCCTCTCCATTAAACCTCCATACTTAATCTTCCATAAGGACAGGGTCTCTCTTAGACCAAACCCTTCATTCCTTCCAAAAGTGGCTTCTGTGTCTAATCGTAATCAATCCATTGAGTTGCCTGTGTTCTTTCCTCGCTTTTCGAACAAGGCAGAATTTAGATTTCATCAGTTGGATGTACACAGATAATTACGCTTCTATCTGCACCGAACAAAAGAGATTTGGAAGTCTGATCAACGTTTTGTTTCCTTTTCGGAAAACAGAATGGGGTCCCCGGTCTCCAAGGTCACCTTATCTAGATGGATATCTAGTTGTATCTCTTTCGTCTACCAAGCAGGAGGTAAAGATCTGCCATTTCCGGTCAAGGCTCACTCTACCCGTGCCGTCTTTACATCTACAGCCTATCAAGCCAGATTGTCTATGGATGATATATGTGCTGCAGCTACTTGGGCTTCCCCTCACACTTTTGTTTCTCATTGCAAATTGGACGTGGTTTCCAGGGGCAGGTCATCCTTTGGCTCCACAGTTCTCAGGAGTATTTTCCTTTGAGCCACCCAGGATATAGGTGCTAGGGATGCTGTCCCACGGGTAAGAATGTAGGCGAGATAGGACTACATAACATCAAGAAGTTATGTACTCACCATAACGTTCGATGTATGTAGTCCATCTCGCCTCACATTCTTACTTACCCTCCCACCTTCCCCCTTCCTGGAGGATTTGGAGGTTAGGTTGTTTATCTGCAGAGTTCCCTTGTTTGGCTTATTCTTTAACTGGATGGGTTGTGTGCATGGGGTACAACTGAGTTTTGCAGTAAACTAGATATGGAGCAGTGCACCATGGGATACCTGCTTAGCCCAGCCAATGAAAGACTTCGAGCTAGAAAATCGGCCGAGTCGGAGCCGATATTCGGCTCCGAACCCACGGGTAAGAATGTGAGGCGAGATGGACTACATACATTGAACGTTATGGTGAGTACATAACTTCTTGTTTTCATGTTATGCCTAATTTGGCATAATTATTTAAACTGTATTTTTTGTATTATTTTTACACTGTAAAATTATTGTTCTTAAAATGTTTTGTAATACATTGGAGCTTTTCTTCTCAGTTCTCCTCTGAAAATGGGCTCCTACCCAGTTGGACTTTCCTGGTAATCAAATGTTAATAAATAAATAATTCCAGTCAGTCAGTAATGCCGGTCATTAGAGTTTCATACTGCTTATTGTTCAGGAAATGCATGGTGATGCAAAACCCATTGTTTTATTACAGTTTTTACATGAGTTGAGTAATATTTAAAAATGTTTTGATTTTGAGCCTTTGACCCCTCGTTATTTTTGGCTTTGTCCAGAAATCTTGAGCAACGAAGCTGAGAAGTATGATTGTGGTCATTTAATAGTCTAGCAGTGTGAACTTTTTGGGCATTTTGCATTTCAGGATGCAGATAAAAGTAGATTAGAGATGAGGAACTGACACTAACACCAGAACTCACAAAGGGTGAAATCGGACTAAAAAATTTCACCAAGGCAGACTGTACCCTCCTAGGTGAAGATATAAATGCATTCCAAGCCCCACCCCAAGCTGAAAGTGGTAACTACGCTGAAGCTTACAGTAAAGCCCTGTACAGTCACTTGCATGAGTGTATAAACTCGACTGTACCAGACAGAATCAAAGCCAGAGCTCCAAGTAAAATCAAGCTGCCATGGTGGGCTTCCAGCTTCAACAAACTGTCCAATAAATGCAAAAAGTTGGGCCCTTGTCATTGTTTCCTTGGACAGCAACAATAGAAAAACACCCTCCTCAGCCTTAACAGGCAAATAAGACAACTTGTCAAATCCTCCAAGAGCTCCTTTGAGAGACACCCAGCAAGTAGTACCAAGGATAACCATAAGGCCTTTTATAGCTATATACATAACCTAAAGAGTAGAACCCAAGCATGTACAGAACTGGTGGTCAACGATATCACACACACACTGACACCACAGAGATAGCAAACCTGCTAGCTGATAGGGTTGGCAGAAATTTCACTCCTTTATCTCCTCATAACTTGCAACAACCCCCCCCCCCCCACTTTACATATCTGAAGAGCAGGTCCTCAAAGTCCTGTCCAAGGCAAAGAACACAGCCTGTATGGGACTAGATGATTTCCCCAGGCTGTCTTCTAAAAAGGCTAAACATGAACTAGCATCACCACTAAGTAGCCTTTTCACTCATGGCCTAACCACAGGCTTCCTTTCTATGAAATGGAGAACAGCTACAGTTATTCCCCTCCACAAAGGTGGCCTGCCAACAAACCCAGGGAATTACAGACCCATAAGCATGGCCAGCTTCATCTGTAAGGCCATGGAACGTATCATTATGGATCTCGTAAGTAAAGACATAGGTGACCTCCAAGCCCTGAATCTTACCCAGTTCGGCTTCATGAAGGGCAGATCCTGCCTGTTAAATCTGGTGGATTTCTTTGAAAGTGTGACCAAGGACATTGATGTGGCTAGATCTGTGCACACCGCCTACCTCGAGTTGGCAAAGGCTTTTGACACAATTTCACATTTAGGCATTACTGATAAACTTGGCAAACTGAAAGTAAACCCCTTAGTTGTAAAATGGGTTGCCATTTGGCTCACAAACAGGACACACACTGTCAAAGTGGGTGAGTCCACATCAACCAGCAGACATGTTAACCAGCGGGGTGCCCAAAGGGGTCAGTGCTGGGCCCTCTCGGTATATACATCTCAGAAGTTCAGGTCAAAACTAAAAGGTTGTGGCTGACCAAGTTTGCAGACGACTGCAAACTAGGTGCAGTAATTGAATCCTCAAATGATGTATGTATACTCCAGGAGGGTCTCACACAGACCAGCGACTGGTGTATTAGTCATGGTCTCAAACTTAATGCAAGGAAATGCATCATCATTCCCTTCGGCACAAACAGCATCCCTTCACACTGTCAGATCAACAACAATACCATAAGTACCCTTGAAGTGATAAGGGACCTGGGATCACAGGTTGACTGTGACCTTAACTTCGACCACCATGTGTCTACCGTTGTAAGGAAAGCTTTCCACATAGCTCACTTGATTAGTAAAGGTATTGCTTCAAGAGCAAAAGAAGTTATACCCCCCTCCCCTTACTTAGCACTTATCTGGCCCATAATTGAGTATAATGCTCCATTTGGTATGTACCTTACTAGCACTTGCAGCAATTAGAGAGACCTCAGAGGTTTCTAACAAAAAAGATCCAGGGCCTCCAGCATGTACCTTACACAGTCCGACTTAAAGTCCCTGTCACTATATTCCATATCGTACAGACTTCTTGGGGGAAACTTATGCCTGACCTACAGAGAAACCCAAGACCCAAACCTAATGAAGTTAATGCATATCCATAAATCATATGGGTGTAGGGCTACCCATTCCAGGGACAGATTTATCTCCCAGCGATTGCCACATCTTTGGAACAGGCCACCAATTCATGTGAAACAGAGCACCTCTATGACACACTGTTCAAGAATAAACTGGACGAGTGGATGGGGCAGTGCCTACAACCCTCCTGGTCATGGGCAGTCTTCACTAAATGCAGTCTTTGGTTTTGACTAGTACATCTATGGTATTACATTGGGTTGAAACGGCTAGGCTTAAAATGACCTCCGGGTCGATCGCCTAGTAATCTCCTATGATATATTAATTTGTTAGCCTGGTAAAAGATCTGGGGTCCACAGCAATTTGTAGTAACAACTCAAGCAAAAGTAAGGAACTGTGCCCACAGTTAATCTCAGGATAAATATTTTCAGTGATGCGTTTTAAGAAGAGCTGTCACACTGTCCCAACAATGATTAATTCCTTCATTTTGAATATTCCCTTTCTAGTGCATTGCAGTCTGTGAAGATTTTTTTTTCTCAGAAAAACATTTATTTCAAGGACTGTTTCATTTTCACCCTGTGCTCTAGAATTGTTTTCTAGTCTCTAGTACTTATCTATCTTCTTTTTTTTTATGATTATCAAGCTGCCATCCATTATTATCTACATCTTCTTTGTCAAAAGGGCTGAAAACTGTGGCTGTGCTTATTGTAGCTGTCATTTTATGTACCCTTGTTGCACAGTTTTACTGCACCTGTCAAATGTCTACCAAGTATTTTTAATGTGAGGGTAATGTATTTATTTTTGGTGGGAAATAATTCCATAATCATTTCAGGCTACTGTGCTCATTTGTAATATTTCTACTGTAATTAGTACATTTCATCCTTATAGCATGACTCTGTTCTCCCATAGAGCCACATAAATAGATCCATCTTGTACCATCAGTTTATAAAGCAGCTTTTCACCACTTCATACCTCTCAACTTCTTTTCTCAGTAGTTCTGAACATCGCCAAAACTAAGTGGGTAATGGTCAAAGGCCCATAATTAGGACAATTTTTAAATACTACTCTCGCTAAAAAAGTAAATAGTAAAACAAATTTTGCATCAGCATGTATTTTCTGAACAATAAGATGCTTGAAACTCTGCCTGACATTATTGACTGACTGCAATCCTAAATGATTTGCCAGAAAGTAAAAAGTTGCAAGGACAAGGCAAAACTCCAAGTCAAAATTAGGGGCAGTTGAGAGGTATGAACCACTTCTTTGAAGTATAATCAGTTGAACTGGACAAGGGGAGCTGTGTGGGCATGGTATACTTGGATGACAGCAAGGCCTGTTACATGGTATCTTACAGGAGGTTGATATGAGTGCTAAGGAGTATATGATAGAACTCGGTTAGTAAACTATCTGGCTGACCTGACCAGATACAGCAATAGACGATCCTGAAGTAAAAAATGATTATGTCCAATACATATAAATGGCTAAAAAAATAATCCTTTATTAAACAGACCGGTTTCGGCAACCAATGCCTTCTTCAGTGTATCACTGAAGAAGGCATTGGTTGCCGAAACCGGTCTGTTTAATAAAGGATTATTTTTTAGCCATTTATATGTATTGGACATAATAATTTTTTACTTCAGGATCGTCTGTTGCTGGCCTCTCGTTTATTTGGTTCAGCCGTGCATCTACCTACCTGCATAGCATCATGTTGGGCTGACCAGATACAGAGCATTGTATTTAATGAGAAGTGTTTGGAGAAAAGTTAGTAAACACTGGAGTGAGGTGAGGTTATATGCTGCAAATGCTCATGTTTAGCATGTTTGTATTAAATACAGTTTCACTGCCAGTATTTATAATTTACTTGCTTGTTATCTAGGAATTTCCAGCTAGGCATTGCCTATTTTCAGTGAAGAGATAGTTAGAAAAACTCCAAAAACAAGTGTGCAGAATGCAAGTTATAAATTTATTTTTATTTATTTTCTTTTGTATTTGTTAACTGGGAGAGTCCAGCTGGATGCAAGTCCATTTTCAGTGGAGGCCCGGGGAGAAAAGCTCCATAACAATTTTATAGTTAACATATAAGACAAGTATAACAAAAAGGCACATTTGACAACATACATGAGACACATTTCTTACACCTTAGAGAATTTGGATGTAAAGTTAGTCTTCCTGTCAAAGATGAGACTTTACATTTAAACCTATGGACAATAAAAGCCTGTAGTTAAATGATGAATCTAGCTGATAATAGAAAAAATAATGAATTATTAGCCAGGGGGTGGTACAGGAGCATAGTCTGTTATTCAGGACATGTATTTTGAGTAGTTTCTTGAATTGGGTTGAGGAGTTGTTACTTGTTATATGGGCAGGAAGGGAGTTTCAGATTTTAGAGATGCAATGGCTGTAAACAGATTTACCTGCCTCATTGATAAATTTGGTTACCTTAAGGAGGTTTTGGGGTGCTTGATCTTAAGGATTTGGTAGTGGTGCAGGGTTGAAGTTGCTGTAGGGCTGGGGTGTTGTCTGAGTGATGTAATAGTTTGTGTGCAAGTGATAGTTGCTTGAATTGAAGTATTAACGGGAGTTCTAACCAGTTGAGTTTTTTGAGGCTTTCACGGTGGTTGGTTCTAGGGGGTGATACTGTGGCAAATCTAGCTATCTTGTAACTGCTGTCAGTTTGTTTAGGTCAGTTTTTCAGAGATTGGTAAGCACAGGGGAGGCATAAAGTAAGGTGGGTAGAAGGTGTGTCCTGGCTGTAGTAATTTTGGAGTGGTTGGAGAGAAATTGTTTATTGTGATAGATTAGACCCAGTTTTTTATGAACTTTTTTATGGTCTGGGAAATGTGAATGTCAAATTTAAGGTGACTGTCAATTTCCAGGCCTAGCAGTTTGGTGTGATTGGTAGGGGTGATGGTGGTGGTGTGTGAGGAGATTTTAGTTGTATTGGGGGGGGGTAAAGATCTGTGGGGGCTGAAGAGGAGTAGTTTTGTTTTAGCTGGGTTAAGAATGAGGTTTTGGTTGATGATCCAAGTTTCAGCAATTGGACTATCGAGGCTTTGGGAATGTTGGATGGTAGTTGATTAGTAAACAGGATGAAGAGCAGTGGACCCAGGATGGAGCCTTGGGGAACCCCTAGGAAGACAAGCAATAAGGGAGAGAGTTGGTTTTGCCATTTTACAGCTTGCTGCCTACCATCTAGATAGCTTTTAAACCAAGAAATAGCAGAGATGCTAAGGTTTAGGGTGGATAGTGAGTGAAGCAGTTTTTCATGGTTGACCATGTCAAAAGCTTTGGATAAATCTAAGTGTAGCAGATACGAGCAGTCTGTTATTTCTGTGGCTATTGACAATGGTAGTAAATGATCTAAGCGCGGTGGTGGTGCTGTGGAAGGGTCTGAAACAGTGTTGCTGTGTGGATAGCAATTTGTTTTCTAGGAGGTACTTCATCAATTGCATGTGGACAACTCTCTCGAGAAGTTTTGATAGGGGGGATAGTCTAGCTCTCTCGAGAAGTTTTGATAGGGGGGATAGTCTAGCTATAGGGCGATAATTACTGAGTTCGACAGAGATACCCCCTTTGTGCAATGGAGTTATACGAGATATTTTCCAAAGCTGTGGTACTTTGCACTCAGAGATCTGTTTATTAGGATGGAGACAGGATAGGCTATAGCTTCAGCGGCTAGTTGAAAGATATTCTGTTGGTAATTTATCGTCGGCTGTGGAGGTTGGTTTAAGTTTTAGGAGTAGTTTTTGTATGATCTTGGTTGGTACTGGGCTGAAGCTGAAGATGGAGTGATTGCTATTTGTTTCAGGTGGAAAGGGTGTTTTTGTTGGGGTGGGGTTGTTGGGGCTCAGTTGGTTGTTAGCTAGGATTTGGATAGTTTCTGTGAAGAATTTGTTAAAACTGTGTGGTAATATTGTCTTGGTTATTCACTATTTTGGGAGTGGAGGTGGTGGTCATACCTGGTTGTAATACAGAGTTGACTGCAACCCAGAATTTTTTTGGGTTGTTTATATGTTTATTCTGTATATTTTGGTAGTAGGAGATTTTGTCTGCTTTGATAAGTTGTTTGGCTTTGTTGCATAGCTCAATGTATGTTTGTTTATCTGTTTGGGATGTGCTTTTACTGTAGTTTGTCCAGGCTTTGTTTCTTTTTTTGAGGAATGTTTTAGTATCTAAAGTTAGCCAGGGGGGCATGTCCAGTTCTGATTATTGTGGTTCTGGGGTGGTGGGGTGTGATGGCTGTGTGTTTTGTGAAGGTAGTATTGAAATATAGTACTGCTTCATCAAGGTCTAAATTTTTAAGGGGGTCCAGTTATACTTTTTTAGGTCATTGTTAAAGTTGAATAGGTTAGTGTTTTTAGGTTCATAGGTAGGTACTAGGCAATATACCCGAAGGCATTTATAAGCCTAGCCAGAATGTGTTGGCTTTCGTCACCCTCTTAGATTAGTTCCCTGTGCCTCTGTCCAGCAGAACCATTGAAGTGATCCCAGGGTAAACTTTCTGTTTCCCATCCACTCGTCAAGGTTTCTCATGAAGAGGGTTAACGAGGAGTTCTGCCTAACGTAGATTGGAATCTTGTTCCAGAGCATGGGAAGTCTCTGGGACAGGAATCTATCCCTCCAGCACGTCCTATTTATTGTTGTGGTGAGGTTTAGATCCCTAGAGCGTGTGGCTCGAGGGGATATGGTTTTCTTTAGGTGGAGCATGTCCATCAATTCTGGGTTGGGCATGGCCTTGTATGTCAGGCAGAGATCGCCTCTGAGTAGGCGATATGCAACTGAGTACAGCTGGAGTTTCTTCAGTCAAACTGCATAGGGCATCTGTTTGAGGCCAGTGATCCTCTTGGTGAGGTACTTTTGTGGACTTTCCAGCTGTTAAAGGTGTCTTGTAAGTACATCCCGAATGGAGCGTTGTACTCTATGATGGGTCTGATGAGTGATGCATAGAGGGGCACAATGACCTCTTTTGGTCCGGATGCAAACACTTTTGTGATTAGGTGGGCCACATAGAAGGGTTTTCTAACCACTTTGGCAATGTGATTATCAAAGGAGAGGTTACTATCTACTTGTGTCCCCAGATCCCTTATTACGTCTTCCGTGTTTAGGAGGCTGCCACCTGTGTGGTACTTTGTGGATACTTTGTTTTTTCCAAAGGGGATGACTATGCACTTTTTGGCATTTAGCTTGAGGCCATGGTTTTGACACTAGGTGTCTGTCTCAGGGAGACCCTTTTGGAGGATGTCAGTGTCTGCCAGAGTCAATTATAGAAGCTAGTTTGCAGTCGTCTGCAAACCTGGTCAGCCATAGTCCTCCTGTGCTTGCCTGTACCTCTGAGAAGTATATGCTGAATAGGAGGAGTCCTAGGACTGAGCCCTGGGGAACGCCACTTGTAACCGGTTTAGAGTCAGACCTAGCTCCTGCAACTCTTACCATGTGGGTTCTGTCCGTGAGCCAGTTGGCAACCCATCTCGTGACGTAGGGTTTATGTTCAGGTTGGTGAGCTTGTCTATAATACCTGAATGTAGAATGGTGTCGAATGCCTTTGCAAGGTCTAGGTAGGCTCGTCTATAGCCTTGGTAACTGTCTCAAAGAAGTCCACCAGGTTTAGGAGGCATGATCTGCCCTTAATGCCGAACTGGGTAGGGTCCAGTGTTTGGAGGTTCCCAATGTCTCTGTTAATGAGATCCATGATGATGCGCTCCATAGCCTTGCAGACCAAGTTAGGCTTATAGGGCGATAGTTCCCGGGGTCTGTTGTGGCTCCACCTTTGTGGAGCAGAGTAACCGTTGCTGTGTGCCACTCTATGGGCACGTAGCCTGTGGAGAGGCTGAGTTTGTACAGTGTGTTTAGGTGAGGGGTTAGTTCATCTTTGAGCTCGTGTAGGACACAGCCTGGGACACTGTCCGGTCCCATTGATACTGTGTTTTTGGCTTTGGAGAGGGCTGTTGTAACCTGAGTGTCTGTGATTTCAGGGACATTACATTCTTCTGGTATGGTTATGGGCCTTTTTGGGAGTGAGAGGAGTTGAAGTTTACACTGAATCTGTCTGCCAGGATGTTGGTGATATCAGTCACTTCAGTGTATTTTGTGCCATTCTGCACTAACTCCGAGCAGATCTGAGAATTGCCACTTAGATTCTGGACATAGCTAAAGAGTGCCTTGTGGTTATCTTTGGAGTCTTTGGCAATTTTTCTTTTGAAGCTAGCCTTGGATGATTTTATGAGGGATCATAGTTTCTTGCTGATGCTGTTCAGAGATGCCTTCCCTTCTTGGGGTTTTACTCTTTTCTGTACTAGTTTCCTCCTTCTGTTGTATAGCTTGTTTATGGCAGGGGTCCACCAGACTGGATTCCTTTTCTTGCAGGAGTGAGTCTTGGTTTTGCTTGAGATAGCATGATCCATGCATTCTTGTAGGTGCCCGTAGAGTGAATTTGTAAAGGATTTTGCAGCTTGGACAGCATTATCCTTTAGCATGGGGGCTTTGAAACTTTCCACCTTGGTCTTAAGTAACGTGTAGTTTGCTTTTGAAAAGTTTTTCACGGTGATTTCTTTGACCAGGGGTGGGGGCGGAATGTGGATATCCAGAGTGATTAGTTTATGGTCGGATCTAACCAGCAAGGGGTTGACCTCCAGTGTGGAACACCGGTCGCCCATGTTGGTGATGACCAGATCCAATATGTTGTTACCTCTGGTGGGGATGTTGAACAGTTGATTCAGGGCATTTGAGTTTATAAATTCTAGGAAATGGTGGGCAAGGTAGTTAGTACTTGAGTAGTTCTCCCAGTTAATGTTTGGATAATTGAAGTCTCCCAATATCAGGGTGTTTGGTAGGACCTTTATGTTTCCCAAAGTTTCCAGAAATGTGGTATGGGGTTCCTGGGACATGGTGGATGATCTGTAGCAAGCTACAATTTGAATTGCAGTTTTGCCCATTATTAGTTGCATGTGGATGATCTCTGAAGCATCGTGCTGTGCCACTAACCTGGAGGTGTGGGTATCATTGATGAATATGGATATGCCCCCGCATTTTACATTTCGGTCTGGGTTTTGTGGCCGAAATGTATGGTATGAGTTGTAGCCTGGTAGTGCTAGGGTGCTCTCAGGAGCCTTAAACCAGATTTCTGTTAACTGCACATATACTGATTTCCTCCATACTGAGGAGTGCCTCGAGTGCATGCATTTTGAGGTTTAGACTTCTGGCATTGAGTAGTATTGCCCTCGGTTTTTTGTTACCTGTGTTATTTATGGGGGGTGGGTTTGTCTTTTGAGCCTTGCCTAAAAAAGGCACTGTGGGGGTGGCAAGAGCCTTGGCCAGTATTCGAAAGCCCAAGGGTGACGGGTGCAAGCCGTCTCCAGCGAAGTGGTGTATCTTGTCGAGCATGTCATCCCAGGCTGAGACACTGGATCCCTTTTGAATGATACCAGAAGCTTAGCCAATTGTTGAAACTGATAATTTTTTCTTTATACTGTGGTATCATTCTTGGTGAGGGCAGGATGCTACTCAGGGTCAGGGTCATACCGGCCTGGGCTACGTGATCAGAGAGCTCCTCCATGTCTCTCTTCATGTAGTCCAGGGAGGTACGGCTCATGTCAGTCACACCAACATGAACAATGACAGAGTACTTGTTCTCGAGTGACTTGAGTGCTTGTGTTATGTGGCGGATCCTAGCACCCCGGCAGGCAGCTAACAGTAACCTTCTTGTTCAGCCTAGTGAGTGGGACGTCAGTGTGCCTGACTATAGATTCACCTATTACTATTGTGTTGGGTATGTTATTTTGCCTTAAGGGATATGATTGCATGGCACACTGGTTTTGTGAAGTATGTGTTTCATGGTTTGTGTTGGGGGGGGGGTGGGGGTTGCATGGATGTCTGCTTTGGAGGTCTCTGTTGCTTTTGCAGATTATTATTTAGAGCCTCAGAGTATGTTTTTGTGTATTTATGTGTTTTTTTTTTTGCCAGTGCTGGTTTCATAAGTCTGTGTGAGACTGGTGGTGTGATGCAAGTAATTTCCTTCTTCTCTTGACTGTCTGGTCCAATCTTGGGTTGAGAGAGCTTAGCCTCCAGTTTGGCTGTATAATTGCATCTGTCGCATGTATTAGTATTTGCTGGTAGGAGGAGAGGTTTGTCTGTGTACATGAGGCAGTTGTAACATTGCCTCAACATGCCCAGATTCACCAGTTGGACCGGAGAGTACACCTGGAACTGCCCTTTGGACATGCCTGAATAGGTAACAGTGAACTGTTTTACTTATTGGCTGGTAAGGTCGAATAGAGAGCCTTGTCCTTCTCTACAGTATAGGGGGGTCTAGTGCTAAGGTTTATTAGTGCTTGCGAGCCACTTATTAGTGCTTGAGATTTGAGCAAGTGCCGGGCTAAGAAGTGAATGGTTTGAGTGCTTAAGCTGAAACTTTGTCTAGTTTCAAGGGAAAAAATTGAAGAGTAGACTTTGTGGAGCCAGGAATAGTTATACCCTAGCTAACCGGTGCTGCCCGCCGCACAAAACCACGCTAATGCAGGTTTTATAGCAGGGAAATGAAAGAGATAGAAATTAGCCAGTAAACTACTAATTTCTGGGCTGAAACCACTCCTCCAGGGACAGATAGGCTGCTCAAAGCTCCTCTCTCTCACAGGTGAACAGAGAAACTTCCTTCTATCCAAGTAAGGTATGGGCAAACACAGAAACTTGTAACACAACCCTGAATTCAGCACTAACCTGAAAACTGGACTATACTAACTTATAAAGGCGGGAAAACAAGTATATTTTTTGTTTTTATTTTCAGAAAATAAAGCAGATACAATCAAAAAACACTTTAAATGCACATAAATGGCTATCACACTTGAGTGTGTAGCCTACAATAGTTAAACAGGTAATTTAAACACAAAAATGACTTTGTTAAAGTGCAGGCAGTAAAATAAGTACAATATGTAGCTGAAACAAGCTTTTTAAATCACAGAAACTCTACAAAAGTCAGCGATTTAGGCGGAATTAGCTAAAGGCAGCAAACAAATGCAGAAAAATTATACTTAATCACTCCATAGTCTCTATTTTGTCTCTCTGCTGCTGTAGAACTCTGCAGGGCACCAGGCAGGAGCTAATTTCACACACAGTTACTTGGGTTAGTTGGGGAGTTTTGCTTCTTAGTAGAAATGTAGCTTGGGGGTCACTGAGGGTGTCTGGCAGGCACCCGGCGTGAGATATTTGGCAAGGATGGGATACAAGTATCCAGTCTACTATAGACTGATGTTTGGCTGTCTTTTCTGTTTTAGTGGGGGAAGTTATAAGTTGGGTTAGTCCATGTAAGTTGATGTGGGAGAGAGGGTTTTGACTGGAGCAGTTGTGCCAGTCAATGTTAAGGTCACCTAATAAGATGTTTTCTTGGGGGAGGGAGTTAGATATCTAGTCTAGGAGTTTTTCTGTAATTAGAATATTGTTTTGTGGAGGGATGTAGCATCCTATAATATTGATGTGTTTATTTGGGTTAAGTTTTAGTTTAGTGAGAGTAAGTTCAATGTTTTTTAGGTTTGGGATTGTGATGTCTAGTTTTTCTAGGATAAGGTGATTTTTGTATAGTATGGCTACTCCCCCACCCCTTTTTTTCCTACTCTGTCGCATCGGATTATATTGTAGCCAGGTGCTGTGATTTCATTATCGTGGATTTCCTGCTTTAGCCAGGTCTCAGCATCCCAATATCTGGATGATAAAAGGAGAGTAAGGCATGGGAGGTCATGGACTTTGTTCGAGATACTTCTAACATTTAGATTTATGATGAGGAGTGAGTTTGTGGGTCTGTGGAGTAGGGTATTATCTAGGTCAGGGCCAGAGTTGGGATGTATGTCACCACAGAGTATGAATGCAGTTTGTAGGTGTAAATAAAGTTTGAAAAACTTATTGATGGTTTTATGTGCTTTAGAATAGTGTGGGATTGTCTGTGTGATGGCTGCATTTTGTGCATGAGGTGGTGGATAAGGGTGGTATGATAGAGATATGGGGCTAGTTGAGTCTTGGGGTTTGGAGTGTTGAGGGATGTAACATTGTTTGGATGATTAGGCTGTAATTAATTTGAGTTTGATAACTGGTAATGGAGGTTAGCAGTATTAGGGAAGAGATACAAATGGTATATTGTAGGAGTTGTGGATGTGAGGGTTTTGATAGTGGAATCATGATTTAGTTTGGTTAGGTTAGTAAGAGGTGTTATTGGGAGAGGGTAGGGTGGTGAGGTGTTGAAGAGTGTTAATACAAGATGTGTGTAGGCCTAATTGGATGGTTGATGTGGTGGAGGTGGGAGTGGTGAAGTGTGGGTGTGGTGTATAGGTATAAAGGTAATTGATGTGGGGTGGGTGGGAATGGGGGTAGGGTAGGGGAGCGGAGTGAGCCCGAGTGTAGAGGGGTCCAACCAAGCCTCCTGTGCTTACTAAAACAAATATCAGTCAGGATTAGCTTGTGCTTTCTACCAGGCAGGTCAGTTCCTTTCAACATTTAGCAGCTAATGTTGCCAAATGGACTTACTTATGGTTAGTCCTGTTACACAGTGACTTTGAGAACAGTACTATAATTTGTGCTGGCTTACTATAGTATAGATTAGGGAAAGAACGGGGAGTGCTTGAGGAGGTTTAGTAGAAATAAGACTTTTAAATTTGGGACTAGTCAGTTGATAAGGTTGGACTTCTTAGGATTTGCTGCCATCTAGTGGCTAAAGTGGGGAAGCGTGTGCCCTAATGGTGGATAGGTCAAAGTGAGAAGGTGAGTTAATACACAGGTGGTACGAATTGTCCATGCGGTTGTGCAACATATATAAAATAATGCATTTAGAAGTAATGAC
This sequence comes from Protopterus annectens, assembly GCF_019279795.1. NCBI lineage: Eukaryota > Metazoa > Chordata > Ceratodontiformes > Protopteridae > Protopterus > Protopterus annectens. Next base: position 530,108,405 of record NC_056733.1, read on the forward strand.
ACCTACACTTCACAATTCCTTTTGAGTATAGGCGTCCTTGCAGATAGTGGGAGGTTATGTGGTATTTTCAGGTCAGGAGAGTTAGAAAGATTTGGGTTCAGTTCAGTAGGAGATCACCAGCTTCTTTTCTGTGGCTTTTGCTAGACTTCACGATTCCTTTAGAGTATAGGTGTCCTTGCAGAAGAGGAAGGTTATGTGGTATTTTCAGGTCAGGAGAGTTAGAAGGATTTGGGTTCAGTTCAGTAGGAGAACACCTGCTTCTTTTCTGTGGCTTTTGCTAGTGGCAGGCACGGACCGCAGGGACGCCAAAATGACTGGGATGGGGAGACTGATTTTAAAAAAATAAATACTTGTATGTAATAAAATGACAGTGTCAGAATTGCATGGAACAATTGGCTAACAGCAGTATATACTAAACATAATTAGTAGGACTGAAATGATGTACTGAATGAATACATGGACAGTGAGAAGCAGTTTTGCAAATGGCTGAATATAACTGCATTAGTACTAAGTGTAAACAGCAACAACCAAAGTAATGTAATGCAGGCTAAACAAGGAATTGTTAAACAGTAGGTCTAATGTCAGGAACCATCCCGTGCAGAACAATGCTTGATTCGCAGTTCGGCACTTTCTTAAGGACTACTGTGTTCAGTGGGCATGCACTCTTTGACATCATACAGTGATTATATGTGTGCCCAGCCCCTGTCCTTATCACTTTTTATGCAATATAAAGAGCATCTTTGCTCAATACACAGAAGTAAATCCACCACTTGTCCCTGTGGCTGTCATATAAATAGTTAAGGTGCACAATACCCTTATAGAGACTAGACATGGATGTTCTTCGTGTTTCACTGTTGCAGACATCACATTTGGGTTATCCCTGCCAGGGTAGCCCTCATGTGGCCCGAATACCAGATGCTTAGTATTTCTGCATAGGTTGCTGTCGCTCCAGGACTGACGTCAGGTCATCGGTGGTATAAAATAAGGCAGCTGACGCCATTACATCAGTCTTGCCAAGGAGCCCGAAGCAGTAGCAGTTCGCACGATTGCCGGTCAGCTGCTACCTGAGGTTTTTGTTTCCGAATTGAAGTTGAAGTCTTCTAAATCAAGTACCCCATTGGGGATCCTTTTTTCTTGCTCTAACCGATGTCAGAAAAAGTTAACAATTGTCTCGCCTGTCGAAAACAAATACCACACCGAGACTTTCATTCTTACTGGGTTGGGAGGGTGGCCTAATGGTTAAGGTGTTTGCCTTACAAACACAAGGTGCACGGTTTGAGTCTCATACTAATCTATGAATCTATGAACCTATGAACCTATGAACTGCGTCACTTGCTTAGGCCCAGACCACGACGTCCCCCGCTGTCGCTTTTGTGCTTTGTTCTTCATCAGAACTATACATTGTCGGGCCCTTATTGTAGTTAGATATTTTTGCGCTCAGTCCTGGAATTCCGATATGGCTTCGGTAAGCCATCCGACTACTGACATTCCAAAAAAATGCAAGATAAAGACAGAGACAGGCCGCCTAGGTCCAAAGCTGCCGACGATACTTCTCCTAATCCAGTTGCCAGTTCGCCGGTACTCGGGTGCTTTCGCAGCCCGTGATACCCGCTACTTCAAATTTGCAGGCCTCTACTGAGACCCATTCGGAGTTCGGTATGCCACTAGATGCTTCAACTGTGGAACCTGCGGATGTCTCTACCTTGGATGGGCTGTGCAGGCACCGGCTTCTGAGGGTGTATTCAGGCCTACTGACTTGCATATTAAACCGACGCCATCTTCTTCTTCAAGGCCTAAAACTCAAACCATGCCTAGAAAACTGACGCCCAGACCACATGGTCAGGCCTCTATGCCTAAAAAAACAAATGATAAAAATGGCTGAAGACCTTATGACTTCAATCAGGGAAGCCAACCTTCCTCCTCTAAGAGACCTTGGACTGAGTTTACTTATGATACGTCTGACCAGGATTCTGAAATTTTGTTTCCTGTGATGACCAGGATTTACCCTTATCTACCTATGAGGATTCTGATGCTGAGGACTCTATTCCCTCTGCTTCCTCCCCAGAGGATTTCTCTTTTGGTGAAACCTTGCATACTCTCAGGGAGCATTTTCGTTGTGAAAGGATTTCTCTGATTCTAAAAAGAAGCTTAGGGATTTCTTACTCCTTCCCCAGCACAGGCCTTTAGCCATACATCCTGTACTAGACTTTGTTGTTGATGCTTTTTCTGAATCTAGCTTGGTCTCTGACTCTTTACCTCCTGCTCCCAGAAAACCTGATAGATATTACAGGGTTCCTGGCTCTCACAAGTTCCTTTTCAAAAATCCTACTGCGGATCCTGAGACCATTTCGCAGGGACCCAAGGGCATTAAAGCTACTACTGCCAAAAATCCAACCCCCTCTGATAGAGACTCCAGGGAGCTGAATAAATGGGGTAAGAAGGTATACACTTTTGCAACTTTGGCCATTAGGGCCTTAAACTGCCAGTTTCATATGTATCAGCAGCATATTATTGGATTGCTTAAACAGAAAATGATGTTGATTCCTGATTGTGCTGAAAATAAGGATTTACAGGATTTAATGCATTCTGCTGGACAAGTTGGAAAACATACTTTGCTATGTGGTTTTGATTCACTAGAGGCATCTTGCAGGGCTGCTGTAACTGTGTCTGTACTTAGAAGGCATGCTTGGCTTAAGGAGCAATCCTTGCCAGATCATGTTAAAGCTAAATTACTGGATGCTCCCTTAAATCAGGACCGCCTGTTTGGCAACAAGGCAGAAGAAGTTCTTAAAAAGATGGAGGAAAAAGCTAAATATATGCAAACTGTTAAAGATTTTTTACAAGTACAACCTCCAAGATTTAGTAGACATTGGCCTTCTAAGAATTGGTCCTTTCCTGCCTCTTCCAGACCTTCTCAGTCCAAACCCAGATCTAGCAGAGCACCCAGGCTTCAGACCCAGGGTACGCACAGGACTAAGCAGTGGGGGGCCTCCACTTCCAAATCTGGGAGTAATAAAACTCCCTCCTATGGTAAACTGTCTCAATGACTTCTTTTTAAAACTTCCAAGCACTTCTCAACTGACTGCTCCTTTGTGTGGAAAGATTGCTCTTCATGCAAAGAACTGGGAACTTATTACCCAGGACAAATGGGTTTTAAATATAGTGTCCCAAGGATACAGATTTCACTTCCACACGTTACCAACACCAAGCGGTTGGCCAGATCTACCCCTAAATCAGTGGGCAAAGGCCCAAAAGCAAGTACTCTCTCTCTTAAGCATAGGGTCTATTCAGTTGGTACCACAATAGTAAAAGGGACAAGGTTTCTACTCGAGACTTTTCCTGATACCCAGAAAAGGCAATTCATGGCGTCGTATCCTGGACCTGTCTACTCTAAACACCTTTTTGGTGATTCCAAAATTAAAGATGCTGACTCTTCACCAGTTGCTTCCTATGCTAGGCAAAGATGCCTAGTTGGCAACACTAGATGTAAAGGAAGCATACCTGCACATCCCAATCAGGGAATCTTGCAGAATATACCTACGCTTCAAAGCAGGCTTACACGCACTATCAGTTCTCTGCACTGCCCTTTGGTTTATCTACTGCGCCCAGGGTATTCACAAAGTGCCTAGCTCCAGTCATTGCATTTTGCAGGCAAAGAAATATTCAAATATACCCATACCTGGACGATTTTCTAATTCAGGCAGAAAGCCAAGACATACTTTTGAATCATCTGGCCTTTGTACAAAGGATGCTAACTTGTCGGGGGTACACCATAAACGAAAAGAAATCACACCTGGTACCCTGTCAACAAATTATATTCCTGGGAGCAAGCTTGAATACAACTTCCCAGATGACTTTTCTCACGCCAGAGAAACAAATTCATTTGACAACCTACTTCAAACAAGTGACCACAAAAACCCTGTTATCTGCACGGCAAATACTACAAGCTTTGGGGTTCATGGCCTCCTGCATTCTTCTAATTCCATATGCAAGACTGCATATGAGTAAACTACAATGGTATCTAAAAAGCCTATGGTGTCAACATTCTCAGGATCTAGAAGCAATGATTGCTATCATAGCTTGCCTACTCCTAGAGTTCCTTTGGTGGGCAGAGGCCCGTCACCAAAACAAGGGACTACCATTCACACTACCCCCTGCCGCCCAAACCCTAACAACAGACGCATCAGACTATGCATGGGGGGCTCACCTGGCAGAGAAGTGCATTCAGGGCAAATGGAACCCAAGTCAAATGCACCTGCATATCAATTAAAAATAAATGTTAGCTGCACAGAATGCTCTGACAGCCTTCAAGGACCACATTCTTCCAGGACAGTTGATGGTAAAGACGGACAACACCAATGTTATGTGGTACATGAACAAGCAGGGGGTACCCATACTTACCCCCTCTGCAGACTAGCCATGGCATTGCGGAACACAGCCCTGAGCTACCAAGTGCATCTACAAGCTCAGTTCCTGCCAGGAAAACTAAATACACTGGCAGACGGACTAAGCAGAAACCTCATGGACCCACACGAGTGGAAACTGGAACCAAGGATTTTCAACATGTTGACAAGCAAATGGGGGAGCCCAGATATAGACCTGTTTGCCTCCCCCCAGAACTGTCAGGTGGACAAATTTTGTACAAGGACTCCCCACAAACATGCATGGAAAGTGGATGCTTTGTCCTACAGCTGGAAAAACCTATGTTTATGCCTTTCCTCTTCTGCCTCTGCTCTCCAGAGTACTACTAAAGATCAAGCAAGACAAACCAAGGACAATTTTGATTGCACCAGACTGGCCACGCCAATACTGGTACCCCCTCTTACGCAATGTGTCACTGTTGGCCCCATGGCACCTGCCTCAGACTCCTATCCTGTTGTCTCAGCAGGAGAACCAGATTCTGCACCCTCAGCTTCAAACACTGAACCTAGAAGCCTGGCTAATTTCCTAATCTCTCCTTTACCATCCCTCAGTAAACCAGTGATGGATATCATTTTAGAGGCAAGGAGGCCTGATTCTGTGCCTGGAACCAATCTCAAGGGATGAGCACAGCAGCGCCCAATTTACCTCAGATTTTACAATACTTAACTGAGATGCTTCACAAGGGCCTGTCTTTTTCCTCCATAAAAATTCACACCTCAGCCATTTCAGCTCATTATAACACAGAACCTCCTCTCTTCTCTCATCCACTGCTCAAGCAGTTCCTCAGAGGGGCCAAAAATTTAAGACTCCCCAAGAGAGCTCCAACTCCAGCCTGGCACCTTAACCTTGTATTGGAGAAACTCACTCTTCCTCCTTTTGAGCCAGCTGCTACTACAGATTTAAAATTCCTTTCTTGGAAAACAGCTTTCCTTTTAGCAATCACTTCAGCTAGAAGGGTATCTGAATTACAGGCCCTTATGGCAGTGGAGCCTTTCATCGTCTTTCATGTGGACAGGGTGTCCCTCAGAACCAATCTGGGAGGGTGGCATAATGGTTAAGGTGTTTGCCTTACAAGCACAAGGTTCAGGGTTTGTGTCTCACAAAGGATAATTGGCTAGGCTTAAAATGGCTCGCAAGGGCAGTTAGCTTAGTACTAATCTATAAACCTATAAACCTCCTTCATGCCCAAGGTGGTATCCAGTGTGGCTCTTAATCAGTCCATCCATTTGTCAACCTTCTTTCCTAATCCACAGAACAAAGGGAATGGATACTGCACTCCTTAGATGTGCACAGACAACTTAGAGTCTACTTGGACAGGACTAAACCTCAAAGGAAATCTGAACAACTGCTGGTGGCATTTGCTGCAGGGACAGAGGGGAAGGCCATTTCAAAGCAAACCATTTCTAAATGGATAGGCCATTGCATTCATTTCTGCTATAAGCACCATGGAAAACCTATCCCACAGGGGATCAGACCTCATTCAGCCAGGGCTGTATCTACCTCTGCAGCCTTTCTCAGAGGCGTCCCTACCAGGGACATCCTAGAAGCTGCTACCTGGAATTCTGTACATACTTTCACCAAGCATTACCATTTGCCAATTTTCTCTAAATCCAGAGCTGGCTTTGCCACTTCCGTCTTGCAGGGTCTTATAGCTGGTCCTAATGTTATCTAAATTCCTCCTCCCATCCTTAGCTTTGGGAATCTACCCAAATGTGATGACTGCAACAATGAAACATGAAGAACATAGTACAGTTGTGTACACTTACCATAAATGTAGATTTTCAAGTGTATTCACTGTTGCAGTCCTGTTTACCCTCCCTCCAGCCCCCTGACTTCTTTTGGCTATACTTCTACTCTCCTTTATTATGCTTAAAAGCTTTTTGGTGTAATTGCTTTTTTGTTGGAGGTATAACCTTGTATTTTTATATATTTAATTGCTTCCCATTAGGGGGGCACCTGACATCTGGGACAAGAAAAACTGATGAAATGGTGTCGGCTGCATGTTTTATACCTCTGACGACCTGATGTCATGGAAGAAGAGACAGCAACTGATGCAGGACCCAAGACTTTGTTAATCAGACTAACTGAGGGCTACTGCAAGCAGATAACCCAAATGTGATGGCTGCAACAGTAAATAAACTCAAACATCTACGTTTATGGTACGTGTACACAACTGTACTGTCTCTGACATCCAAAGGAGGTATTATGAGCTGTTACAAACAAAATCTCCTAAACCTTCATCTGTTCCTCCTGTTCTGACTGCCTTGCTGGTTACATTTGCAAGTGCTTCCTTGATTTCTGATTCCCAACTTCCAGCCTGCAAGACATCTGACTTCCTTTATAAGGTGCTTGAGGCCTTTAAGTACCTTTACAAGTGTCCTCTTTCAGATCCTGCTATAGTATCTCTGTTTCTGCAGACAAGTGGTCCAACCTTTTATCCTCTTCAAAACGTCTCCCTTCTGACAAAGACATTCAGGCTATAGAGAGGCTGGGGAAAAAAGTTTATACTTCTGCTATTCCGGCCTTTAGGGCCATAAATTATCAGACTGATATGACCAGGTATGTCCTGGCTGTTTTCTTTCAACTCGGGGGGGGGGGGGGCTTGTCAGACATACCTGACTCTGATAGCAAGCTGTCCTTTCTTTAGTGAGTTCCACTTCACAGATAACTCTTCATTCTATCAAATGTTATAATGCAGTTGTTGCATCTTCCAGGGCTTCTGCTTTAGGTTCAGTTATGAGTAGGTAGTCTTGGCTACACATACATGCTTTACTAGATGATATTATGGCCAAGCTTCAAGTTGCTCCACTGGACAACCAAAATCTTGTTTGATACTGCTGCTGACCTGTTTAAGACTCTACAAGACAATGGTAAAGTTATGCAAGACCTTAAAGAAGTCTTTGTGCTAGCCCCAAATTTCAGAGAAACTATCCTTCTTTATCTGCTTTTGTTCATAGGCAACCTCATCAACCTCCTAAAGGAAAAAGGTTTGTAAGCACGTTTTCTGTTATATCCACCCAGACTTATAAGAATCAAAAGCCTCCCTTTCAGTACAAATTTGCTTCCATCTGATATTTCTCCTTCTTCCCTTGTCCAGGAATTCCTGTCTTTCCCTGTTGGGCAACAGATTACATCAGGCTATTGGGTACTTTCCATTATTCATCACGGTTATTTCATGGTATGGGAATCCCTTCCCCCTTTTTCAGATCTTCCTCGGCCTCCTCCAGACAAATATTCTCACTTTTCTGTAGTCCTGCAAGATCTGTTAGATCAAGGAGCCATCCCATCAATTCCAGACTCCCAACAAGGAAAAGGGCTTTATTTAAGGATGTTTCTGATTCCAAGAAAAGAAGGGGTCATTGAGATCTGTCCTAGACCTTTCCTTTCTCAACACCTGTCTAAAGTTTCCTTCTTTCAGGATGCTTTCCCTCTAGATTCTATTTCCCCTCTTGCTTCCCCAGGCATGTTTAGTCGCTCGAGATCTAAAGGATGCATATCTTCATATACCCCTTCTCCCTCTAGACAGGAAGATTTTTACCTTTCTCTGTTCCTCTCATTTTCAATACTCTGCTTTGCCCTTAGGTTCTGCTACAGACCCAGGGGTATTCACCAAATGTCTGACCCCTGTAATATTCTTTTACAGGATTTGTGGAATCCAGATATTTCCATATCTGTTTGGGCCAGTGTCTTTAGGTTCCCTTCCAACCCCGGCTACTTCAGGAACTACACTTTGCCATGCCTTTTCAGTGCACTCTGGGATTCACCATCAAGTCTCAAAGTCAGTTCTGACTCCTTTTCAAGAACAAATTTTTCGGAGTTGCAGAGTCCTGACCATTCCAATATTGGCCTCTCTACTGTCTCCCGGGTTTTTTTCTCTAACGACCTACTTCCAGTATTTGCTCTTCCTCTCTGTCATTCTGCAAGGGAATTTCTTAGAGCCTTGGGGTTCATGGCATTTACCATCCCCGTGATTCCTTTTGGCAGGCTTCATATGAAATAGCTTCAGTGGTACCCCAAAGTGGATTGACTCCAACATTGCCACTCTCTACAGTTTCTAGTTCCTCTACTACCCTGCTTTAAACTTGAGTTTGATTGATGGATTCAGCAGATCTTCCTCAACCCAGGCCTGCCTTTTCAGACTCCTTCGCCCACTGAAGAGGTTTTCATAAATGCTTCTGATCAGGGGTGGGGAACTTCTTGCAACAATCTGTGGGGTTAGGGTCTCTGGCCCCTTCATCAAAGATCAGAACACTTCAACATAAAAGAGGTGAGGGTGCTCATTCTTGAACTACAGGCCTTCCATTCCTTTTGGGCTCCTGGTCAGAGCTCTAAAGGCCTTTGCAGACAATACCACAGTCATGTGGTACATCAACAAACATGGGTGGCACAAAGTCTTATATTCTTTGCAGACTAGCTCTTCAGGCCTTGAACTTTGTGATCTACCACCAGATAATCCTCCAGGTGGTCAGCATCCCTTCAGAACTTGACCAGTTAACAGACTCTCTCAGCAGGTCCAAGACACAACCCCATGAATGGTTGATTCACAGGGAGGTGTTTCTGGATATTGTACATTAATGGGGTATTCCTCAAGTTGATCTGTTTCCTTCCACTCTGTACAGACAACTTCCTCATTTCTGTTCCAGAGTCCCAAGTCCTTTGGCTTGGAAGCTGGACTCCATGTCCTTTTCCTGGAAAGGAATATTCCTGTATGCCTATCCTCTTTTTGTGCTTCCCAGGGCTCTACACAATGTCATGAAGGACTCCCCCAGAATCTTGCTGGTGTCTCCCTTTTGACACAGCATTGATTCCCCCCTTGTCTCTCAAGTGGCCAGGAGCAATCATCATGAGTTATTTTAGCAGATGGAAGATCTCACACAAGTCAAGGGGTTTCTCGTGCACCCTTACTTGTCTACTTTTCAATTGACATTTTGGGTGATAGAGTTTTGATTCCCTTTAGACACCAGTTTTCTTGGAATGTGTTCATGGTTCTTCAGGAAGCCAGGAAACCCACTATCAGAAAATCCTATGTGGCTAAATGGAAGAGATTGTCTGTTTAGTGTCTAAAGCATTACTAGAATCCCTTTACAGTGGGGTCCCTGTGGTCCCTTATGCTAGCCTAGCATACTTTTCTGTTAAAGCTCATCTGTCAACAGTCTGTACTTGTTTGCCCCTGAGCCATCCTCCATTGGCCTCTTGTTTTGACGTAAAACAATTCCTTAAAGGCATCCTTCATATCAGGCCTTCAAGAAAACCTAGTTCTCCCTCTTGGGACCTTAACGTTGTCCTTGAATAACTCAGGCTCCTTTTGAGCCAGTTTCCTCTTCCTCCTTGCAACATTGCAAGTGGAAGGCTGTTTTTTGGTTGCTCTTCAGCCAAGGGAGATTTTGAACTTCAACCTCAGATGGCAGGTCCCCCCTTTTCGAATTTTCATAGAGACAGTTTCTCTCTACATGCTAACCCTTCTTTTATGCCCAAGGTAGTTAATGAGTTGTCCTTCAATAATTCTGTTCAACTTTTTCCATTTTTCCTTCTCCACAATCTGCTAGTGAGAAGGTGCTTCACACGTTGGGTTTGCATAGACAGCTCAGATGTTGTTTGGATAAGACAAAGGCTATCTGGAAATCTGAGCAACTTTTTGTTTCTTTTAATACCAGGATATTTTGTCTGGCAGTTTCTAAGCAAGCCATCTCCACCTAAATTTCTAAATCCATTTATTTTTGTTATTCCTTTCATGGTAAACAGCTCTCAGCTTCAGTTCAAACTCATTCTACAAGAGTGGTGGCCTCTTCTGGCGCATTCTTCAAGGGTGTGGATACTAGAGCCATTCTTGAAGCTACTACTTAGTCCTCTGTCCACACTTTTACTAAACATTATAAGTTGGATGTCATTTCCAGAGCCAGGATAGGGTTTTCCAGGGCTATCTTTCATGAGTTTGTAGAGGATTCCTCTGTGCCTTCCTCCTCCCATCCTTTACAGTAACGTCTGTCATCTCCCACATTTCATGAATATTGCAACAGTGTAAGATCTTAGCATAATAGTAGATGTCCTACTTTTCACTGTTGCAGTATTCAGTCCATCCCTCCTGCCCCCTTTTCTCTTGTTTCTGTTGGTAACACTCTGCTGGTCAAGGGGTCTATTCCTTTCCTTGCTCTATTTCTCTCTCTCTCTGTTTCCTTCCTGGATGCACACGTCCTACTTTATCCTGGGGTTGCTGTAGTTCTCCTGAAGCACTTAGGCCTTTAAGCATGTATGTGTCACCTTTATGCCCTACACCTGCACGGGGGGGGGGGGGCATACATCTGATATATGATGCTGAGAGGATGTAAAGGCTTTGCTGTACTGGCTGGACATTGGGCTATCTTCGGCAGGAGATCCCACGTGTTATAAATAATGCAACGGTGAAATATAGGACATCTGTTATGGTAAGATCTTACACAACTGTACTCTCTACCAGGTAGATGGCAGTAGTTGAAGTTCCTCACATGGAAATTAGCCTGAGGATCAAATAGGTCAGCGGTCCCCAACCACCAGGCTGTGGACTGAACCAGTACTGGGCTGCACAGAAAGAATAAAAATCTTTTTATGTTGTGCACCTGACTGTTCAGAAAAAAACTGTATGTATGTGTATGAGTGTGTTTGTGTCTGCGTGTGTGAACGAATGCGTGCATGAAAGCAAAATGAATGCATGTGTGTATGCGAGAGAGTGAACAGTGAGATTGATCGAGCCATTATTTTACACTTGCTAAGCAGTGCTTTTGCTGTTTAATGAGTGTAAAGTAAAAATAAATGAAACCAAAAAAATTGTGTGTGGGTGTGTTTCTCTCTGCATGTATGAGTGAATGTGTGCATAAAAGCAGAAGAAACTGTGTGTGTGTGTGTGTGTGTGTGTGTGTGTGTGTGTGTGTGTGTGTGTGTGTGTGTGTGTGTGTGTGCGCAATAGTTAAGGGGTTTGTGTACCTCTCAACCTCTCCCCACAAGAAATCTGGACAGAGCCACAAATAACGAGGAACTAACGACCAAAAATAAGGACAGATATTAAATACTGCTGTTTTAAACTTCGAAGGTTGTTAAAACAATAGGGTTAACAATGGCATGTATATTATCTGAACGATATGAAGTCTGAAACTCAAATGCCTGTAGTTACTTAATGACTTCAATCCCCAGTCATTTGCCAGAAAACTACACATTTTATGAGGATGGGACCAAACATAGAAGCCAAAAATCTGAACAGTTGAAAGGTATGCTGTGTTGACTGTTAATCAAGATATCTGGATAAACCTAAAATAAATGAGGGACAAAAGCTCAAAATAGGAACATATTTTACTTGATTATTAGGATTTGTGTTAGCATACATTTTCTGAAACAGAGGTATGCTTGCAAGAGAGGGAGCGACAGTAAAGAGGTTTGCATACCACTGGACCTTACAGCTGAAGAAATCTGGATAAACCCTAAAATAAAGAGGGAACAAAGGCTCAAAAATAGGAACAGATTTTAATTACTGCTCTTAGAAAATTACAAACTTGCTTAAATAAAAGGATTTATTTATGAATTTTCTGAAGAAAATAATAGTCAGAAACTCAAATGTATGCCATTATTTAGTAACTTCAGTCTCCAATAACTGGCAACAAACTAAACGTTTTAGGAGTAAGGGACCAAAAAGTAAAGTAAATGCCTGGATATTTTTAAGTGTTCTATTTTGGATATAAAATACCTCCTCCACCACCATTAGCTTGTATTACAGCAAGTTTGAAACATTAGGTGGAGGAACTATTTTACATCAAAAATATATAAAACATAATATAGTACTTAAAAAAATAAGTACAATGCAACAATTTTACAGAGATCCCATTCTCTAAGAGCAATAATGCCCTCCAGGGTGTGTGTTAATGTGTAATTAACACCCTTCCAGGGGTGTAGAGGCCCTCTGCATATGGCGTTGGGCCTCATAACACCCCTGGGCGGGCATTAGTTACACATTAATACATACCCTATCAGGCGTTACTGCATGCTTATTATGCATGCGCATGATGGCCGGTCCCTGGAAAATTGTCTTACATGAAACCGGTCTGTGGTGCAAAAAAGGTTAGAGACCACTGACATAGGTAGTCCTTGGGCCCAGCCAGGGCGCAATCACAGAGCCCGAAGCTGAGAAGGTAGGCCCATTGATAACATTCCTGGAGGTAACTCCTGTACTAAAATGGCCTTCTGGACCATGCAGATGCTGATCTCATTTTTGACTAATGGGGGTTTGAACCTGGAGACATTAACTTCATGAAATAACAAGACTGTCAGATGAAGCCTGTCAGCTGCCTGTTGATCTCCAAGAATTTGAAGCTACCTAGTCTAGTCCTGGAAAACAGTCTCTAGAGTAACCTGGCCATGGGTCAAGGATGCTTAAAACTGAGGACTCCCCGAGTTTGCTGCAGGGCTTATTGTTCAGGTTCTAAACTTTAAACAAAGATATCTGGTGGGAGCTACAGTTTGTGGTGCAAGAGTGCACACTTAATAAATGTGGCCTGCTGCTAACTCTGGGTTCAGGGTAGGCACCTCATAGAGACACACCAACTTCTTTTGACATGCTTCTGGATACTAGATCTCATTCATCCAACATAAAAAGCTGATTTTTCACATGCTCAGATACACTTAAGACCATGAGCTAGTTAATTCTTTGAGCTAGTGGGGGTGGTGGTCTCTCTCACATATGTTTCAGTGCAGAGTCTGTGGACGCAAAGGCCATTAATTCTGAGATGGACAAGTGAAGGGACTTCTTATCCTACACCTGTCACTCCTCTTAGGAGGGACCCTGAAATTCATTTGTTCCTCTGTGGACTGTTCATCCTTCTGCCACGATATGCCTGAAGGCATATCTAAGAAAAGAGGAAGAGGTGTGTGTTATCCTGCTGTGGAAGTCTGACATTATTTTGTCCAGGAAGCACCATGACTGTGGTCTTGCAGAGCCAAGAAGGATGGACATTCTTTGCTCATCTGTGGCTTAATGGAGTATCTCCTTCACCATACATCCTTGAGCTGGCTTTGGTGTACTGTCCATTGCACGTCTCAGGGACCAAAGCATCTTATTACATTTTCACCATATATAGAGCTGTATGTTGTAGTCAGGTGTGGCAGGAGAGTGTATTCCTTCACCATTTTTGTCTGTAGGGCCTTCAGCTGTTCATCTCACTTGTCGTTGCATTCCTTCCTGCTGAGCAGGCTTCAGTAAAGCTTGCCAATCACCCCAAAGCTGGGCTGCAGGAGGAGGTGATTATGACTTTGCCCACAGTTTGCATAGTGGTCTTCCATGTGGTTGGTTATAATTTTAACTGTGCTGGTACTGTAGTTTACATCTTCACCTAGAGATTTTCCTGCACTGGATGGTGTGGCTTAGATTGCTTTCCCTTGAGGAGCTTTGAAATATTCTGTGTGCGCAATCTGTCAATATTTGGTGGATGAACACTTAAGGAGGAGGAGGAAGAGCCTCACAACTGTGGTAGGACTTTTGACTCCATGTCCTTCCTGTTCTTTTCTAAGCCTTGCCAACCCTAGAATGAAATGACTCCTCCTTGCAGACTGAGGAAGACACTTGTATGTCATATGCCCTTGCTCCACCCAGCCATGAGAGAGAGACTTCTGGTCTAGACACAACAGTTTTGACTATATTTTTGATTGGCATATGTGTTAATGTGTGCATGTGTGTGAGGGGATTGGTTCTTCAAGGTGATCTCAGCTTGGAGAATTGTCATCAAGGACCAGTGGGTTCTGAAGGAGGTCACAATTGGCAATGTCTCGCAGCTGTTGGGCACTGTCCTAGAAAGAGCTCTGGTAAGTGACCAAACTATCTTAACAAAGCTTTTGCAACAGGTACAGACTCTGTTCCTGAAAGAAGCCATAGACGCTGTCCATTATTTAAAGCGGGTTGGGATTTTCTTCTTGGCTCATATGAGTTCAGAAAGGGATGGATGGTTTTTGCCCCATCTTGGACCTTGACAGGTTCATGCAGGACATGGAATTGTAACTATGCTGGGGGGAGTGGGAGGTGGTTGCCCTGGATGCAAGTTGTTAATGGGACTGATCAGGGATTTTCTTCTTGGCTCATATGAGTTCAGAAAGGGATGGATGGTTTTTGCCCCATCTTGGACCTTGACAGGTTCATGCAGGACATGGAATTGTAACTATGCTGGGGGGAGTGGGAGGTGGTTGCCCTGGATGCAAGTTGTTAATGGGACTGATCAACAGTAAAGCCAAATCCTCAGTCAGGCAGGAATGCAGTACTAGAATATGTGCAGGCTGAAACCATAGCAAGGAGCTAGCTTAAGCTTCCTTTTTGCTACAATTCATACAGTTTAGAGGATTGGAGGACCTCAACTTTAGAATGACTTTGTTTTGGTCATGGGGGGCATCATTTTGAGGGCTAGCCAAGGATCCAGTTCAGCTAGATGCAATTCTGGCAGCACATGTGATTTCTGATGGTGACTGAGAATTATATCCCATGTGTCATATGGTAGTGGACAGTGTCACTAGATATGAACGATGCCTTTGGCATGTCAGTGTTTGATTCCACACAGGAAAATCCTACTTTTCATGCCGAGTAGGCACCATTTCAGTCACTGATATTCCCATTTAGGTTTTCATTAACACTGAGTGTTCATCAAGGTTTTGGTGATGTCTGCTAAAGCCTTTTCAGAGAGTGATTTCTGTGTGTTCCACTACCTTAATAAATGCCTCGTTGTGGGCCTGCTTGTAAATTCCTTGGTTACATTTCTGATAGGGGTGCTCCCATGATGACAGTATCTTGGGAGTTACCAGGAATTGGGAGAAATCTTCTTTAATCACTTCTCAGAAAATTACCTTTATAAGCATGTAGTAGGACCCATTGTGGGTCTAGTCATTTCTGCAAGTGAGAGTGGCAGGAGGCCATGAACTTAGTATCCTTGGAGAGGATTTTCTGCAGGTTCCATGCTTGAACCCTACTGCAACTTATGTATTTGCTGACCACCACAGTTTGCATTGTGCAATGGACTTGAAGGCATCAGGAGATGTTGACACACACTCTTAACTGCAGAGTTCTCGACATAAGTTGCTGGGTCCTGGAATGGTGAACAGTTCTTACTAACTTTCAGGTGGTGCTTCCATTTCTTCAACTGTACTTCATAACAGAAGCTAGCATCAAATGTTTTGTTTAAGTAAGCAAGGAGGCAACAATTCATACTTAGATGCAGGGAGATTAACATCTTGGCAGTCATGCATTAATAGGAATATCACTGTTTCAGTGCTTTTCATCCATACAGGTGAGCTTTCTGGTAGACTGTCTGACCCACTCCTCCAGTCATCGTGTTGAGCTGTAGAGTCAGATGGCATGCCTAGATCAGATTTTCCTGGAATGGGGCATTCCAGACACTGCTTTCTTTGCCACCTGGAAGAGCATAATTCTGCACCCTTTTATGCTTATGTTAGTAGGGCAAGGGAGGTTGAGTTGGAACCATTCTTCATGCTGTGGCAAGGGAGATTACTGTACGTTTTCCCACCATTTCTCCCATGCCTCATCTCAAAGCTCAAGGCAGAAAGGCCAAGGCTTATTCTTAACGCCTCTTAATGGCCAAGAAATTGTTTCAGATTCTCAGATCTCTGAGTGAATGACACTTTTTCCTAGATATAGGTCTGCTAAAGTTAAGGTGATGGCTAGCTTCATCTCTTTTCCTGGATGCTATTTTACATCCTCTGATTCCACTGGAGCTACTGTTTGGAATTTTAGAAGCAATAAAGACTGTTAAGAAGTCTTCCTTCAGGAAAACTTGTTCTGCCAAGTGAGAACATTTTAATTTTAGTTGGAAATGGTACCCAATGCTGTTTCTGTCAACGTAAGAGTTGTCTAGATGTACCTCATATACGTCCTTCCATATTATTGTTGCATTATTCTTCACTGCAGGGATTCCCTGCCATGGGTAGCCAAATATCCGGCCAGTATACCAAAGTCTTAGGATTTTATAGCTATCATACATCTCACGTATGCTCCCCGCTCAGGGCATAGGGCATAAAAGTGATGTATGGAAGTACAAAACTTAGAACATTTCTGCCAGTCCGAATGCCATTGTTGATCATCCATTGGAATGCTGCTGCTTCTGTGCTGGTTATCAAACTGTGTTTCAGAGAAGTGCTCTGTTAGTGTTTCTTCTTATTCTTTTTTTAGTTTTGGGAATTTACATGTCATCCAGAAAAGGAAAATGCCAGTGTGGGAAGCAGAATCCCTGTAAGAGTCATCACAAGCCATGTCTCTTCTGTATGGGTGCTTCTCACAACCATACTGAGTGTTTTATCTGCCCTGTGTTTGTCCCTGAGAACCTATGTAGTCGTCTCTCCCCCTTGTCCATTTACCTGGAGAACTGATGTCTTATGTTGTTGGAGCAGGGTGTTATGGCAGAATCTTCCTGATGTTATTCATGTTTCACTGTTGCAGTCATCACATTTGGGTTATCTGCTTGCAGTAGCCCTCAGTCGGCCTGATTAACAAAGTCTTGGGTCCTGCGTCAGTTGCTGTCTCTTCTTCCATGACCTCAGGTAGTCAGGGGTATAAAACATGCAGCCGATGCCATTACATCAGTCTTTCTTGCCGTCCAGTGCCCGAAGCAGAAGCAGTTCGCAAGTGCCAGTCACCTGACTCCTAAAATTTTCGTTTTCAAGTTTCAGAACCAAAGTCTTCGACTAAAGCTAAGTACCCCTTTAGGGAAACTTTTTCTTGTTCTAAACCGATTGTCAGTAAAAGTAAATAATTGCATTTCTTGTGGAAAGCAAATACCTCATAAAGATTTTCATTCGTACTGTATTCCTTGCCTAGGCCCTGACCACGACGTACCTTGCTGTTGGTTTTGTGCCTTATTTATACAACGAACTATCTGTCATTGGTATATTTTCACTTCTAAATATTTTGGTGTTTGGTTCAATTATCTAGATATGTCTTCAGTAAGCCATCCGACTACTGATATTCCAAAAAAACGTAAAGATGTAATGGCATCGGCTGCATGTTTTATACCCCTGACTACCTGAGATCAAGGAAGAAGAGACAGCAACCGACGCAGGACCCAAGACTTTGTTAATCAGGCCGACTGAGGGCTACTGCAAGCAGATAACCCAAATGTGACTTCAACTACCCAAACATTGACTGGGAAAACTACTCAAGCCCAAACACCCTCGCCCAATGGTTCCTTGAATTTATAAACTCTAACGCGATGGAACAACTGGTCACCACTCCCACAAGAGGGAACAACATATTGGACCTGGTCATCACCAACATGGGGACTCTATGTTCCACACCAGAGATAAACCCCTCATTGGTAAGATCAGACCATAAACAAATTTCCCTGGACATCCATATCCCGTCCCCACCCCCAGCCAAGGAAATCACTGTAAAGAATTTCTCAAAAGCCAACTTTGCACTTCTCAAGACTGAGGTGGAATCCTTCAAAGCCCCCAGGCCAGAGGATAATACAGCCCAATCCACAGAATCCTTTACAAATGCATTCTTTGAGCACCTGCAGGAATGCATGGATCGTGCTATCCCAAATAAAACCAAGACTCACTCCACCAAAAACAGGAGACCGGTCTGGTGGACCCCGCCCATAAATAAGCTATACAACAGAAGGAGGAATCTACTACATGACAGAGCAAAATCCCAGAAAGGGAAGGCATCTCTGATCAGTATTAGCAAGAAACTTCGATCCCTCATAAAATCATCAAAGGCCAGTTTCGAAAGAAAAATTGCCCTAGACACTAAAGATAATCACAAGGCCTTCTTTAGTTATGTCAGGAATAGGGGTGGAAACTCCCAGATATGCTCTGAAGTGTTGCATAACGGTACAAAATATACCGAACCTACAGACATAGCCAACATCCTGGCAGACAGATTCAGCGCAAACTTCTCCTCCCCTTCCCCCCCAAAGGAGCAAATGCCTATCCCAACTGAATGTAACCTCCCTGGCATCACAGATGCACAGGTGAAAGCTCTCTCTCCAAAGCAAAAAACACAGCATTTTTGGGACCGGACGGTGTCTCAGGCTGTGTCTTACACGAGCTCCAAGAACTAAACCCTCACATTGTCACTGTTCAAATTAGCCTTACTACAGGATATGTACCCAAAGAATGGCGTACAGCTACAGTGGTCCCACTCCACAAAGGTGGTGCCACAACGGACCCCGGGAACTATCGCCCCATAAGCCTGACTAGTCTGGTCTGTAAAGCTATGGAGCGTATTATCATGGAACTCATAAACAAAGACATTGGGAGCCTCCTGACACTGGACCCTACCCAATTCGGCTTTGTTAAAGGCAGATCTTGCCTCTTAAACCTAGTTGATTTCTTTGAAACAGTTACCAAAGCCATAGATGAGGGCAAGGTAGTCCACACAGCCTACCTGGACCTCGCAAAAGCCTTCAACACAATATCCCACTCGGGCATCATAAATAAGCTTACCAGCTTAAATATCAACCCCTATATCACAAGATGGGTTGCAAACTGGCTCAGAGATAGAACCCACATGGTCAGAATCGCAGGTGCCATGTCCGAATCCAAATCAGTTACAAGTGGCGTCCCACAGGGCTCAGTTCTGGGACCTCTCTTGTTCGGTATATACTTCTCTGAGGTTCAGGCTAACACGGGGGGATTATGGCTGACAAAGTTCGCAGATGACTGCAAACTGGGGGCCATAATCGAATCTCCAGCTGACACAAGCATCCTCCGAAAGGGTCTCACAGAGATGGATGCTTGGTGCCAGAGCCACGGTCTCAAGCTAAATGCTAAAAAGTGCATAGTCATCCCCTCTGGGAAAAACAAGGTGCCCACAAATTACCACATAGGTGGTAATCCATTAAGTACGGAAGAAGTAATTAGAGATTTGGGGACCGACATAGATAGTAATCTCTCCTTTGATAATCACGTTGCCAAAGTGGTTAGAAAGACCTTCTATATAGCCCACCTTATCACGAAAGGGTTCGCATCTAGATCAAGAGAGGTCATTGTGCCCATCTACTGCCACTCATCAGGCCCATAATTGAATACAATGCCTTTTGGGATGTACCTTACCCGACACCTGCAGCAACTGGAGAGACCCCAAAAGTACCTCACCAAGAGCATCATGGGCTACAAACAGATGTCCTATGCAGCTCGGCTAAAGAAACTCCAGCTCTACTCAGTTGCTTACCGCCTGCTCAGAGGCGATCTATGCCTGACGTACAAAGCCATGTCAAACCCAGAATTAATGGACATGCTCCACCTCAAAAAAATCCAAGTCCCTTAGAGCTACACGCTCCAGGGACTTAAACCTCAGCAGAAAAATAAATAGGACATGCTGGAGGGACAGATTAATTTCCCAGAGGCTCCCCTCACTCAGGAATAGAATCCCAATTCATGTTAGACACAGCCCCTCGCTGACTCTCTTCAAGCGAAATCTGGACGCGTGGATGGGAAATCGCAAATTCTCCCCTGGGATCTTCTCTGTGTCCCTGCTAGACAGAGGCACAGTAAACTAATCTTAAAAGGGTACCTTCTGTGACCTACTTTACAGAGGCACAGTAGGCTAATCAAATAGGGAGGCGGAAGCCAAATACACTCTGGCTAGGCTTATAAATGCCCTAGGGCAGATAGCCTAGTATCTACCTATGAACCTATAAAGATAGAAACCGGCTGCCTAGGTCCAAAGCTGCCGACACTTCTAAGCCAGTCGCCAGTACTCAGTGAGGAGCTTTCGCAGCTTCTGATACCCACTATCTCAGATTCGCAGGCCTCTACTGGGACCCATTAGGAGTCCGGTATGCCGCAAGATGCTTCGACTATGGAACCTGTGGATGTCTCTACCTTGGATGGGTCTGGAGCCGCTGGGCAGACACCGGCTTCTGAGGGTGTATTCAGGCCTACTGACTTGCATATCAAACCAACACCATCTTCTTCTTCAAGGCCTAAAACTCGAACCATGCCTGACCGCATGGTCAGGCCTCTATGTCTAAAAAACAAATAAGAATGGCTGAAGACCTTATTACTTTAATCAGGGGAAACCAACCCTCCCCCTCTAAGAGACCTAGGATGGAGTTTGCTTATGATACTTCTGACCAGGATTCTGAAATTTCTGTTTCCTCTGATGACCAGGATTTACTTTTATCTACCTATGAGGATTCTGATGCTAAGGACTCTGTTCCCTCTGCTTCCCCCCAGAGGATTTTTCTTTTGGTGAAACCTTGCATACTCTTAGGGAGCATTTTCGTTGGGAAAGTCAGGATTTCTCTGATTCTAAAAAGAGGCTTAGGGATTTCTTATTCCTGCCCCAGCACAGGCCTTTAGCTATCCCTCCTGTACTGGGCATTGTTGATGATGCTTTTTCGGAATCTAGCCTGGCCCCTGACTCTTTACCTCCCAGAAAACCTGATAGATATTACAGGGTTCCTGATTCTCACAAGTTCGTTTTCAAAACTCCTACTGTGGATGCTGAGGCCATTTCACAGGGACCCAAGGGCATTAAAGCTACTACTGCCAAAAATCCTACCCCCTCTGATAGAGACTCCAGGGCGCTGGATAGATGGGGTAAGGTATACACTTCTGCAACTTTGGCAATTAGGAATTTAAACTGCCAGTTTCATATATTAAAGTATCAGCAGCATATTATTGGATTGCTTTAACAGAAACAGATGTTGATTCCTGATTGTGCTGAAAATAAGGACTTACAGGATTTAATGCATTCTGCTGAACAGGTTGGAAAACATACTTTGCAATGTGGTTTTGATTCACTAGAGGCATCTTGCAGGGCTGCTGTCACTGGGTCTGTACTTAGAAGGCATGCTTGGCTTAAGGAGCAATCCTTACCAGATCATGTTAAAGCTAAATTACTGGATGCTCCCTTAAATCAGGACCGCATGTTTGGCAACAAGGCAGAAGAAGTTCTTAAAAAGATGGAGGAAAAAGCTAAATCTATGCAAACTGTTAAAGATTTCTTACAAGTACAACCTCCAAGATTTAGTAGCCATTGGACCTCTAACAGTTGATCTTTTCCTGCCTCTTCCAGGTCTTCTCGGTCTAAACCCAGATCCAGCAGAACTCCTAGGCTTCAGTCCCAGGGTACGCACAGGACTAAGCAGTGGGGGCCCCCCCCACTTCCAAATCTGGGAGTAGTAAAACTCCCCCCTATGGCAAACTGTCTCAATGACATAACTTTAAAACTTCCAAGCACTTCTCAAACTGACTGCCCCTTTGAGGGGAAAGATTGTTGTACATGCAAAAAACTGGGAACTCATTACCCAGGACAAATGGGTTTTAAATATAGTTTCCCAAGGATACAGATTTTACTTCCACACGTTACCAACCCCAAACGGTTGGCCGGATCTAACCCAAAATCAGTGGGCAGAGGCTCAAAAGCAAGTACTCTCTCTTTTAATCATAAAGGCTATTCAAACTGTACCAGAAGAGGAAAAGGGACAAGGTTTCTACTCAAGACTTTTCCTGGTACCCAGAAAAGACGGCTCATGGCGTCCTATCCAGGACCTGTCTACTTTAAACACTTTTTTGGTGATTCCAAAATTCAAGATGCTAACTTTTCACCAATTGCTTTGTATGCTAGGCAAAGATGCCTGGTTGGCAACACTCGATTTAAAGGAAGCATACCTGCACATCCCAATCAGGAAATCTTGCAGCAGATACCTACACTTCAAAGCAGGCTACATGAACTATCAGTTCTCTGCACTGCCCTTTGGCTTATCTACTGCGCCCAGGGTATTCACAAAATGCCTAGCTCCAGTCATTGCATTTTGCAGGCAAAGAAATATTCAAATATACCCATACCTGGACGATTGTCTAATTCAGGCAGAAAGCCAGGACATACTTTTGAATCACCTGGCTTTTGTACAGAGGGTGCTAACTTGTCTGGGGTCCACCATAAATGAAAAGAAATCACACCTGGTACCCTGTCAACAAATTATATTCCTGGGCGCAAGCTTGAATACAACTTCCCAGATGGCTTTCCTCACGCCATAGAAACAAATTCATTTGACAACCTACTTCAGACTAGTGGCCACAAAAACCGTGCTATCTGCAAGACGAATACTGCAAGCCTTGGGGTTCATGGCCTCCTGCATTCTTCTAATTCCATATGCAAGACTGCATATGAGGAAACTACAATGGTATCTAAAAAGCTTATGGTGTCAACATTGTCAGGATCTAGAAGCAATGATTCCTATCATGCCTTGCCTAGGGTTAGAGTTCCTTTAATGGGCAGAGGCCTGCCAGCAAAACAAGGGACTACCATTCGCTCTACCCCCTGCCACCCAAACTCTAACAACAAATGCATCAGACTGCGCATGGGGACTCTCCTGGCAGGGAAGTGCATTCAGAGCAAATGGAACCCAAGTCAAATGCACCTGCATATCACTCAAAAAGAAATGTTAGCTATACAGAATGCTCTGACAGCCTTCAAGGACCACATTCTTCCAGGACAATTAATGGTAAAGATGGGCAGCACCACTGTTATGTGCTACATAAACAAGCAGGGGGGTACCCATTCTTACCCCCTCTGCAGACTAGCCATGGCAGTGTGGAACATAGCCTTGAGCTACCAAGTACATCTACAGGCTCAGTTCCTGCCAGGAAAACTAAATACACTGGCAGATGGACTAAGCAGAAACCTCATGGACCCACACGAGTGGAAACTGGAAAAAAAGATTTTCAGCATGTTGAGAAACAAATGGGGAGCCCAGATATAGACCTGTTTGCCTCCACCCAGAACTACCAGTTGGACAAATTTGCACAAGGACTCCCCACAAAGAAGCTTGGAAAGTGGATGCTCTGTCCTTCAGCTAGAAAAACCTATCAATTTATGTCTTTCCTCCTCCGCCTCTCCTCTACAAAGTACTTCTAAAGATCAAGCAGGACAAACTAAGGATGATATTGATTGCACCAGACTGGCCACACCATCACTGGTATCCCCTCCTGCGCAGTGTTTCACTGTTGGCCCCATGGCACCTGCCTCAGACCCCTACCCTGTTGTCTCAGCAGGAGAACCAGATTCTGCACTCCCAGCTTCAAACCCTGAACCTAGCAGCCTGGCTAATTACCTAACCTCTCCTTTACCATCCCTCAGTAAACAAGTGATGGATATCATTTTAGAGGCAAGGAGGCCTAGTACTAGCAAATCTTATGCTGACAAACGGAAAAGATTCTGTGTCTGTAACAAATCTCAAAGGATGAGCACAGCAGCACCCAACTTACCTCATATTCTTCAGTACTTAACTGGGATGCTTCACAAGGGCCTTTCTTTTTCCTCCATCAAAATTCACGCCTCAGCCATTTCAGCTCATTATAACACAGAGCCTCCCATCTTCTCTCATCCACTGCTCAAGCAGTTCCTCAGAGGGGCCAAAAAACCACCCAGGAGAGCCCCAACTCCAGCCTGAGACCTTAACTTTGTATTGGAGAAACTCACTCTTCCTCCTTTCGAGCCAGCTGCTAGTGCAGATTTAAAATGTCTTTCTTGGAAAACAGCCTTCCTTTTAGCAATCACTTCAGCAAGAAGGGTATCTGAATTACAGGCCCTTATGGCAGTGGAGCCTTTCATCATCTTTCATGCGGACAGGGTGTCCCTCAGAACCAGTCCCTCCTTCATGCCCAGTGTGGTATCCAGTGTGGCTGTTAATCAGTCCATTCATTTGCCAACCTTCTTTCCTAATCCACAGAACAAAGGGGAACGGATGCTGCACTCCTTAGATGTGCACAGACAACTTAGATTTTACTTGGACAGGACTAAACCTCAAAGGAAATCTGAACAACTGCTGGTGGAATTTGCGGCAGGAATTTGCTGCAGGGGCAGAGGGGAAGGCTATTTCAAAGCAAACCATTTCTAAATGGATAGGCCATTGCATTCATTTCTGCTATAAGCACCATGGAAAACCTATCCCATAGGGGATCAGCCCCCATTCAACCAGGGATGCATCTACCTCTACAGCCTTTTTCAGAGGTGTCCCTACCAGAGACATCCTAGAAGTTGCTACTTGGAGTTCAGTGCATACTTTCACCAAGCATTACTACTTGCCAATTTTCTCTAAATCCAGAGCTGGCTTTGCCACTGCGGTCTTGCAGGGCCTTATAACTGGTCCTAATGCTATCTAAATTCCTCCTCCCATCCTTAGCTTTGGGAATCTACCCAAATGTGATGACTGCAACAGTGAAACACGAAGAACATAGTACAGTTGTGTACACTTACCATAAATGTAGATGTTCGAATGTGTTCACTGTTGCAGTCCTGGTTACCCTCTCTCTAGCCCCCTAGCTTCTTTTGGCTATACCTCTACTATCCTTTACTATGCTTAAAAGCTTTTTGGTGTATTGTCTTTTTTGTTGAAGGTATAACCTTGTGTGTGTGTGTATATATATATATATATATATATATATATATATATATATCTATATATAAATAATTTATTTATTTTATTGCTTCCCATTATGGGGGCACCTGACATCTGGGGCAAGAAAAACTGATGTAATGGCGTTGGGTGCATGCTTTATACTCCTGACTACCCGACGTCATGGAAGAAGAAACAACAGCCGACACAGGACCCAAGACTTTATTAATCAGGCCGTCTGAGGGCTACTGCAAGCTGATAACCCAAATGTGATGACTGCAACAGTAAATACACTTGAACATCTACATTTATGGTAAGTGTACACAACTGTACTTTCTGAAGGTCAGCTGCCTGCCAAGAAAAAGGCCAAATGAGTCAGGTCTGATTCAGCTGCTGCCCTGCCTCCCTCGAACTGCCCTCTGGGCTTTCACCAGCCATGAGAGAATCACTTATTTGTTACATTGGATTCCCCTGCTGCAATCATGCTGGAGGCCGACATGGGTCTGACTTCTTGCACATCAGGCTCTGCAGACATCCACTCCAGATGTTGAGGGGGAATCTCAGCTGACTGTTTGAGGGACTGAGGGGCATTCAGCAGATACTTGTTTGGGAGGAGGTTCCTACTATGTTGTTTGAGTGAAGGCAAAGGTGTGAACCTCCTCAGATGATTAGGGCAGATGTCTGTCAAAAGAAAAAAAAAAGCACATTTCCCGTGCTCTTAAACATCCCCAGCATGAGTGGCAGGATTTTAACCAGGGGTTATTTAATGCACTGATGGTGTTGAAACCACCCCAAGTAGTTTGTGTACCTGTTCCTCCTTTGTGCTATACCTCATTTGAGAGGCCTAGCAAGCAGGACTCCTTTGAAGAGGAATTGGATTCTGGGGAGGAGTCTGTCATGATGTTCATCGTGCATACAGCTGCAGTCATAACAGATGGGTTCTCCTGCCGTCAGGCAGGTCCTCGGTCGGCCGAATTCCAAAGTCTAGGTCCGGCGTCGGTTGTTGTCGCTTCTTCCCCGACATCAGTGCGACAGGGGTATAAAAGAACCAGCCGACGCCATGTTCTTCAGTCTTTCTTGCCGCGCGGTGCCCGAAGCAGAAGCAGTTCTCAAGTGCCGGTCGGCCAGCTCCTGAGATTACGAAAAATTTGGAAAACCGAAGTCTTCTTAAAAGCTAAGTACCCCGTTGGGGAAACCTTTCTTGCCTCAGACCGATGTCAGACAAAGTTAATAATTGTATTTCTTGTGGGAAGCAAATACCGCATAAGGATTTCCATTCCCTCTGTATACCTTGTTTAGGCCCAGACCACGACGTCTCGGTCTGTCACTGTTGTGCTACATTCAACAAACGCACTATTAAGCGTCGGGCGGAGTTCGCCCAGCATTTTTTTGGGAAAGCATTTAACTATACCATGTCGTCGGATACTCCGACACTGGTTTTGTCTAAAAAAACGCAAAGACAAGGACCGACACTCGAGGTCCGCGGCCTCTATCGACACCATGCCAAAGCCGACTACACGTGGTCCGGTTCTCAGTGAGGCGCCTACGCAGCCCCTGACTACCGACGACACATCTTTGGCAGTGTCTCCTGTACCCGAGGTCGCAGGCTCCTCGGCCCAAACCCCGACTACAGATACCGAAGCCACTCTTGGCGTTGAAACACAGAATGTGGACAGGTCCACCTCTACTCAAGGTGTCTTCAGGCCTTCCTCTTCTTTCTCCATCAAGGCTTTCACCAAGTCTAAAGCAACCATGCACCCTAAGAGACCAGTTGCACAGGGCCCATCTCCAGGCCCCATGCCTAAGAGAAAGATGCTTAAAATGGCTGAGGATTTAATTACTCTAATCAGAGGTTCTCAACCACCTCCGGACAAAAGGCCCAGAGTGGAGGAAGATTCCCCCTCCTCTGACCAGGGATCCATTATTTCAGAACACTCTGATGATCAGGAACAGGCTTACTCCCCTTTTGAAGACTCTGATGCAGAGGAGTCTGTCCCTTCTGTATCCCCCCTGAGGATTTTTCATTTGGGGAAACTTTGCATACCTTAAGGGAACACTTCCACTGGGAAGGCCAGGATTATTCAGATTTCAAGAAAAGGCTCAGGGAATTTCTTTTGTTACCCCAGCACAGGCCTCTGGCTATACCTCCTGTCTTGGACATCCTAGATGATGTTTACTCGGAGGCCTGCCTTAATCCGGACTCTCTACCTCCAGCTCCAGTTAAGCCTGACAGGTACTACAGGGTTCCTGACTCACACCAATTTCTTTACAAAAGCCATGCTGCTGACCTAGAAACCATTTCACAGGGACCCAAGGGAGTTAAGGCTTCCATTGCCAAAAATCCATTGCCTTCCGAGAGATTCCAGATCCTTAGAAAGGTGGGGAAAAAAGGTATATACCTCGGCTACCTTAACCATGAGGGCCTTAAACTGTCAGTTTCATATGCTAAAATACCAACAGTTTCTGTTATCTCAATTGAAAAGTAAAATGTCACAACCTGAACAACCAGACTTGAAGGAGTTGCAGGATTTGATGCATAGTGCAGAACAAGTGGGTAAACATACCTTACAATGTGGTTTTGATGCTCTAGAGGCCTCATGTAGAGCTGCTGTTATAGGCTCAGTCATACGCAGGCATGCTTGGCTCAAGGAACAAACCTTGCCTGATCATGTCAAAGCTAAATTACTAGACGCCCCTCTTCAAAAGGATGTACTATTTGGGGCAAACGCTGAGGAAGTATTACGAAAAATGGAGGAAAAAGCTAAATCAATGCAAACTGTGAAAGAATTTCTGCAGGTTCAACCACCACGTTTTAGTAGAAATTGGCCTTCCAAAAACTGGTCCTTTCCTGCCACGGACAGACCCCAAAGAGGCAGATACAGGCGCCTGAGGGGCAGAGGACAACCACAAGGATCGTACAGAGGCAGACAATGGCAAGCTCCTACATCAAGAGGTGGTGAGGACAACTCACAATCTTTCAGAAAGCAAACCCAATGACTTTCCCCTTTGCAGGCCAACCAGGTCTCAAATGGCAGCCCCCTTAGGAGGAAAGCTGGCACTATTCTCAAAAAATTGGCATGTTGTCACAAAGGACAAACGGATCCTGAACATTATAAACAGAGGCTACAAATTCCACTTTTATACCCTTCCAAAAATGAGAGGCATGCCGAAACTGCCACACAATCAAAGGGCAGAGGCACAAAAGCAAATTTCAGATCTTATAAACATGAAAGCTATTCAAGAGGTACCTACACACGAACAAGGTCAAGGTTTTTATTCCAGGCTATTTCTGGTGCCAAGGAAGGGAAAAGATTGGAGACCTATTTTGGATCTTTCCATCCTAAACACATTCCTACTCGTACCAAAATTCAAGATGCTCACTCTACAGCAACTTCTTCCCATGCTGGGCAAGGAGTCTTGGCTGGTAACATTGGACCTCAAGGAGGCATACCTGCATGTCCCAATCAGACAAAATTGCAGAAGATACCTCAGATTTCTTGCAGGTTCAACCCATTATCAATTCTCTGCATTGCCCTTTAGCTTATCTACTGCACCCAGAGTATTCACGAAATGCCTGGCATCAGTAATTGCCTACTGCAGACTTCAAGGGATACAAATATACCCTTATTTGGACGACTGCCTGATCCAAGCGGACAGCAAGCACATTCTTCTGAAACATCTGGCTTATGTAATAATGCTATTAAACTCTCTGGGATACACAGTCAACAAAGAGAAATCAAGGCTAATACCCTCTCGAAATATAATTTTCCTGGGTGCCAATTTGGACACAAACACCCAGATGGCCTACCTCATGCCAGAGAAGCAGGGGCAACTAATTCAATACTTCAAAACACTGGCAAATTGCACCAGGCTGACTGCAAGGAAAATCCTGCAGGCTCTGGGATTCATGGCATCTTGCATCTTGCTAATCCCATGTGCAAAGCTGCATATGAGAAAACTACAATGGTACCTAAAAAACATATGGTCTCAACACAGCCACAGTTTGGAAACAATAATACCACTACTTCCATGTCTGCAAAAGGAATTTCTGTGGTTGGCTCAAGCATGTCAAGCAAACACAGGTCTTCCATTCAGCAAGCCTCAAGCAAATCAAGTCATCACAACAGACGCCTCGGACTACGCCTGGGGGGCGTACATGACAGACCAGTGCATTCAGGGCAAATGGTCCCAAAAGAAAAGCACCTTCACATCAATCAAAAGAAATGCTAGCAGTAATAAATGCTATTATAGCTTTCAAGGACCTTCTACAACCAGGTCAACTATTGATAAGAACGGACAACACCACAGTTATGTGGTACATAAACAAGCAGGGAGGAACACATTCCTATCCCCTATGCAGACTGGCCATATCATTTTGGAACATGGCCATAGACTTACAAATGGAACTACAAGCACAGTACTTGCCAGGCAAGGAAAACACGCTGGCAGACAACCTAAGCAGGAATATGACAGATCCACACGAATGGATGTTGCATCCAAAAGTTTTTACAGAAATAATCCAAGAATGGGGAAGGCCAGACATAGATCTCTTTGCCTCCCACAAAAATCATCAATTGAAAAAATTCTGCTCGAGGACCTTCCACCCAAAGGCCTGGAGAGTGGACGCTCTCTCTTTCAGCTGGACATCAATGACAGCTTATGCCTTCCCGCCTCTTCCTCTGCTGCCCAAAGTCCTATTGAAGACCAGAGCAGACAGACCAAAAATGATCCTCATTGCTCCGGACTGGCCAAGGCAACACTGGTACCCACTCCTGAGGAGCCTGACTCATTCCCCTCCATGGACCCTGCCTCTAATGCCTCTTCTTCTGACTCAGCACAGCTTCAAAACTCTTCACAGTCAGCTAAAAACACTCAATCTAGCCGCATGGAAGATTCCTTAGCATCACAGCAGGCCCTACTCTCCAAGGAGGTGCAGGATGTCATTTTGGAGGCCAGAAGGCCATCAACTAGAAAAGCTTACTCCACAAAATGGAAACGTTTGTGTCTGGACTGAGAGGGCCAGAACCCTGGAAAACTGAATTTACCTCAAATACTACAATATTTGGCTGAACTACTAAGCAGTGGACTTTCGTTCTCCTCCATCAAAATCCATGCCGCAGCCATTTCTGCAGAATACAACACTGATCCTCCTTTATTCTCTCACCCTCTTTTAAGACAGTTCCTCAGAGGGGCTAAGAATTTAAGACCTCCAAGGAAACAACCAATACCTGCTTGGGATCTAAATTTCATTCTGGAGAAACTGACTTTGCCTCCTTTTGAGCAATATTTGTCCTGGAAAACAGCTTTCCTTCTGGCTATCACTTCAGCTCGTAGAGTTTCAGAACTACAGGCCCTCATGGCTGTCCAGCCTTTTATCATCTTCCATCAGGACAGAGTTTCATTACGAACCAACCCTTCCTTTATGCCTAAAGTGGTATCCAGGGTAGCTTTAAATCAGGCCATACATTTACCTACTTTTTATCCCAATCCTCAAAACAAAGGGGAGAGATTACTACATTCCTTGGACATCCACAGGCAACTGCGTTATTATTTGGACAGAACAAAGCCTTTCAGAAAATCAGAACAGCTCTTTGTGGCCTATGCAGTAGGAGCTCCAGGAAAGCCAATTTCCAAGCAGACCATCTCAAAATGGATAGCCCACTGCATACGCTTTTGCTATTCCTTTCATGGCAAAACTGTTCCTACAGGCATTAGAACTCACTCCACCAGGGCCACAGCCACCTCTGCAGCCTTCCTCAGAGGAGTTCCTACCAAGGATATCTTGGAAGCAGCCACTTGGAGTTCTGTGCATACCTTCTCCAAACACTACAACCTACCATTATACTCCAAATCTAGAGCAGGCTTTGCCACTGCAGTCTTGCAGGGCATTTTGGCTCCTCCTAGTTCCACCTAGTGCCTACCACCCCTTTCTTAGCTTTGGGATTCTACCCATCTGTTATGACTGCAGCTGTATGCACGATGAACATAGTACAGTTTTGTACCTACCGTAAATGTAGACGTTCGAGTGCTAATACAGCTGCAGTCCAGGTTTCTCTCCCTCCTTCCCCTCTAGGGGTATTCTTTTATGGTGTATTTGCTTGCAACTACTGTTTTTTGATTATATTGCTTTGCATTACTTCATAATTTTATGTATTGCCTTCCTTCTGGGGGCACCTGACATCTGGGGCAAGAAAAACTGAAGAACATGGCGTCGGCTGGTTCTTTTATACCCCTGTCGCACTGACGTCAGGGAAGAAGCGACGACAACCGACGCCGGACCTAGACTTTGGAATTCGGCCGACCGAGGACCCGCCTGACGGCAGGAGAACCCATCTGTTATGACTGCAGCTGTATTAGCACTCGAACATCTACATTTATGGTAGGTACAAAACTGTACTTTCCTCTTCCATCCTTTCTCAGTTGGATTATGGTACTGAGGAGGAAGAAGAACTTTCCTTTGGGAATACTACTTCTCGTATGATGGAATTTTTTTTTTTAAATGGGACTGTTCTGAGATTTTTGACATTCAACAGAGGTATTATGAGCTCCTACAGATGGATTCTATTAATCCCTCTGCTGTCCCTCCAGTCTTTGCTGCCGTTTTAGATACCTTTTCTACAGCTTCTTTGGCCCCGAATTCTCAGCCCCAGCCCCCAAGAAACCTGATAGATTTTACAAGGTGCCTGAGTATAAGTTTCTCTACAAATGTCCTTCTGCTCACCCTTCTGTAGTATCTGTCTCTTCTGACAAACCTTCTATGCTTTTGCATTCTACTAAACTACTTCGTTCTGACAAGGATAGTAGAGCAGTGGAATGGCTGGGCAAGAAGGTATATGCTGTTGCCACCTTGGCCTTTCGAGCTGTTGATTACCAGACCCATATGACCAGGTATTTTTTAGGGCTTCTTTCTCAAGCTTCCCAGGCTATCTCAAACCTTCCTAATTTTGAAGGGAAGGCCTCAGCCCTCTCTTTACTGAGCTCCACTTCTTAAGTAACCTGCCACTCTGTTAAATGTAGTTATGATTCAGCTGTTGCTTCCTCTAGAGCTGCTGCTTTTGGTTCTGTTTTGAGATGTTACTGTTGGCTTCATCTGCAGCCTTTGCCTGATGATATTAAGGCTAAACTGTTGGATGCTCCTCTTGATAATTAGAACCGACTTGGTCTTGTGGCTGCTGAGCTTTTAAGTCTCTGCAGGACAAAGGTAAGGCTTTGTAGGAGTTGAAGCATATCTTTATTCCTCCTGTTTCTATGTTCCAGGGAATTACCCATCTAAATCTGCCTTTTTTTTCACAGGCAGCCTCACTCTCCTCCCAAAAGAAGGGTTCTAGCAGGTTCCTCCCACTAAGTCTCCTCAGACTGGCACTTGTCAGAAACCTCCTTTTCAAGACAAGCCATCTTCAATCTGACTGTTTGCTTCCCCCTTTCCTGATCCAGGTTCCCTTATCTCTATCTTTCTGTGTCCCTTCCCAATTAGTTAAATATCACTCAAGACTCTTGGGTTCTGTCCATCATCTGTCACTGATACTTCTTGGTATGGAAATCCCTTCCTCCTTTTCTGGACATCCCTCAACCTCATTAGGAACAGCTTCCTTTCTTCCCAGAACTATTTCAGGGCCTTTTGGCACAAGACACCATTCAAGTTGTGGCCTCTTCTCAGGAGGGGAAGGTGTTTTATTCCAGAATGTTTCTGTTTCTCAGGAAGTAAGGCACCTGATGATCCATTCTGGACCTCTCTCAGCTCCACACTTTTTAAAGATCCCTTCCTTTTGAATGTTATCCCTTCAGACCATTTTTCCTCTTCTTTTTCCCCTGGCTTTCCTGGTCTCCCTTGATCTCAAGGTTGCTTATCTTCATATCCCATTTTACTCCTTTTCGGAAAGTTTTTGCATTTCTGTGTTTCTTCCTTGCATTTTCAGTTCCCTGCTTTGCCCTTGGCCTTTCTCCTGCCTCAAGGATTTTCACCAAATGCCTCGCTCATGTGACTGCTTTCTGCAGAATGAGGCAGGTTCATATCTTTCCTTATCTGGATGACCTACTCCCCCAAGACCTTGCTTCAGTACCTCCAATATACTGTTTGTCTCTTGCAAAGCCTGGAGTTTACAATAAACTTCCAGAAATCCATCCTGGTTCCTTCTCGGGATCATGTATTTCTTCGTTGCGGGTGCCATACCATCCCTTCATTTGCTTCCCTTGCTTCCTCTTAAGGCTGTTTCTCTACTCACCTTTTTTCAGTCCCATCTTCCTCGGGTTTCAGTTACAGCCAGGGAGTTTCTAAGGGCTGTTGGATTCATGGCTTCCGCCATTCCTATGATACCTCTAGCCAGACTTCATATGAGAAAACTACAGTGGTTCCTAAAGTCAGTATGGCTCCAACACTAACATCCTCTACATTTTCTAGTCCCTCTTCATCCATGCCTCAGACCCGAGCTTCAGTGGTGGATTCATCAGCTGGCTCTCAACTGTGGACTTCCTTTTCAGCCCCCAGCCCCCACTCAGGAACTTTTCTCAAATGCCTGAGACATGGTGTGGGGAAGCCTCTTTTGGCCCCCTCATCAGAGGTCAGACCACATCAGTATGAAGGAGATGAGAGGTCTCCTCCTCATCCTTCAGACCTTTTATTCTCTTTTTCTTCCAGGGCCTCTCAAAATCTTTACAGGCAATAACATAGTGATGTGGAACATCAGCAAGCAAGGGGGACACGGTCCTACCTTCTCTGCAGGCTAGCTATTCAAGTTTTGGGTCTAGTTGTCCAGTATCAAATAATTCTTCAGGCTGTATACATTCCTTCAAAGCAAAATATAGTGGCAGACTCTGAGTGGGTCTAAAACACAGGCCTACGAATGGATGCTTCACGGAGATGTGTTTCTGGAAATAGTCCATCAGTGGAGTACTCCTCAGGTAGATTTTTTGCCTCCCCTTTGAACAGACAACTTCCTCTATTTTGCACCAGAGTCCCAGGTCCTCTGGCTTGGAAGGTTGATGCTCTGTCTTTTTTCTTGAAAAGGGATGTTTCTCTATGCCTTCTCTCTCCCTTCTCTGATTCCGAGGGGCAGGACCCCCCCCCCCCAAGATCTTGCTAATGACTCCTTTTTGGCCCAGACAGCATTGGTTCCCTCTACTGCACCTAGCCAAGGGCAATCACCGCAAGTTGCCTCAGGGGGTGGACCTACTCTCATAAGACAGTGGGTCTTTCGCTTCCATCACTTGTCCACTCCTCAACTGATATTGTGGGTAATAGGGTTTTGATAACCTTTTAGGCACCTTTTTCCTCAGGATGTGCTTAAAGGCTCTACAGGAGGCCAGGAAACCCACTACCAGGAAATCTTCCTATGGAAGAGATTTTCTGATTTTTGCCTTGCAGGTAACCAGGATCATCTTTCTTTGGAGATCCCTATAGTTTTCTCTTACTTGTGTGAATTGCTCCATGCTGGGTTAGCATATTCTTCTTTTAAAGCCCACCTTTCACTTATTTCTGTTAGTCTGTCATTAACTCCTCCTCTGGCCTCTAGGTTTGCGGTCAAGTAATTTCTTAAAGGTGTCCTTAATGTCAGACCTCCCAGGAAGCCTATTCCACTTTCCTGGGGCCTTAACTTTGTTCTTGAAAAATTGACATAGACTCCTTTTGAGCTTGCAATTTCAACTTCCTTACAACATTGTACATGGAAGACAGTTGCTCTTTTGGCCCTTACTTCAGCTAAGAGTGTATCTGAAATGTAGGTTCCTATGGCTTTTCCTCTTTTTATAGTTTTCATAGGGACAGGGTGGGTATATCTTTGTATTAATCCTTCTTTTATGCTTAAGGTGATTACTGAATTCTCTTAGTCTCTTAATTTGCACTTCTTTTATCCTCCTCTGCAGTCTAATAGTGAGAAGGATCTTCACACCTTAGATTTGCATAGATAGCTCATATATTATTTAGATAAGACTATTGCCATTTGCAAGTCTGAGCACCTTTTTATTTCTTTTCTTCCCAGATCCTTTAGCTTTGGCTGTTTGTAAGCAAACCATTTCTTCATGGATTTCTAACGCCATTTCTTTTTGTTACTTCTTTCATGGGAAACGTCTTTCTTCCTCTGTAAAGGCTCATTCTGCCAGGGCTGTGGCTGCTTCTGGTGTTTTTCAAGGGGACTGGATACCAATTACATCCTTGAAGCTGGTACTTGCACCTCTTTCCATACCTTTACTAAACATTCCAAATTGGATATGGTTTCCAGAGCAAGAGCTGGCTTTGCCAGAGCTATCCTGCATGTTTTTTCTTGAGTGCTCTTCTGGGTCTTCCTCTTCCGAAGTTTCCTCTTGACATCTCTTCACTGTTGCAGTACTCTCTCCCTCCCTGCTCCCCCATTCTGCTCTGCTCTTTTTTTTTTTTCTTTTGGATGCATGTTCCTCCTGGGGCTTTCCAGTTCTGAGGTATGTATGTCCGTTAAACAGCTTTGTGCCATACGCCTTGAGCAGGATGCATACGCATGACATGCAGCATCTGTAAATTGTGGTATACTGGCCAGATGTTGGGCTACCCAGGGCAGGGAATCCTTTTAGTAAAGAATACTGAAACAGTGACGAGAAGGACATATACTGTTATGGTAAGATTTTTACACAGCAATCCGCGGTGGTGCAGTGGTAGCGTTGTTGCCTCACAGCAAGAGGTTCTCCCATTCGGTTCTCAGCTAGTGTGCGGGGAGTGCCTTCTGTGTGGAGTCTGCATGTCCTCCCCATGGGTCGAGTGGTGTTCCGAAAGACATGCGTGAGCGGGCGTGCCTTCGTTGAAGGTTGGGCGTCGAGCTGACAACTCGGCACCGTGAAAATCTACTGCCAATCATTAGCGGACCAGAGTTGCGCTGTGACGACCCCTAACTGGGAAAAGCCGAAAGACAACTACTACTATCTTTATGAATTGGGCTTAGTTATTATGTGGTTAAGGTGCAAATGCCAGCTAATTCTATACATCACAACCTCATGGAGATCAGGACATTGGCCCAGTGTCAGCTTTATTTTCCTTCTCTGATGAAGCTTTTCCTTTCAGTGGTGGTTTGAATTTTACTATCAAAAGACTTGCTGATTAGCTGTTTGAACCTGTTTCTTGTAAGATTGGTTTTCTATTGGCTGATGTTCTTCGTGTCTCACTGCTGCAATCGTCACCATTAGGTTATCCATGCTGTGGTAGCTGTCAGTTGGTCTGAATACCAGAGTCAAGGTTTTGTGCGTCGACTGCTGTCGCTTGCTGGGTGACGTCAGGTCATCCGAGCTATAAAAGGAAAGCAGGCAACACCATTACCTCAATCTTTCTTGCTGTGGAGCCTGTAGCAGAAGCAATCCACAACAGTGCCGGTCGGCTGTTTCCAGATTTCGAACTTCAGCTGAAAATGTCTAAAGCTAAGTACCCCATTGGGGATCTTTCCTTTTTCTTGCACTAACCGATGTCCGAAAAAGTCAATAACTGTCTCGCCTGTGGAAAGCAAATGCCACACCGAGACTTCCATTCTTAATGCGTCACCTGCTTAGGCCCAGATCATGAAGTACCCTGCTGTCATTTCTGTGCCCTCTTTAATGCTAGAACTATTCGTTGTAGAGCTCTGTTTGTAGCCAGTTATTTTCATCTTCCATCTCTGATATGATCATATGGCATCCGTCAGTCAACAAACTGCAGATCTTCTGCAAAAAAGTAAAGATAAGGATAGAGACAGACCGCATAAGGCCAAGCCTTACGATGACACCACCGCTAAATGGGTCATCGGTTCTTCGGAATTCAGTGAGGTGGTTTTGCAGCCCCTGATGCCTGACTCGATTACTTCACAGGCCTCTACTGAGACCCTTTCGGAGTCCTGTATGACACAGATGTCTGCATAGTCTAACGAGCCTTTGGCTGTCTCAACCTTGGTTGGGTCCGGAGCCGCTAAGCAGGCACCGGCTTCCAAGGATACAGCTCACACTTCAGATTTCACTTCAAGGCCTTTGCCCTCTCTTCTGACTAACACACCGACAGCACCGAGGGATACCCTTCAGGCCAGACTTAGACCCACTCCAAAGAAGACAGCAAAAAGTCTCCATTCCACTACTACTCCTCCTCCTCAAACTAGAATGCTTAAAATGGCAGAGGATCTCATCACACTCATCTGGGGTAATCAGGCCACTGCAGCCAAAAGGAGAAGGGAGCCTTCTCCAGACATCCATTTGGATTTAGACTCAGAGGGATCTGACTCCTCTGTTTTTGATGAGGAAAATCTTCTTACTGCCTATGAAGACTCAGAGGCAGAAGAATCTGTTCCTTCTGCATCACCCCCAGAGGACTTTTCCTTTGGGAAAAACCTCCACACCCTCAGGGAACACTTCCAATGGGAATCAACGGATTTCCCTCAATCCAAGAAAAGACTAAGATATTTTCTGGACCTACCCAAGCGTAGTCCTCTGGCCGACCCACCCATCTTGGAGGTGGTAGATGATGTTTACCAAGAATCCAGCCTTGCCCCTGACAACCCTTTCACCTGCCCCCAGAAGACCTGACAGGTACTACAGGGTACCTGACTTGCATAAATTCCTCTACAGAAATCCTACAGCAGATCCCGAGGTGATTACTCGGGGGACCTAAGTGAGTTAAGGCTACCTCTGCAAAGAATCCTACTCCCTCAGACATAGGATCCAGGGCTCTAGATAGATGGGGTAAAAAATTGTATACCTCTGCAACTTTACCTATAAGGCCTCTCAACTGTCAGTTCCATATTTTAAAATTTCAACAGCACACTTTGGAATTTTTGAAACAGAAAATTTCTGCTTTACCGGATTTTGCCAATAATAAAGAGAGAGAGAGCAGAATTGCTGCACTCTTCCTCTCAGGTGGCAAAGCACTCCTTGCACTGTGGATTTGATGCCCGAGAAGCTTCTAGCAGGGTAGCAGTGACAGGATCTGTTATCAGAAGACATGCATGGTTGAAGGAACAACCTCTCCATGATCATGTGAAAGCTAAAATCATAGATTCACCTCTTTGACAGAAAAATGAAGAGGTACTTAAAAAGATGGAAGAAAAGCAAAATTGATGCAGACTGTTAAAGATTTCCTCCTAGGTTCAGCAGAAATTTTCCCTCTAAACACTGGTCCTTTCCTGCACCAAACAGGCAGGCACAAGGCAAAACCCGTAGGGACTGACCCACCAGGGCTCAAACTCAGGGCCAACAAAGAACTAAACAGTGCCCCCCCCAACACTAGAGCAAGGAGTTTAAAACCAACCCTGTATGATAAAAACTCTCAATGACTACCTTTCCCATCTCTGCCTGCCTCCACTGCACCAAAAGCTAGGAGGAAGGCTCTTTGCAGAGAAAATTGGAACTTTATAACAAAAGACCAATGGGTCTTAAAAATCATTGCTCAGGGGTACAAATTCAAATTCCGAGAACTACCACGTCCAAGAGGGTACCCAGACCTTCCTCCAAACCAGTGGGCAGAAACACTAAAACAAGTGCAAAACCTAATAGCCCTAGGGCCAGAAGACCCTGTGCCTCCTATACAAGTTCAAAAAGGATTCTATTCCAGACTTCCTTGTTCCCAGGAAAGAGGGAACTTTGCGTCCCATCCTGGACCTATCCTTTCTCAGTACTTTCCTGGTAATCCCAAAATTCAAAATGCTTACCTTACAACAGCTTTTTCCAATGCTGCCAAACGAGGCTTGGTGGTCACCTTAGACCTAAAGGATACTTACCTGCACAACCCAGTAAGAGAATCATGAGAAAAATGACTGCGCTTCAGAGCAGGATCATTGCACTTTCAGTTCTCTGCTTTGCCACTTGGCTTATCTACTTCTCCCAGGGTATTCAAATGTCTAGCTCCTGGCATTGCCTTTTGGAGGCAAAACAATGTACAGATTACCTGGATGACTGTCTCATCCAGGCAGACTGCAAGGAACTGCTCCTGCAGCACCTCTCATTTGTAAAAACCCTACTCACCTCTCTGGGGTTGACTATCAACGAAAGGAAATCAAAACAAACACCTACCAGGAAAATCATATTTCTGGGAGCCTTACTGGACACAGAACAGCAAATGGCCTTTCTGTCCCCAGAAAAACAAAGTTTCCTACCAAAATACTTCATTACTCTGGCCACCCAAACCCAGCTTTCTGCCAGGAAATTCCTGCAAGGTCTAGGGTACATGGCCTCATTCATCCTCCTGGTATCTCTGGCCAGACTGCACATGAGGAAAATTCAGTGGTACCTAAAGAACCTATGGTGTAAACACACTCAACCTCCAGACACCTCCCTGCCTGTGATCCTTTGCATAAGATCAGAGTTCCTCTGGTGGGCCCAGGCCTGTGATCTCTACAAGGGACTGCCATTCACCCTCCGTCCATCAAACCAGACCATAACTACAGATGCTTCGGATATAGCCTGGGGTGCCCACCTAGAAAGCAGATGCACTCAAGGTCTTTGGGATGCTCAAATACTACCCTTGCACATCAACCAAAGGACATGATAGCAGTGCAAAACTCTCTGACGTCCTTCAAACCCTACCTCAAACTAGGGGGGGTTCTCATAAAAACAGACAACACCACAGTCGTGGTACATCAGCAAACAGGGAGAGACTCAATCTTATCCCCTGTGCAGACTAGCCATGAACCTGTGGCTAGCACCCTCATCTGTGGGACTACATCTTATAACCCAATACTTACCGGGCATCAGCAACATCCTAACAGACCACTTAAGCAGAAACCTGCTGGACCTACATGAATGGCAAATCCACAGAGACATTTTTCTATAAATTACCCTTACATGGGGGACCCCCCAGGTGGACCTCTTTGCCTCTCATTTAAATGACCAAGTACAGAATTTCTGCACCAGGGGGTACCATCACCTGGCCTGGAAGGTCGATGCCCTGACCTTCACTTGGAATACCCTCTTTGTGTATGTATTCCCACCTCTTCCTCTTATTCCAAAAGTAATAATCAAGATAAGGGAGGAAAAATCAAAAGCAATACTTATTGCCCTAGATTGGCCCAGACAGCATTGGTACCCACTGCTGTGCAGCCTATATCTCCAGCCCCCCCTCCTGGCAGCTACCTCTGATACCTCTCCTGCTGTCCCGGGGGTGGTACAATGCTGCACCCAGACCTTCAGACGCCCAAGCTCTCTGCATGGCTTATTCTACCATAACCAACAAGGAATCTATGCTAAGCAAGCAAGTCCTTGATATCATCACAGAAGCCAGAAGGCCCAGCACCAGAAAATCTTATGCTGGAAAATGGAAAAGATTCTGCTCCTGGAGCCACTCCAAGGGGGCAGACATTCATCTGCCCTCCATTCCTCTTATTCTACATTATCTGGCTGAGCTTCTTAATAAGGATCTCTCCTTCTCCTCCATGAAGATCCATGCCTCTGCCATCTTGGCACACTTTGATACAGAACAGTCATTGGTATGCCACCCTCTTATCAAACAATTCCTTAGAGGAGCCTCAAATATAAGGCCTCCCAGAAGACAGCCCACCCCAGCCTAGGATCTGAACTATGTTTTAGAAACGCTTACTCTGCCCCCCTTCGAGCCTGCAGCATCCTCAGAATTAAAGTACCTCTCTTGGAAGACTGCCTTTCTCCTGGCTATCACTTCAGCCAGGAGAGTGTCAGAGCTTCAAGCTTTAATGGCCAATGAACCATTTATCATCTTCCATGCAGACAGGGTCTCCCTGAGAACCAACCCCTCCTTCATGCCAAAAGGTGGGTTTGGATGTTACCCTCAACCAGGACATCCACCTGCCCACCTTCTTCCCTAACCCTCAGAACAAGGAGGAAAGGATACTGCATTATTTGGATGTGCACAAGCAACTCAGATTTCATCTGGATTGTACAAAGACATTCAGGAAAACTGACCAGCTCTTGGTCAGCTTTAAAACAGGGGCACAAGGGAAACCAGTATCCAAACAGACCATTTCCAAATGGATAGTGCTCTGCATCCAATTTTGGTACTCCTTCCATGGAACACCACCCCCTAGGACCATCAGTACCCATTCCACTAGGGCAACCTCTACTTCTACAGCATTCCTTAGAGGGGTACCCACCAAGGAGATCCTGGAAGCTGTCACATAGACATCAGTCCACACCTTCACCAAGCATTACCATATGAATCTATTCTAAAAAGCTAGAGCTGGGTTTACCTCTGCAATTCTTCAGGGCATGCTCTCCCAATCTTAAGTTTCTATCAGCTTTCACCCTTCTCCTCAGTTCTGGGAATCTTCCCAATGGTGGTGATTGCAGCAGTGAGAAATGAATAACATAGTACAATTGTGTACACTTACCATAAATGTAGATGTTCGACTGTTCTCACTGCTGCAGTCATGCTTTTCCTCGATATCTGCTGTCCTTAGAGAGACACATATTCATATGGGGGTCTCTGACCCCAGGACTACTACTAATAATTGGACTTCTTTGGTTGGCTAAGGCAAGAAAAACTGAGGTAATGGCGTTGCCTGCTCTCCTTTTATAGCTTGGACGTCCTGACGTCACCCAGCAAGTGACAGCAGCCGACGCACAAAACCTTGACTCTGGTATTCGGACTGACTGAGGGCTACCACAGCATGGATAACCCAATGGTGATGACTGCAGCAGTGGGAACACTCAAACATCTACATTTATGGTAAGTGTACACAACTGTACTTTGTCTAAACTCATGGGATTTTGATGCTTTAGGCCTTATCTGTAGGGAATCCTATCTCTTTTTCAAAAGATAGCTTGTCCTTCAGGGAGCCGCATAATGTTTGTCACAAGGATCATTTGTCTCTTAATGTTTCGTCATACATGAGATTTCAGCACAACATCACAAATAGACATTCAAGCTCCAGTCTGACTTTGACCTTTTGAATATCCCTTCATAGGGCTGATTTTTCTCCAGTGCTGCAGGCATCAGTAGGATATATGGCGTATAGCAGAGGGACAACCACACCACACCATCATAATTTTTTTTTGCGCAATGTAGAGTGTTTAGAAATTTGTCTGTTTTGATTTGCAGAGCTATGGTAAGTATTCGTATTGAGAATTTTTATTCTCACTCTTACTGTTGTATTGCAGGGCAATTGCCAAATAAGATCTGGAAAGATTTTTTTCTGAGGCTGATGTCTTCCCCAGGAAAAGTTGCATTGTGCTTGAGGCCAACAAATTATACTTATGTCTTGAGTTTGACTGTAAACTGTTTTCTTTCTTTAGTAAGAAATCTCTCTTATGATGAGCTTTCCCTTAAGTACCATCCAGTGCTGTAAAACGCGTGTACCTTTGTAGCAGAGGGCGACCACCCTTGCATCAGAGGAAGAGAGATGTCATATAAGTGCTGCTAGGGAATCTAAGCATTTTAGAAAGGTAGGTAAGAAAGTAGCTGTGAAAATTTTTACAGACAGAGGGCATGAGTCATCTGCATCCCCATCAGTCATGCCAAGGGCTTGAGGGCTCATTT
This sequence comes from Protopterus annectens, assembly GCF_019279795.1. Lineage (NCBI taxonomy): Eukaryota > Metazoa > Chordata > Ceratodontiformes > Protopteridae > Protopterus > Protopterus annectens. The sequence continues at coordinate 530,150,609 of NC_056733.1, forward strand.
CAGATCTGTAGAGGTGAAAGCTTGTTAGACTTCAACCCTATCTTCTCCTGTGTCTGTCTGCCCATGCTGCATCACAGGCTAGCCAAAGGATGCCGAAATGTCTGCCCAGGCCTTTCAAAATATACGTGCCATGTCACAGTTGGACATAGATTCCTAGGTTCCTGCTGTCAGCCAGCCAGTCCTTCACACACAGAGAGAGAGAAGCTTCTCCCTTTGTGGTAATTCCAGCTATTTTTCTGAATGAATCTGTAGATCTTGGAGAAAAAAAAAATGACTTTTAATTTTTGGACTAGAAGTCTGAATATGTCAGACCTCCTAAATTGTACCTGGTAGGGCTTATGATTGCAGCCTTAGCCTCTTTGATGCCTGCGTGGGCTCCTCTTCAAGTTTTGACTATAAACCATTCACTGAAAAATGTGTGTCAGCGTAGTAGAGAATCAATGCTGTGCCTCCTCCTCCACCAGAGGAACCACTATTTCTGGAATAACTTTCTAAGAGGAGAGGGACATCCCAGGGCATCTCGCTCTGATGTGATGTGGCTGAAAACAAAGATTTTGGTTACACTGTACAGATCCTTTCACTGCTTGGCTGTGATACTGATGATTATGTTGAGTCTTTGTCTTCAGGTACCACCAGAGTATGTATCCTTTGGGGAAAGCATACATTTTTTGTTGGGGCATTTTAAATGGAGAGTTAGAATTCTCTCACCCTCATAAAAAGCCCAATGAATGTGTTTAGAATATAAGAGTTCATACCTGCTGCTGTTTTTAAAGGGGCCTTCAAGTTGCCTCATTAGTGCGTCTTGATCCCACTGCCACCCAAGAAACCCAACTGTTTCTACCAGGTTGAAGGTAATTTTATGCATTTATATGAAAATCTGGTGACAAATCCTGTCATTTGTTTGAACATGGCAAGAGAATCTAAGCTTATGCCTACTGACAGCATCCTTACTAATGGTAGAGAGGCATATCTTGGGCTGGTTTGTCTAAAAGGTATATGCGTTTGCCACTCTAGGCATTGAGGTAGTTTACTGCCTGGTGCTTATGTTCCAAGAGCAAGAAGATAGTAAACATTTTTTAAAAATGCAGTTAGGTCTCAGGCATTGTCCTTAAACAGTACATCTCAAAACTTCTACAGAAGGTCGTCAGAGTCAGCATCCTTGACTTAAAATGCATCTTTGACACTGTTGCTTGAACTAGAGTGTTGACCTGAGGTGTAGGCATTATATGGTTTGCATGGCTAAGGATGCAATTCCTATCTGAGGACATCCAAAGGGCAACTTAGAAATAATTCCCTGGACAATTATTTGCATTTCAGGCATCCATAGCAGAAAGTATTCAGAAGATTAGAAGAGAAATGACAAACACTCTTGTTAGTTAAATGGTTGTTTCAGTCTTCTGTATGGAAATACAGTGAGCCTTTTCTTCCCAAACTGTAGGAATTTTTATCACAAACAATCTCATGTAAACCATTTTAAACTGAAGAATGTATTTGAGAAGGGCCAGTGGATAGGTGTCAAGGGCTGAAATAGGCAAGCCAGCCAACAGAGGCAGTTTTCCTCCAGTGATTCAGCAGGGAACCTCATAGCATTCTCCCTCCCACCTTCCCTTTTTCACCAGCTTCTTCCTCCACCTCATTATCTTTTGTCTTGTTTGAGAGTAGAGTGGTGTGAGCTAATTACAGACTGCTGGATGAGGACTCTGCTTCCAAGATGGCTGCACACTGATCAACCACTTACTGTCAATTTGAGCAAAATTCAGTTACTGGTTAGTAAGTACACTTCCTGGATGCCTACAAAGAAGAAACTGAAAAAGCCTGAAAGAAAATCGCCAAGAAAAGTTAAAGAGAAAACACTGACTTAGAAGAATCTTGCAGCTCTTCAGCAAACAGCATTCCAAGCTCCAGCTTTGGTGCAAGACATGGCTTCTGGTAATCTAGAAGAAAAAAAGTCAAATGTGCTCAGAGCTGATTAAAACAACTGAAACTTTGAAGGATTATATCGACTCAAATAACAAAAGGCTGGAAAAATGGAAGAAACATTTTAAATAGATGTTCAGATGAGCTGATAAAACTGCAAAAAAACAGAGGCTGAAATGAAGAAAAAGCTAGCTGAGTATGAGACTGCTCAAAAAAGAGATGTTTCAAAAAATAGAATTAGAGGACACAGTATGTTGGGAAAATCTGAGACTTTCTGCTATACCAGAGAAACTAGAAGGAACAAGCAACTGAACTGGTATTCCACAGCAGGCACCATTACTTGAAAAGGCACACCATGTGTATGCTACAAATATGACCATGAGAATGCAGCCAAGACCTTTATTAGTAAAGACCAAAACCTACTAGCAGAAAGACCTGATCCTGAGACTACTGTGACAAAAACAGTAAAGTATTAAAAGTTGAAGACAGTAGAGTGTTTGTGGAAAATAGCTATTCACTGTATACCAGGTAGAAGAAAAACACATTTATTCCAGTAATCAGGGAATGTCAGGAGGCAGGTGTGAGATTCAAGTTGCTGTGTCCAGCTGTCTTCAGAATATTTTTTCCTGGATAATCAAAGTCATTATTTGATATAGAACAGGCTGAGTAGGAAATGCAAAAGAAAAAGGTAACTACGGAAGCAAACTTTTTTACTTAACAGTATTTCTGAAAAACTTGTTACAATATAAATTGCATGTTTTATAGTAAAGTATTTTAGTTCTTGTATATGACAAAACTATTAACGTAAAAAGATGCTGTTTTTCTTCCTCTTCTATTTCTGTCTTATTTGTATTAAGAAATGTAGGCATTACAGTACAAAAAGAGAAGAAAAGCTAAACAAAAAACATGGCTGCAATCTTGATTTGTTGAAGTGGATGTAAAAGTACACAGATCATTAATGTATGTGAAGCTGATTTGTTTTCTTTTTCTTCTGCATATTTTATTATTTATTATTAAATATTTCTAGAAACTTTTATTGTGGCTGGTCCTTTAGAGAATACTTTTAATATCTTGAGAGTACTTATGCTTATTTTAGTGACACTGTGGCTACTCCTGAAAGTCTTGCTGCATTGGTCAAACTCTACCATTTGTATTAGTATTAATTTTACTCATTATAATTGGGTACCCCTACAAGAGCCTTAGAGTAGTTGACCGGTGGCAGAGTAAATACCTCATAATCTTGGCAGAGGGGGAACAGTTGGTAAGTCTGTGCCAGCTTTTCTCAGGTGTGTGTGTGTGTGTGTGTGTGTGTGTGTGTGTGTGTGTGTGTGTGTGTGTGTGAAAATCAAATATCCAAGTGTGTATGTCAGCTACTGGGAACAGGGGGGGCAGAGCTCCAAAGTGGTCAGTGTGGAATCTTGTTTGGGGCCTGGAGAGAGAGAGAGAGTCCAGCCTCAGGTCTGGAGTGTGCTCTTAAGGGAAGTTGTGCATGGCGCAGAGAGGTGATTCTAAAAATACTGTGTGTATCCATCTTTGCTCCTAGTGGCCATCCCTTACCAGTGTCAGTTGTGAGGAGTGAGTTTCCTTGATTACTGTCCCTGAGTAGGGACCAAACACATATTAGATAGAACTTCAAGCCTTGAGTTGAGTGGGACCAAATACTTAAGTTCCAGGTTCATAGGTTAAGTACTAGGCAATCAGTCTGCAGACCATTATAAGCCTATTCAGTAACCCATTTTCAAATGTTCCCATCAGCCTCAAGGGGAACAACACAGAAAGACTTGGGGAAAACTTTGAAGCTTTCCATCCAGTTGTCCAAGTCTATATGAATTTGGCAAAGATGTTACTCTGCTGGACATGTAGCAGAAGTTTGATTCAGCGATGTGGGATGCACTGGGATATAAATCTTCTTATGCTTGTGTGTCTTATTTATTTTTTGAAGAAGATTTTGTTCCTTTAACACAGTAAGTGAGGAACCTTTTGTTCTGTGAAGGAATAGAAGGTACATGTAAACAACACAAATATATAAATGTTAGCAAGCTTGTTATAATGGGGAAAGTAATTTAACCCACTATTGTCAGGGTCACTTTGACTGTAATATGGTCATAGTAGTATATGCTGCTACATGTTTATCTTGCCCCACATTTTATATAGAAAAAAATGATAGTGTGAAAAAATGTATACATCAGCATTATTATGCCATTAAGGAGAATATAATAAATGCCTTAGCAAAACATAGCAGTGTGTGTGTGTGTTAGGATTTTTAATACATTTGTGTTTTTCTTATTTTAGAAAAGGTGTACCAGAATGAAAGGGGGGAATGGCAGAATAATTTATTAAGAAAATTAAATTGGCATTTATTAGATAAAGAACCAGGTTCAGATGAAAATATATCCATCGGTAGTGTTTTAAAATGCAGACATGCTCAGATTTCAAGCAAATGATTGTTTGTAAATGATATTATTTGTATATGTTTAATAGAATGCCAGTCCAGTTTTTTAATTCTGATAGTCTTTGGAGCTAAGAATGCTATTTTTGTCCATTAATATACAACTAAATAAATTATATAAGTATTAATAAAAATAGAGACAGCATAAGTTATTGTAGGTTGCAAACAGTTGAGACAAACCATTTTTTGAACATGGATGCAATTTTTGCATAAATGTCACCACATTTTATAGTTATAACTGGGATATAAATTTAAAAAGCTCATCTGTCATCCCTTACTATTGACGTACTGAAATGTGATCCCATGTAGCTGGTGCCATCCTTCTTAAATGCTTTCTCCCTCGACTAAGGTGTTTGTATCTGGGACTGCACTTCTTTCTACAGGTGTGTATTTAATGTGATCTGTTCTTGGATGTTCACTCATTGCATTTTCTGTTTGTGTCTTTCCAGCTGACTTTGCAAAGCACAAAGTCGAGAGTGGCCTGCTTTGAAGAATTATGAGAGGTCTTTGCTCCCTGTACACAATATGATATCCAATTATTCAGGACCAGGGGCTGTTGAAGAACTGCATCTTTACCTGCCAAGATGGTACATCGGCTTGCTAGTGGTTTGAAGTACCCCAAGATAAAATGAAGTCCAAATGTGACAGTTTGTCAAACTGGGACAACTAAGTGATAGCATTGAATGTTTCCTTCTTCTCCTTACTGAATTGTGTACTTGTAAAACATTCATCGTGAAGTTGTTTTGCATTTTTATAAGGGAATTTTTTTTTTTTTTTTTTTGCATTTCAGGTTGTTGAAAACAGAAGTATTATTTTGAGATATGCAAAGTTATGGTCTACTTGCACAAATTAGGAGTGGAATCCAGACTGTTGATTACTACATTGAAATGGAGATACTAGAGTATATGCCAGTCCACTCACTTAGTTGGACGCACAGTATGTTACTGTTATGCATGAAGTCACTACATTGCAGGTGGTAAGGACCTGCATTTACAATGGTTATAAAACCTTTCTTAAGAACTGAAATATAAGCTGAAATTATCAAATCAGGGACTATTTAGATGGTGCCAAGGAAATAGTTTTTCTTTAACTGTACATGAACTGTGAAGCCTGTACAGGGGCAGAAATAGTTTTGCCAGTGCAGTGAAGTTAATGCAGTGCAGCAACTGTACATCACCGTGTACCTGGCACTTAAATGATATCTCTTCTTGTATGCAAAGTATAAAAAGCTTTTTCTTGTTTATATTGACTTTATCATGTATAAAGGGCTTTTGTATTAATTCAGTATTCCTTTGTGACATATCCGGTTTTGCACTGTTGCAATACTATCTTGCTTGTTGAGACAGTAGTACTGTTTTGCAAGCTGGACGCATTTATTTTTATTTCTAACTGCACTCATAGAGTGTATGCTTCTCTTTTCTCAAACCATTATATGCAAGGTTAATGAGTTGCAATGGCTTTCTTTGAATATATACTTTTATCTATATATTTTTAATGTTGTTCTTCCCACCAGCTGTGATTTATTCCTTCCAGTGTGTGACCCACTACCCTGACTTATTTACCCATCTATAATTGACCTTAATGGCTTCAGGGAGATAGTGTCACAGGACAGCTGTGTATGTACATACATTTCTCTGGATGTTCACAGTTCAGTGTGTTATTAACTTTGTATGTTATAGAGTCTAGTAGGTTGTTGTGTTGCAGGTCTCTACCTAGGGCCATTCTTGCAGTGCCAGACCTCTATCTTCTCCTCAGGGTGGTCGAGTTAATAGCCAGACATTCATTACTATGCTTCCTGGTCAGTCATACAACCAACAGATAAGATACTAACCCTGATTCTTGGCAGCAGGGTCAGAAATAGTTCCTCTGTACTTGTAGGCCAGGGTACCTTTTGCACTATTTTAGAATATATTTCAGCATATAAGGAGAACTGTGGCATTTTGCCCCCTGACACCTTGCTCTTTTTATTCTGTGGTCCTGTTGACTCTCAGAATTAGTCTTTAGTTCAGTGTAATTCTGTTTAGTATTTTGCAGGCTGTCTGCTGTCAGAGACATTGGTTTTATGTAATGGTAGGGAATTTTGTTGTTACCTCACTAAATAAGGCATACTCATAGATGAATGGGGAAAGAGGAAGAAAAGCAGGCTTGCTGACTTGTGCAGAATGGTAGCTATCATTTCATGATTGGGAATTTTATTTTTCTGCTTCAGTTGTGTTTCTTACACCTGACAGTCCTCATAAAGTTTTCAGATAGCTCTCCCACCTGCTCCAGTTGTACTGTGCTTGAGAATGTAATTCTGAGATTGTTACTCTTTAAACCAATACTCTACTCTAAACTCTGTCATGCATTTTACCTATATTCCATGTAACTTGTTTCTAAATGGCTTTCTTACGTGTTACAGTGCAGGTTCATCAACAGGCTACTTTCTTGCAGTAATATTGTGTCTTGCAACAGAACCAAATAAATTCTCTCCTTCTAACACAGACCTCTATATGTGGCATCAGTTGTTATGCAACTGGTGTATAAACTTGTAAAAGCCTACATTATCTAACGTGGAGAACACTGTACTTAGTGGGTCTTTAATTGGACTCATCTTTTAGTCACTGTTTGCTGAAAAATTTGGAAAATCCTGTATTCATGGTCGTCCACATGCCTATTCCAGCTCATTTCCTAATTTAAAGGGGTGAATAATGCATTAAAAACATGCAGTACTGATAAATGCACTGGGTGACACACAAAGATTATGATCAATGCATGGGATAATATAATAGCTTGCATCCCATGGTGACTGTATCGGATGGTACACAAGAACATGCATCCCCTGATAAATGCATGGGATAATACATAAAAGCTTGCATTGGGTGAAACATAAGCAAATGCATCCCCTGATAAATGTAGTCGGTGACATTTGAGCATGTATCCCCTGATAAATGTATGGGATGATGCACAATAGTATGCATCCCCTGGTAAATGCATTGGGTAATGTATAATAATATGCATCCCTTGAGGAATAACGTAGTAATGCATCCCCTGATAAATGTAGTAGGCAATGCATAAGAGCCTGCATCCTCTGATAAATGAAACAGATGACACATAAGAGTATGTATTCTGTGCCAGATGCATGAGATGATGCATAATATTCATCCCCTGTTAAATGTACTGGGTGATGCACAAGAACATGCATCCCATGATTGATAAATGAACAGGATGTTACATAAGAACATGCATTCACTTGCATTGGATGTGATGCATAGAACCATGTACACCTTATCTGTGTTGCCATGAAATTATAACCCAACACCAGCCTTGTCTTTTGTTGAGTTGGGGGAGGTCATGATGACAAATACTGTCATAATTCACTATGGGGAGAAGTTTTTGATATGCTTGTAATCAGAAAGAAGGTGCTGTTCAACAGCTTTTGGCACAGAGACCTACAAGAGAGTCATTTACTCAGTCCTGGGTCTAAATTAAAGCATCACTATAAGGGCAAGCATGTAGAGACCATGTTGTGGCTTGACTGCCTGTAAGGTAGGTCCACTGTTCATTATGGTTTGTAGCCTGTCCAGGTGCTGAGCTCATTCTTGGCAAGAGAAAACCCAAGCCCCTACCTTTCCTCCAACCTGGAAGAAGAGGTGGGAACAAGAAGAAGCATGACTATATCTCTGACTTTGGGATGGGGAGTATTGTGGAGTTTTAATGTCACATAGCCATTGGCTCATCAGTAGGAGCCAAGGATTGACCAGACTGATCTTGAGGACCAGTCACTTATTCCTGGATGGGCAGAACTTGGGACTGAGAACTTCCCTCTTGGGATAGCCCTCCTCACTCTCAATCAGGTCAGTGGTTTCATGTTGGAGGGTCCATCATGTCATCTTGCATCTCATGGTCTAGACACTATTAGATTTTCTACTTGTCAGTCAGCCATTTTATGCTCTCTTAGTTGCCATGAGTGTCACTGCTTTAGTAATAGAAGTTCTCTCCACCAGACAAAGCCTGAAGACTTCCTTGGCCCTTATCTTCTTGCTGAGAGGGATTCATGAGAACGATGCCTCTGGAGACATCATGTGGAGGAGTGTTTAGTGGCACGAGACATTTCTTATGAAGGGTGGTGAGAAAAAAAGTGTTGGTTAAGTAAAATCTGCAGTTTAATCAGCTGGTTAAAAAATGGAAAAACTAGGTAGTTAAACTTGTCTGTATCTGCTTTTGGCTGTGTTCGTCTGTACTCCCAGTAAAACTTGTGAAGTTAGATCAGTCAGGAGGCAGAGTGACCCATTTGTCAATTAGGAAAATGAGTATAAGGGACCTGTAGGAATAGGTCATTGCCTCAGTCCCCACTTATTATGGCAGCATCTGCTCCTTGGTTAAAAACGCGTAGTGAGAGGTTCTATCCAGGGTCTTTGACTTCATATTCATCTGTGCAGCTTCCAGGACAAGGTGGAGTACATGCTTCTTTTTCCCTCATTCTTGGAAACTAGTCATTGAGTCTTTGTTGCAGCTCCATCTGCCAAATGACTTTTGTGCTTGTGTTTTTTATTGCTTGTTATCACTAGTCAGAGATTTGGCACTGCCATCACATGACTGTCAATAAGTTTTTTTTTTTTGTGTGGTAGCCTGATACACCTTGAATGCCACTTTTCAGTTAAGCCACTTGAGCAGAGAATTTTTAGTACATTTCTCTATGGTTACCCTAACTAACATCTTGATCTTCAGTTGCCGCTGGATTTCAAAATTCTATCTACAGCTTGATGAGTCTTCATTGGTAACATGCTAGTAGGCATGTACCACCGTTGCTGCCTCTCTCAACATATGCCCCTGCATTTGACATTGTTGTTCTCTGGTGGTCACTAGCCACATCAAAACAGTCATCTAAAGAGAGTACTTCAACCTTGGCTGGTGTCATCACTGTTGACAGGCACAAAGGACTTGGAAGTGATTCCTTGTAAAGTAAGGGCATTGAACCTTCATATTTCAGTAGTTCTAGTCTTAATGTTGATATCTTTTGAAAGGCTCTTCAAATGTACTAAAGTAGCTTGAATTGTCTGGCGCACTAAGAAGGTTTTTCTGGGAAATCTTTGAATTCCCCTTTAGGTCAGCAGAATGGTGGAGTACAGTTCACCCTTCTTTTGGAGTTGGTCCTTATTGATGTATTTTAATAGGTATGTCTTGAAGCAGAGTCTAACATGTAAGGGTTTCTTATATTTCCAATACCCCATGGAAAAAAACTCTTAATTTTTTTGGGAATTTTATGCCCCTCAGCTTATATTTAAAGACCATAAAATCCACATTTTCTCTCCCTTGACAAAGAATGCAGGAGTCTTTGACAGGATGGGGAAGTGAATATCTTCTTGTATCAGCTTGTTGCTGATATTTGTATGCTACTTCCTTTAAATAACCCATTTGTTATTTTCCTTTATTTTTGTCAGCATTGTATATGCTATATTCTGCTTCCAGATTCTTTGATCATAAAACAGTTGAAAGCATGTTGACGTTGGGCATTGTGGTAAACTTTTATAGCTTGTCATAGCATTGTTTCAGCTGATGCATCCATCGAGTCTGCTGCATTGGTTGCACTTGCTTTCATTGCATGAGGCACTTCAGCAGCATATTCCAGACGTCTCTTTTTGAGGAAAGTTTTGTTTGTTTTGGGACACTCAGTCAAATTATAGCATTTGGTAATGTTTGAAGGAGTCTGCACAGGAAAAAGAATTTATGCTGTTTTATTTTGGGCATTTTCCTGCAATCCGCAGCTGAGATTTCACAAGCATTTTTCCCAGTATCCCCTTTATAAAGCTGAGAAATATCAAGATACTTATTCTCTCCTGCGAACTGTAGTAACTTATTAACATTCTTGACAGTCCTGACTGTGAAAGCTGTCTTTAGAGTCTCATGCTGGAAAGGTTTTCTCATGATTTGAGAACCTTTTTTTGCCCTGGGAGTGCACCTCCCTCCTTAAATGGGCATGCCCACTTTCCCTGTTTCATCAAACTCACAAGTTGCTTGTATGAGCTTGAGCTGCTTGGGCTGAGCTTTATCCTCTGTATACCACTGACACAGGCAGATTACTAGATAAACATGCACTGGCTGATTTATTTCTGGAAAGGGCAAAGTGTTAAAATTTGCCACTAGTGCAAGAGGTTCCCCCTAGCCCCTTGATATCAGAGGAGGGGGATAAGCTTGTTAGCCTGCTTCACCAAGTCATGGGAGGGTGGGAGTTGTTTGGAAGAAAAGTGGAAGGATCCTTCCTGCGGCCTCAGACCTTTTATGAGAGCAGTGCCATGAGGACAAACCCAAATGGGCTAAGTTTAGGCATGAGCACTCAAGAGACAAGACTTGTGTCCAGCTGTCTCCCATTCCCTTTTGTGATGTGCTTACCTACAGCTAGTGAGTTTGAGCCCAAACTGGTCCTCCAGTTCAGTTAAAGAACTTGACAACAGGGGAGTTGCACTCTTGGTTCCTAACCTGGGTGTACATCCTGTGGTTCTTGCACTATCCTATATTTGGATGACATGGTTGACCAATCTGCTTTGGTTCCTTGAGTCACTTGGTCTGAAAATAAAGGTACTTGGGACAAATTATATTGCTTCTGGGACCAGCCTTCAGACCTTCTTGGTTGAGCTGGCCCCTCGTCAGATAGAGTTAATGTAACTGGTTGTCCTGTGCCTTGGAGCCTGAATGACAAGCAATCATTTGATGTTTGGTTAGAACTCAAGCAGTACATGTAGCATTTTAGCACTTGGGAGGTTTTTTAATCCTGTTTCAGCCATGATACAGTTCTCACATCAGTCTCCATTGCACATATGTTTCCCTGTCACCCGGCACTGAACTGTTACTTTTTCACCATGTGCAAACTCAAGTTCATGGTTAGCAAGCTACTTTGTTCTGTCTTTTACCTTGTTACCGTTTGTCTGAGTCAGAAGATTTCAAAACTATGTTTTTTGAGGTGGATAGTGATAATAAGACCACCTTTTCCTTTCTGGTTCTGTCCTGGATAAAACCTCTTTTTTTGGTGATGCTCCCAGGCTCATGAGGAACACTTTAGTGTGTCCTGTTGCTCCTTTCCTATTCTCCTTGCAGAATTTCTTGGAAAGAAATATGAAGAGCCTTGGTCCAACCCTTCCTTTTAGCATGTCTTTAGGGATGCCATTTTGGTAGCCAAGAGGCAGCCAAACTCTGCCTTTTGTTCCTGAAAGGTCCCTTTTAAGTCGTACCTGTGTGTAAGATGGGTGTTTTATTTAGCATCCTAGTGCACATTTCTATATGATCTTTTAAGTGTAGTATAGGTTCTAATTTCCATATGATGTTTTCAGTCCAGTGCAGTGTTCTCAGAAACTACAGCATTTTGTAATGTTGCTGGACAAGGAGTCCAGAGAAGTTGTGTATGTGTGTGTGTGGGGGGGTTCCTTTTTTTTGTCACATTAGCAATTATGATGCTCAGCTCTTTGCCTGTTCTGTGCTTGTCAAGTTTTGAAGACCCTAGGAAAAAGCTGTATAATTCTCCTAAAACTGGTATCAAAGTAGGTTACCATTGGGTGTTGTCCTCGGCCTTTTCACTGGAATACCAAGCATTTCTATGCATCTTTTGTTTGTTCATATATTTTGGCCAATACCATAAGTTTGGGAGTGTGCATGATGTCTTGGGTAATTTTGTATATAGTGATCAAAAACAAGATCCTGGATACCCATTTTATGGGAGCAGGGCATTTTGGCTAGCATGTTCAGAACTTGTTCGCTTAACTCCTAAAGAGGAAGTAAGCTCTCTCCTGTTTAGAAAGCCTCTCTCAGCCCCCCTTTAACCACATTTTCTCTTCCCTGTAAACCAGGCCAACTTCAGAAGAGGAAGAAGCTCTCTGATTTCTACCAAAAGTCTTCAAGCAGCAGGCTGTCTTGTCCTCTTCAGTACTAGCAAAGATGACCAACATGTCAACTTTCCCAGGAGGCCAGTACAAAATGTTATGTGAGCTTTTTTTTAGTGCCCATGGTTTTCACCAAGCTGTTGTCAGTTGCCTCAGAAACCTTACACTGACAGTCATGTCCAAATATTCAGTAGATCTGGCCATGAGGTAGGTGCAGTCCCTAGGGCAGGACATAAATTTGACGAAGTTCTGCCTTCCTGCCTAACCCTGGCGTAGATGAAACACTTGATTAGGGTAAAGCTGGACATTGTACATGGTCATTGATTCCTGCTCTTGGAGAATGTCTGGAGGTTTTACAGTGGTTTCCTGGATGAAGATGCAGTGTAGATTTCAGATGACTCTACTTCACCTGCAGGGCTTGATCCTGTCCACACTCCTCATGGTACATTTCCATGCCTGAGGATTCTGGTGGTGGTCTTAGCTGTGACTTGTTAATGGCTTCAGAGCCACGATTCACATACAGACATGTTACTGGTGTTAAACTATTGTTGCCAAGTGCCCGAGTAGTGGACCATTTCCCATAAACCTTTTGGTGAGTCTTCCCTTCCTGCAGCTGAACCAATTGTGTAACTTGATGACAAATGCTTTGCTTGCAGGTTAGGAAAACCACCCCTGCCTTTGCTGCTTTTGCAGTGCAAGAAACCCTTCTTGGAGAGGTGGAGTTCCACAGCAACCAGTTGTAACAACAAGTTTTCTTATTCACTTTGAAGGCCCTGAAAAGACAGCTGCTTCTGGGATCTGTCATTATCTTTTCAGATAACCAATCATTTTTGTGAAATCTAAGCAATCGAGATGGTGCACTTTTCTTTTTTCTCTGCCAGAACAAATGGTATTCCTTCTGGGACCAGCCCTCAGATCCTGGACGTGCACTCGCATTTCAGGCACTGCAAGAAGGGTGCATGAGTTAGAAATAATGACCATCATTTTTGATGTAGGGAGGGAAGGTTTGGCATTTGCCAAGCAGATGTTTCCAAGTGGATTTTCAACTGCATTTTCTTATGCCTTCACTCAACATTAACTGCCCATTACAATTTTCTGCATTTAAGGTTTATAACACTAGAGGATTTGCTGCTTTCCGTGCTTTCTTCAGGAATGCCTCTTTTGCAGACACTTATGCTGTGGTGACGTGGTCGTCTATGTTTACCAGGAATTATTGCATCAGCCATGGCTTCATAGAGTTGGAAGATGTTTGGGATGTCATTCTTGCAGGATTGCACTATCTTGGGCAATCCTCTAACTATCCCCCAGCTAGTACTACTAAGCATTTATCATATCATGAAGGGTCCTCATAGTTAAATGTAATGCATACAATTATTTTTCTATCATTTGTTTTAATAATTTGTACCAAATCTGATTTATTATCTTTTGATTTACAGGCATGTGTTAGCTTTGGGGGGGGTGTTAAATTCGTGGACAAGCATGCTTATGTAGGTGGTATGTTATGTCACACTATGCATCAGTCAAACATAAGAATGTCCTCAAGTGTTTGCTTAAAAAGTGCCAGATTCTAATTGGTGGAAATGTATAACCGAAAGGGTGGCCCATTAAGGAGAGAGCTGTAGTAGATGATCTTGAAAGTGTAGTTCTGTTTTGGACTGCAGGAAGTGGAACAGTAGGTGCTTTCTTGTGGAGGACTAGAAACCTGTTCCTTTATATCTTCCTGCCTTCTGTTTTGAAGTTTTTTTATGGGAGGGGTCTAACTTTAATTCTGACATCAGAAGCTTATAAGCAGGATGCTCTCTTCCCCTTGACAACTCTATTCCAAGTGTAGGATCCTGCCGGTACATAGCTTCTGGTCAAGAGCAGACCATGACATCTTGATTGTCAGCACAAGAGACAGAAATTCTGGTGGCAACTGGCAAATCAGCTGCAGTCAGTTATGACACAGGACTGAAATCAGCTGCAATCTTTTCATAGGAGAATCCATTCTCTGCTTGCCTTCCCACTTTGGGACCAGAGTTACTTAACTGTGCAAATCCGTGTCTTTGCTGCTTCAGACTGTCATGGTTTGTTGGATGGCAAACTGTAATGTTATGGGTCTTCGGTAAATAGTTGAAATGCACAAGCATTGAATCACTGTAGATCAGTGCCAGAATATTGAAAAACACATGTACTAAAAACCAAACATAATTAATACACCAGAATTGCACAACAATTTATTGGTTCTTATTATGAGTTTTAAAGATGTGCAAAGATATACCATATGATTATTTCACATGCTTTGGCAGTGTTGAGGTGGTTGGCCATGAGAGCTTTGGCTAAATGGCTGGTTGCTGCTTCTTTACCAAAAAAAAAAAACACCCTTTTGCTAATGCAGAGAAAGGGCATTTTTGGTGTGTTGTGTTCTATCTTTAGTGATGTGTCAATGATAGACCTTTGCATTTTTGTCTTTGATACATCTGTTTACCAAACGCTTTAGTTTCAGTTTGCATTCATTAAGGCAACTGTCCTTTAGGAGAACTATGCACTGCATGTGTGCATTTACAGAACCGTGTAGGTTTCATCCCATTGATGGTTATGCTGCTGCAAAGTATCTGAGAATTTTCCCCTACATCTAACTGTATGAGGAAAGCATGTGTAGTAGGTTGTGTCCTTTCTTCTTGTAACATAGCTACCCTCATCATTTTGATTTTGTTTTATCTCTCTTTTTGTACCTAATTCAGATTTGTACAGTACAAATGCAAGGAAGCTTTATGATGTAATGCAGTACCTTTTTTCATTTCATCTGTCCATTTCCTGAAAGAAAAGCCTCCTAGTTTGATTAAAACTTGGGAAGGCAATACTGAGTGCATAGTTGTCTAAGGAAGTCAGTATAGTTGCTTTCTCTTACATGCCCAGGATTTGCACCAAAAAAAAAAGTCTGACTTGTGTCATTATTTATATCTTTTAGAATGCGGAAAGTGGTAAAAGCAAGCAGTGATGAGTTTGCATTTATCCTAGGCTTATAAATTCATTGTCATTAGCAATGCTGTATTTATGGCAGGATGTTCACAGTAGAGCTCAGCTCTCTCTCCTGCCCAAGTATTCTGACTTTTCTTAGCCAGTCACAACTGAGAGTCATTTGGCAAATTCCACCAGTGCCATTTCAAGGGGAGAGAAATGGGATACCTGCCCCAAGCACGAAAGTGCAAGGGAAAGCAGCTTAAAAAAACAGCTTGGCTGCTCACAAGCTGCAATATTGCAATTTTGATTACAAAACAACCTGTCAGCTGTCAAACTTTTTTTAATGGTAAACTGCCTTTATTGACAGCTTGTAAACTTTCAGTTTGTTTAAAACAGGAATTAAGTGATCACCTTTGCTTGTAGAATGTAGAGGTCATGGGTGCGTGACAGATATGCTGTCCAGTGTGCCAAATTCCTTTTGCTGTAACACAAGTTCTAGTACAGTATTTTTAAGAACTTAGTAAACAGTCCTTCAGTAATCTTTTAACAGCTGATTTGTAAACTTGTGAAACAAAACACTCCTCCTGTAATCTGTTAACATTAGATTTATAAACTCTATGAACCCAGTTTAATCATACAATCACATTTTGCATCTTCAAATGCACTGACAGTGTACACTACAAAAAGGAGTGTTGTAGTTGCTGGAGATTGTATGCTGCTAGCAGTTCTGTTTGGCTGGCTGTACACCTTTGTGTGTGTGAGAATGTAATGCCATCTACCAGGTTCGCTGCCTGACTGTACACAGCAGTTGGGAATTTGCTTTAGCACTACCAGTAGTCCAGTTGATGTTCACTCCAGCCCTGCTTATGTGACGTTAATTTGTTTTTGGTGAACCTGGATTATGTCAACTGTTTTGATGCTCCTTTTAACTCAGAGCTGACACTCCGTTGCAGCCCATCATTGTCTCCTGATGCTGATAACAGGCTCAACATATGAGCTGCTAAACTTACTGAAAATGGTCGTGTAAGCGGTTTCAAGTTTCATCAAGCAGCATGATTTTTGTCAGTGTACTCAGCATGCTAGCAACCTGGCTGTGTATCACCAGTGTAGCTTATCTGATGCAAATGCTTGTGGTGACCTATGGAAACTGACCCTTGTAAGAGGAGTCATTAACCTGTTTACATTTAGAGTAACTTCTGTTTATAACCATGATGTAGTACACTCCATACAGATATCCACAAATAGCATTGTCAGCATCAGAAGAGAGTAAGAGTAGACTTGCAATTGTCATGGAAGGGGAAGGCTCTTACAAAGAAATGTATAAGGACAGGAAGAAAGAGTGGGCATGGAATAGTGCAACATTTCTCTTCACTAAATCTGCACAGCCTCTGTTCTTTAAAATGTATTTATAATAATGACTTTGGCTTATGTAACCTAATTTAAACTTTTTTTTATATAAAATAAATAAAAGAATTTAATATGTTGCGGTACTGTTTGCATTTTACCTGTTGGTCTCACTGGACATTTGCTACTCATCAGGAACTTTCCAAGAAGCATGGACTTTACAGGAATTGTAGAACATGTAGTGGCATACAGAGTAAATCTGCATGAAATACATTTATAATATTAATGCCCATTTATAATGGAGTTTTGCATGAGATCTTCATTGCATCACATGTTTACAAAAATTTGCATACTGTACCTAAATACATTTCAGAATCTGTGCAGCCTGAATAACGTTGGCCAGAGAGGGTAGCCATTACAAGGATCTCCAGGAGAGAAACTTACATAAATGTGAAGGAAATTATTGGGACACCAGGTGTAGGTCAAAGCCTCCTCCTCCTCCTAAGTTTGTCTCTGTGAAGGCTTCCATTCCCTCATGAAGTGTGCATTGCTTATCATCTTTAGTGGGATTAAGCTCATGTTTGTCATCACCTAATGACACTAAGTGTAGCAGGAGAGTTACTAGGCATCAGTCTTTGGAGATCAGTTTCAGCATTCCAGCACAAACCCATCCATGTGTATGCATTTGTGGCACCACCACAGCTGCTATCTTGATATTGATCAAACCTTTAAATTTCACAGTGAAGGCTTAGTGGCATGCTGCAGGCAGTCTAATCTTCTGGTTTGTTCCAGAATTGAGGAAAACTCACCAGCAAATGTCAGGGAGATTCCTGCTATAACCCTGCACCTGATAGGTTAATAGGTGCACTTTTTGTGGGATCTCTTCTCAGCTGCAGACATTTGAAGATAGAACAGAGGCTTTCTGCAGTGGGACACTGTTGTGATGGTCTCTTCTGTTGCTTTCATCTCAACCAGTTTTTATGCATCTTTTCCACATTGCAGGGTACAAACACACTGTCTACATCCTGTGCTACACAGGTAATTTTTACTGCTTGTTGCATCATTCACTATGAAAAAGCTCCCTTGTACAGCACTTGTACAGCACATAAGTTCAAGCCTTGTAAGGGTCCCTGTGGCTTAGCAGATGAGTCAGAATCCATAGTGGAACTATATCTTATTACCTCAGCAATGAACATATTGCCAGATGCTTGTAGTAGAGTTTATTTACAGTGCATCCAAAAAGATCTGCAGGAAGAGGTTCATTAAGTGATCTCCGGTTAATGAAGGAGCACAAAGGAGGAATGAAGATACCAGATGCTAGACATCTTTCACACCATCTGTCTGACAAACCCCACCCTTTACATAACCTTGTGGGACTAATGCTGCAAAGAAGTCAAGCTTGCAGTCATTACTGACCAACATGTAGAAGAGCATGCATCCCTAGCAGCTACCTTGGGGTGCTCTCTGGAATGTCAGTACCTGTGTCTTGGTTGAGTTGCTGGAGGATTCATGTACCAGGCATGTGCCCATTTGAGTGTTCCCTTGTGTCACCCAGCAGGGCTGTGGGTAACATGCCTGATTCCAGCAGGGCTCAGCAAGCCAGGTTTAGGGCCATTATCTGGATGGATCATCATTTATTAGGAGGTCCCAGTGGACAAGCGCAGATACTGTAATTGCATTAAATATTTAGTATCTGTCACTGAAAGGGGATTTAACATACCAGAGCCCTTTATTTCTGAGACAGATAAGGTGATGGAGTACTCCCCTCCCTGTTGCTCTCCTTTAAATGACTCTTCTTTGAAGAACCCCTCAGTTTAATGAACTTCTACAGGGACTGGCTTGTGACCTCTTGCCTCCTACCAGAAATGACTTAATGAACATTAGGAGAGGTGGTAAGAGCTTTGGGTAAACCCTGCTACAGATCATATGCTTAAGGATGTTGCTTTTGTCATCCAGAAAGCATGCTGCCAAGAAAGTGAATATTCTCTGTAAGCAATCAGCAAAATGGACTGAGATCCTTCCCAGTTTCTTTTGGTAGGCTCTTACTTCATCTCTTCAGTCCAGTATAGGTCCCAAAGAATACAGCATGGTTACGTCTTACCAACCTGAAAAGGAGTGAAGTGCTATGGTCAGGGTGGGAAACCACATGATGTCTTGATTGAAATCACTGTTGCAGTATTCCAAACAGGTTTTCACCACTGACATCTTGTTTGGGTACCAAAGCTTAAACCTTCTTTGGGGCATATGTCCGATATATGACCTCATCTCGCAAGTGTAGAGGTATATAGATGAATGTATGAGCATAAATTCTCAGACTGTCTCACCACCAGCCCAAACGCAGGTCTTGCACCCATTGGTCAGGTCTTCTTGTGGTCCTTGGCACCATTAACTTCTCTGATTCAGATAAGTGCCCCATTGGGGAACCCTCGTCTTTGTATAAGCTGTTTTGCTGTACTTTGCTAGATTTCAGCTAGGAGGAGTAAGTGAGAGTGCAGTTGGAAAATTGCCTTCAAAGAACTCCATACCCAGTGTCTCTACTGCCTAGACTCACAACACAGTTATAAAGCTTGTTCCATTTACCAATCTTTAGTGATCCCGTTTGTCTTAATTAAACACTTTTTTGGAGACCCATCAACTGAAACATCTGGCCCACTCCAACATAACAGATCCCACCACACTGGATGTACCGTCACCTCAAGAGAAAACTCAAGGTCTAGGCCCTGACACTCAGTCTGTCCAGTCTAACTGTGATATACCTGCAAAGATTACAGATCCCACGTTTACATCCATTTCTACCTCAGATGCAATTTCTACCTCAGATGCAGTCTATCACAACCCTTCTGGAGGCTGGTATGGCATCAGAGGATCACCCGTCTGGTAAGACATTTACTGATACTGAAAAGAAGGAACCATGGATCATAATTTCAGAGGGACCAGAAGGCATCCTGCAGATGTTAGTTAGGGAAGAGATGCCTGACAAACTGATTTGAGGTAGATCAGGGGTTGAAACCTCTACTCTTGGTTCAAGAAGTCAACACAACAGAAAAAGCAACTGAAGACCAAACATGTCTCCTAACTTTCTCTTCCTGGTGGGAAAGAGTGGACGGACTTCTCATTATGGAACTTAAACCACCTTCATTTACAGCCTCTCCTGCAAACTCAGAAGGTTGCCATGGATGATTTTTCCTCTGAAGTGGAAGATGCCTCAGATTCTGATGACATTCATGACCCTATTGCTCTCACATTCACTCTCTTGGTCAGGTGCCTTCATATGATGATTCCATTTCACATGCTTGCCTTGTGGAAGAGGCATCCATTGGGGAGACCATTTCAATATGATGAAGCACTTTGGCAGTCTAAGCAAATCTCTGATGTCCAAAGAGATTCTACAGCCTTTTGGATGTAGGTACTTTTGACCCTTCACCCTGTCCTTCCAGTCCTGGAGGCCTTTTCGAATGTTTTTGAATTTGCTTCTTCAGCTTCTGACTCACAGCCTCCTGCTCCCAAAAGGCCAGACAGATTCTACAAGGTCCCAGAGGACCTTAAGTTTCTTTTTAAGAATCCTATAGCTAAACCTTCAGCTGTGACCCTCACTTGTGACCAACCTTCCATGTTGCTATTTAAAGCTAATGCCCTTCCTTCACACATAGCCAATAGGGTCATAGATGGCTGGGGAAAAGGTTATACCTCTCCTACTTTGTCTTTCAGGACTACAAACTATCAGACCCAGATGACCAAATACATGTTATCTGTCCTTAGCAGCCTAAGCAAGTTAGTTGCGGATATGCAGGGCACAGACTCTATGCAACACATTTTGTCTCTGGTTAATCAGGCCACTCAGGTGGCCACAGTATTAAATGCAGCTGTGATACTATTTAGGCCTCCTCCAGAGCAGCCACTACTGGTGCAGTCATCTGCTGATGTACATGATTGCACAACCAGCCCATGCCAAAAGATTTCAAAGCTAAGCTCATTAACTCTCCCCTGAACACAAATCTTTTGTTCCAACCACAAGCAGCTAGCCTATTCAAAAACCTTACAGGAACAAGGTATAACTGTGAAAGACTGCAGACAAATCCTACTTAACTTTATACCTAGCCACCACAGGAATTACCCAGTCAAGCCTACTTATTATGTTAGAAAGGAATGTAGACTCCCTCCCCCCACAAAAGCACAAGAAGACACTCGGGAAAAGATTTCCAGAAAAAAAAATTGAAAACCACCCCATATCTCAGAGGCTTTCTTTCTTTGATAAGTCACTGTGATTATCTTCCATATCTCCTCCTCTCATTCTTATCCTACACCTCTCAAAAAGGTTCACTCAGTCCATGTCAAACTGGGTAAAGATTACCAGACATGTCAGTACCATCCATCATAAAAAAAGGGTACTCTATGCCCTGGAAGGAATGTCTTCCCTTGAACAGCATCCCACCTCCACCCAGGCACGATAAAACCAGTGCCTTTTCAATTTTTAGGATTTTTTTTTATTCTATACTGTTTCTGGTTCCAAGAAAAGGACAGTGGATACCCATACTGGGTCTGCTCAACACCCTCCTCAAAGTTATAACTTTCAAAATGCTCTCTCTCCAGACCCTGTAGCCCTTTATTCTTCCACAGGTATTTCTTGTCTTCCTGGATCCGAAGGATGCCTAGCTGCATTTTCACATATCTTCCTCTTTCAGGAAATTCCTGAGGTTCTTTACTGGCTCTTCTCACTTTTAGTTCACTGTTTTTCCTTTTGGGTTTTCTAAGAATATTCACAAAGTGCTTAGCACCTGTGATAGCCTTTTGCAGGACTTGGGGAATTCAGATATTTACCTGTGTAGACAATCTACTTATCCTGGCCATTTTGTCACAGATCTTACTGCAACGCCACTAATTAATGCTCAACTTTCTCCTGCAATTGGGGTTCACAATCATCTATAAAAATCTTCCATCCAGCCTACTCAGGGCCTAGTTTTCTTAGACTACAGATTTGATACCAGAAAGATGCAGGTTTTCATACTTCAGGAGAAGGTGCAAACCCGTAAAGTTTACTTTCAATCCCTAACTTCCCTCAGTCTTTGTTTACTTTCAATCCCTAACTTCCCTCAGTCTTTTCAGCCAGGAAAATTTTAGGAGCATTAGGTTTCATTGTAGCAACCATTCCAGTGCTTTCTTTAGCCAGGCTGCATATTAGGAAACCTCCGTAGTACCTATAAATGTATGGTCTCAACTTTTTCACCCCTAGATACAAAGATCTCCTTCATAACCTATTTCAAGATCATAATCCTGTGATGGGTGACACAGCTGAACCTCAGTGCAGGGCTGTCTTTCATGACAGACTCTGGTCAAGAAATGAACACTTATGTCTCTGACAAGGCTTGGGGGGCTTGGACAGGCACCCACAATGACCAGAGCTGTTGATAGTCCAGCCTCAGGAAGGAACACATCAACTTGAAAGAGATGAGGGCTTTCATTTCATCTCTTTAGGTTTTCTCGCATCTCTGGAAACCAAGCTTTCTTAAAGTCATGACAGACAGCACTATTACATAAGCACGGAGGAACCAGGTCATACGAACTGTGCAGGTTGGCTCAGATTGCTTGGGACTTGGCTACCAAGAAGAGCATGTCTCCGCAAGCAGTATACATTCCATCATAGGACAACATTCTGGCAGACTCACTAATGAGATCCATCATTGTCCCCCAAAAATGGGCACTCGACAGGTGTTCCTGTACATAGTTCCCAAGTGGAGAACACTGCAGATAAACTTATTCACCTTAGTGTGCATCAAACCGCTCCCACTCTTTTGCATTAAGACATATGATCCATAGAGGACAAATACACTCTCTTTTCAGTGGACTCTGAGGATGCCCTTCCATAAAATTGTTGCAAGTTTCTTTACATAAGGGATCTGCTGCCAAGGATAGCCTGTCTGGCCAGTATACCAAACCTTTACATTTTATAGGTGCCGTACGTCACACTTATGCTCCTCATGTAAGATGTAGGCCATAAAGGGGGAGTACAGATGTAAACATGCGGAACTTCTTTGCTGCCAGTCCGAACACCACTATTGAATGTCAGTCTGAACACCCTTTTTGTTGTGATGGTTACCAAGCCATCTTCAGATAAGTGCCTCATTGGGGTTTCTTCTCTATCTTTCTTGTTTATTGTATTTTACTTGTATTCTTGTCATCCAAGATGGAAAATAGTGTGGGAAGCAGATTCCACATAAAGACCATTATGAACAGTCAGTGGTCTTTTTTTTTTTTTTATTTGTATAGTTGGGCACTTCCCAAGACCATACACAGTGCTCCATCTGTAAAACATTTCTCCCCAAGACCCTTTGTAGTAGCTTATCTTTCTTATCCATATATCTTGAGAGCCAGCAACTTAAGCTGTTGGCCTAGAATGTTATGGCAGAATCCTTCCATCCTGAGGTTCAGCCATGTACCCAGAAGAAATCCAAAAAGGCTACGCCTGATCTGGTTTATGTCCTGGCTCCCCTGGATGTCTCTCCAGAAGCTAATGAAGGCTTGAGGACCATTCAGTACTTAACCTCTGATTCCTCTGCTGTGACCCTGGTAGAGGTAGGTATAGATCCAAATTCTCACACGTCCATTCCAGATGTTGAGGGGAAACTGCAGTTGATTATTTCCAAGAGGCTTGAGGAGGATTCCTCAAACTTTGTAAGGGAGGAGATTTTTACCTCGATTACCAAATATCATCAAGAGTCTGAACCACCAAGAGTCTTTTGGGCAGACATCCTGCTCAAAAAAAAATGAACTCATTACCCCTGTTGTTAAAGATCTACAACATGAATGCCAGGATTTTACTTGTGGTCTATTCAGTGCATTAATGGCCTTGAAGCCTCCTCAAGGGGGTGTATGTCCCTGTTCCTCCCTGATATTCCACCCCTGTTGAGGCCCAGGGAATTGAATGCCTCAGATGAAAACTTGGACCATGGGGAGGAATCCCTAACTTACTCCTCAAATTTCTTTCTGTGTAGACTGTGGTTCTGAGGAAGAGAAATCTTTGAGCCCAGACTCATAGGTTTATATCGAGTTCCTAGGCTAAATGGCCTAGGGCCTATATAAGTCTAGCCATGTTATATCCTTGTTCCCTTAATGACCAAGTTGTATGGTCTATATTTACAGCTCGAGTCTGTGATCAGCACCAACTGTCCTTATCCAAGAGGGGCATAGGTGACACCCCTGGGGTAAATTTGCAGTCTCCCGTCTAGTTGTCTAAGTTATGCTTAAATAACGTTATTGTAGAGCTCTGTTTTACATGAATTGGGAGTTTGTTTCAGAGGAGTGGCAATCTCTGGGAGAAATATCTGGTTCTCCAAAATGTCCTGTTAATGTCACAGCCTAGGTTAAGATCCCTAGAGCGAGTGAATTTTGTCCCATTTGACTTGTGGATGTTCAGCATTTGCCTTAGGGCAGGGTGGCACAAGTCACCTCTCAGCAGCCTTTAAGATTCAGAGTACAGTGACATGGCCTTCAATCTGTCGATGTAGGTCATGTGCTGAAGGCCCTGAATTTTTTTGGTGAGAAAACTAATGTCTGGCCAGCTGCTCCACGTGTCTGGTGAGGTACATACAGAAGAGAGCGTTGTACTCTATTAGTGATCTGATGAGGGATGCGTACAGGGAAGTTATAACATCCTTACCTTTGGATGAGATGCCCTTATGAGATGTGCAAAGTAGAAGGCCTTCCTTACCACTGTGGACACATGGTGATCACAGTTGAAGTTATCAACCTGTGTTCCCAAATCTCTCACCACAGGGTTTGAGTGAAGGGGGTACTGTTAATATTGTAATTTGCAGTGATTACCCCTTTACCGAAAGGGATAACATTTTTTTTTTTTTTTTTGCATTTAGTTTGTCCATGGCTTTGGCACCAATCATTTGTTTGTGTAAGCCCTTTTTTAGTATGTCAGCATCATTGGGGGACTCGCTGATTGCACCCAGTTTGCAGCCATCAGCAAATTTGGTAAGTCACAGGCCATCTATTTTCACCTGGACTTCTGAAAAATAGATTCCAAACAGTAGTGGGCCCAGCACAGATCCTTGCAGTAGACCACTGATAATTGGTCTGCTGGTAGAGATGGAATCCCCAACTTTGACTGTATGCGTTCTGTCAGTAAGACATTGCTACCCATCTAGTGACATATGGGTTAATTCCCAGCTGGGTGAGATTCTGAATGATGCCTGAGTAGGGGATTGTGTTAAAAGCCTTAGCTAAGTCATGATACTGTATATACTGTTTTGCCTTCATCCAGGGCTTTGGTGACATTCTCAAAGTCCACCATGTTTAATAAGCATGATCTGCCCTTAACAAAGCCAAATTGGTTCAGGTCAAAAGTTTGAAGGTCACCTATGTCTTTGTTGATAAGGGCCATGATGATTCTCTCCATGGCCTCACAGATAAGACTGGTTAGGCTTATGGGTCTATAGTTCCGAGAGTCTGTTGATGGACACCCTTTGTGCAAGGGAATTACTGTTGCTGTTTTCCACTCTGCTGGGACAACGCCAGTACTTAGACTGTGGTTAAAGAGAGTACCAAGTGGTTCTGCTAGGTCCTGTTTTAGGCCATTTAGTAGTCTGCCTAGGATGTTATCTGGTCCCATAGAGGCTGTTTTTTTGTCTATGGAAAGTGCAGTTATGACCTGCTCTTGGAGATACAAGGTAGAGGACTGGTGACAGATGTGCTTTGGGGTATGTCTGGTGGAGACAGGGGGGGGGGGTGAAGTTTGTGCCAAATCTGACTCTTGGCAATGTCCTCAGGGTCAGTATGAGTGGTACTGTCCACTACTAATTCTGCACAAAGCTGGGTCTTCCCTTTTAGATTTCTGATGTAGCTAAAGAATACCTTGTTGTTATCCTTAGCTAGTGATGCTAGTTTAGCTTTGTAATTGGCTTTAGAGGGACTTTATATGAAGTCTAATTTGCATCTCCAAGCTATGGATGGTGTTTTTTTTTTGTTATGAGTCAGTTCCCTTTTGTTCTTAGTTTATTCCTGTTGTATAGCCTGTTTATGCTTGATGTCCACCAGGGTGTGTTTTTTTTTTTCTTTTTGTGAGGACCTTGTTTTGATCCGTTCTGGGACAGCAAAGTTTATACATTTGTATAGGTGTTTATACAGGGTATTTGTGTACACCTCTATATAGCTGTCATTGTTGACAGTGGTAGCAGTGGGTTTGAAACTATGTATGCAGTCGCTTAGGAGGCTATAGTTTGCTGTGGAAAAATTGTTTTATCGTTTTTGCTCTTGAGGGAGGTTCAGGTAAGATCATTACTTAGACTTCTTTCGAATATGTGACATACCCCTCTGGGCTAGCAGTCAAGGAGCCTGAATCGCTACCACTGACACCAATGAGGGACATTCACTTGGAGCAAAGATTGTTACAGTATTTCCAGATGCAGCTGTCTGCATCAAGCACTGTTTCCCTTAAGAGCACACAGGGAACACACCTAGTCCAGGGTCTGGGTTTCCCTCTCTCTCCAGGCCCCCCAGTAAGACTTCCCACTGGCAAAGCTGTACAGTTGAGTCCTTAGCCGAGTATCCAAGCAAGTCCTCCAACACCCTCTCTGTGAAACCAGTGCTGTATATCCCTGCTCCAGGTAGTTGATACACACACTCTTTGAGATTTGATTTGCACACACACACACACACACACACACACACACACACACACACCTGGGAAAGTCTAGCACAGAATTACTTGCTCTGCTACTCTCTACCCAGACTTTAAGGTAGTTACTGCCACCAGACACTCCAAAGCCAGCTAACTCTAAGGCTCTTACAAGGATACCCAATTATGCTGAGTGAAATTAATACTAATACAAATGGTAGCATTTGACCAATGCAGTAAGGCTTTCAGGGGTGGCCACAGTGTCACCAAATAAGTATAAGTACTCAAAGTTTAAAATATTCTCTAAAGGACCAGCCATAATGAAAAGTTTAAATATATTTAATAATAAAGGAATATGAAAATACTAAATATCTATTTTCAATAAACAGCAGAATTTCAATCACAGAAAATATCAAAATAACACAGATTAATAGATTTACTCAGATACAGAAAAACAGTACTTAACTAATCTCACTACATTTTCCTGACTGATCTAAAGAATTACTCTTTTCTACTTTCTTAATAAAGCAAGGCAAGATTAAGTAGGTGAGATCCTTCTATGTCAGGTTTCAAAAAGAGTGCTGTGAGACATCTGTCTTATCTAGTATTAAAACATCATTTCAGTCCTGGATTACAGAATGACACCACACACATCTGGTCATTTGACTTCCAGTTCCCACACTTCCCCCTTTCCTAGTAACTGAACCAGAATCTAGCACATATTTGCCAATAACACACACACACAGCTTTGCTGAGATGTGTTATAGCATCTGGAAGCTATTAAATGATTTTAACACTTCCACTCTTCCTACAGAACTACTAAGCTTGGCTTTCACAGACATTGCATCTTTGGCTGCATTGAGACCTGTGAT
The DNA here is from genome assembly GCF_019279795.1 of Protopterus annectens. NCBI lineage: Eukaryota > Metazoa > Chordata > Ceratodontiformes > Protopteridae > Protopterus > Protopterus annectens. The sequence goes on from NC_056733.1 coordinate 530,177,606, forward strand.
ATTTATTTTTTTATTTTATTTATTTTACATTTGTTTACTGAGAAATTCTGACTGGACGCAGGTCCTTTTTCAGCGGATGCTCTGGGAGAAAAGCTCCACATCATGTACATAATAGAGATACAAAGTTGCAGCAATAGTAAACAACATTACAGGTTGTTGGCTTTAATACAATGACAAGATATTGATTATCAACAGTATATACAGTAAATGTTACAAGTTAAGAGTTTCTTGTTTATAATAGTAACAAAGTTGTCAGACAAGTTTTTTAAGTATGTAAAGACAACTAGCTAATTCTGACTGTGGTTAGTAGTGGTGGTAGTATAGTTGGGTTGAGAGTCTAGGTGTGGGGAGGTAAGGGTGGGGGTGTTAGTCTGGATTAGAACAAGGGCAAAGCCAGTGCAAATTTAAGTGGAATTTGAGCGCAGTCTTGAAAAGGCTACTGGAAGGTAGAGTAGTTATAGAGGATGAAAGATTGTTCTAAAGTTTAGATATGGTACACGAACATATGGCTTCTCCTGCTGAGTTTTTGGGTTTGATAAGCAAGTTGATTTCTGTTGCTTGATCTTAGGGGCCTAGTGGAGTGATAGGGTTGGAGAAGGGTTTGAAGGGAAGGAATGTTATGGGGGTGGTTAATAAGTTTATGAGCGAGGGTGAGTTGATTAAAGTGAAGGAGTTGTGGGAGTTCTAGCCAGTTTAGTTCTTTAAGGCAGATACACAATGATGGCTGCAGTAGGAGGTTCCAGTGGCACATTTAGCAATTTTGTTGCAACAAGCATCCAGCTTGTGTAGGTCTGTCTAAGGTTGGTAAGTATGGGGGATGCATAGAGTTGGGTGTAGATTAGCTGGGAATTGGCTATGGAGATTCTAGCCGCCTTGGTTAGGAATTGGCTTGATGTAATGCACCAAGTTTCTTGTGAACTTTTTTTATTGTGAGAGATATGTGGGTTTCAAATATAAGTTTGTTGTCTATTTCCACACCAAGTAATTTTGTGTGTTCTGATGGATGGTATCGTCTTTGGTGAGAATGTTGATGTGGGAGGTGTTTTGGGTGGCTTTGGAAGGTTGGAACAGGAGACGTTTTGTCTTACAGTTGAATATTGAGGTGGTATTTAAATAATGCTACACCTCCTTTTTTGGACAATCTGTCTATGCAAAGGATGTTGTATTCAGGTGGAAGTATTTCCTCACTTTTGATGTGAGGTTTGAGCGAGGTTTCGGTTAGGAAGAGAATATCTGGGGAATATATGTTTATGCTGGCATATAGTTCTTGGATTTTATTGCATATGCTTTTGATGTTTATGGACATTATAAGTAGGTCTGTTGTTTTTTTGTTGGCTAGGAGTTGAGTTGTGGGGGGTTGCTTGGGCTAGGGTTTGTGGTTGGGTTGGATTTGGGAGGCCCAGGGTTTGGATGGATGTCTCCAGTGAGGGCTAGTTTATAGAGGGTGTTTAGGATATGTTTTATATACGTAGTAAATTGCTTATGGTATCTTAGGGATATTTTATTTTTGTGTGTTAGGTGTTTGGTATTGCAGTGTGTGTATTGGGAGGATGTTTTTGGTGGCAGGGGTTGTGTAGTTATAGTGTAAATGTTTGAAGGAGGGTGTTGAGAGATTACAGTGGAAGTTGTTGGAGCATGTGACTGTGGAGCCTTGGTAGGATGTAATGTGAGCTAGAACTACGCAGGTTAGGATTGTTATTATATTATGTAATAGCATGATTGTGTTGGATATGGGGGAGGGGGTGACTAGTGGTATAGTCTCCTTGGTGGTAGGGGTGGGGTTAAGGCTAAGAATAAATGTAGAGGTACTGGGGGCAGGTAGGGGAGTGAAGTGAGCTAGAACCCCCCCCCCCCAAGGCTAAAGATTGCAGGGTAAGTGTCTAAATAGCCAAATTGTTAGGAGTTATTAGAATCTAGTAGGGAAAAACAATCTATAGACCTGATTTCAGCTGTGTCCTTTCTGGGTAGATACCTAGTTTGAAGCAGACAAAAAGTGGCAGTTTAAGTACCTTTTTGCCTCTATTTTACAAGTGGGCAATTCCAGTGTATCTACTGGGTTACCTTTTTTTGCCTAGAGCTTTATCTTAGTGTACTGATAACTAAAAAGAAAAAGTTTAACTGGGAAATATATTTACAGCTGATGGGGGGTGGGGAGCAGCTGCTGTCCCTAGCCGTGGGCAGAGCCATTTATTTCTGCTTTAGACCAGGTACTTTCTACAGTAGCAGGCTAAGAGGGAAACGTAGCTGACACCTACAGTAACTTATTTTCTTTTTAAAGCTCTTGTGGCTGGTTTCTTCACTGCAGATGCTGTCAGTGGCCAAAGATTCAGCAAGTGGGGAACTGAGAGAGAACCCGTTCGCAGGGACAGTGGTCACTAAATGAAAAGATGGAGACAAAAAGAATTATTACTTTAAGGTCTCTGAAAGGGGAATGAGAGAGAAGTGCTGTAAAAAGTAACTGAAATAATAAATTATCACCCAGGCAGGAAGGGTATCTGGTTTAAGCGTAGCAGCACACTATACTATTTACACAGGTACAAAGTGTTGTAAAAAAAGGCTCAGGCAACTGTCGTGCATTTGCATATGAAGCCCTTGAGGTAAAAAACACCTTACTTAGTGTTATGTACCGGATAATTTAGTTAGCCCATGAATTTAAAGAGACAGATCTATCACAGATATAGCAGTAGTAAACTATCGCAGCAATTGTTTATAACAGTACTTAAATATCGCAACACAGACATTTACATATCTACATTGCTATAATATTTCTCGTGGTTCAGCAGTTAAAACAACCAAGGATCTCTCTGACTTGGCAGCAAAACAGGACTTTTATCCATAATAGGGTGCCCTTTATTTAACTTTATTTTACCTCTGCTTAGCGTCTATTTTAACTAAAATGTATGTACTAAACAAAAGTGATGAGGAGTAGCAACCCAGTTTGATACTATAGTATCTGTAAGTGCTAGCAGCATGAAGCACACTAAGCACCAAGTCAGACTGAAAATGATACATTGTAAAACTTTGTCTACAACTTGCATAAATAGGAGACAAGTTCTGCAACAGTAGCAATGCTGACAGTAACAAAGGAATAGAACAATTGAGTTTGTAGAGACCTTAGCTGCAATAAAAAAAGTGAAGCTCGAACACAGTGAGATACAACCATGAGCTGAAGGGAATGGGCAGAGGCTGTAAGCCAAGATGGCTCCAGGGGTTTAAAAAAACTCTGCTGGGACAATATTGGAGGAGGGGGAGTGGGAGTGGTCACAGGTAATGTGAAGTAGTTCTTGTAGAAAATCACACTCAGGAGAAATTGAGCTGCAAACAACAATCTGTAGACCTGATTTTAGCTAGAACCCCCCCCCCCCCCCCGCAGGCTAAAGATTGCAGGGTAAGTGTCTAAATAGCCAAATTATTAGGAGTTATTAGAATCTAGTAGGGGAAACAATCTATAGACCTGATTTCAGCTGTGTCATTTCTGGGTAGATACCTAGTTTGAAGCAGGCAAAAAGTGGCAGTTTAAGTACCTTTTTTGCCTCTATTTTTACAAGTGGGCAGTTCCAGTGTATCTACTGGGTTACCTTTTTTTTTGCCTAGAGCTTTATCTTGGTGTACCGATAACTAAAAAGAAAAGATTTATCTGGGGAATGTATTTACAGCTGATGGGGGTGGGGAGCAGCTGCTGTCCCTAGCCATGTGGAGAGCCAGTTATTTCTGCTTTAGACCAGGTACTTTCTAGAGTAGCAGGCTAAGAGGGAAATGTAGCTAGACACCTACAGTTACTCATTTTCTTTTTAAAGCCCTTGAGTCCTTGTGGCTGGTTTCTTCACTGCAGATGCGGTCAGTGGCCAAGGATTCAGCAAGTGGAGGACTGAGAGAATCCGTTCGCAGGAACCGTGGTCAAGTAACTTATTTTCTTTTTAAAGTCCTTGAGTCTGGTTTCTTCACTGCTGATGTGGTCAATGGCCAAGGATTCAGCAAGTGGGGGACTGAGAGAGAACCCGTTTGCAGGGACAGTGGTTAAATGAGATACACCACGAGCTGAAGGGAATGGGCAGCTGCTCATTTGAGTGAGAGATATCATCTTTGTCAAAGGAAACAACTTCAAAGACCAATACATGTAAGGTTCAGTTAAGCACTTTTAATTGACTTGCTGGAAGGAGACAAAAACATGCAAATACAAGGATTTGTCTAACTACTAACAGGAAGTATGCTTATTCTTATACTATTTACAAAACATGGCCTTCTAAGGCTGACGTAATCAAACACAACTTTCAGTATTGTTCTACAGCAGATGTTACTCAGATTTTCTGCTGACATTACTAGATTTGTGAGAAACTTTTTGAGAAAAACAACCTGGCCTTGGTGGGCACTAATCCGTTTACAAGCGTCTATTGTACAGTGTTACATTTCAAGGTACTTTTCTAACTCAGATACAGGCAAATGCTGATTGCAGTTCATATTTTCAAGCAGGCTTTGTACTAATTATCTATAACTTCTACAGCTGTGTATTTTCTCACAGCACAAGCGGAACTCCTTAAGTTTCATACAAGTAGTATTGTTCTATTCATTATTTTCCTAATGCAAGCAAAAATCATCTGCTTCTCAGTAAATTTCCAAGGCACAAGCAAGATTTTAGCTAACAATACGAGGTCAGAAAGCATCTGCAGTTTGTACAGATTTATGCAGTATGAAATAGAATAAATTTAACTCTTTTCAAGCTCTAAATGCACTAAGCATATTACTAATGCACACATTAATACATATTTTTCTAATATTTCTCCCCTATTAATACTTTTATTCTACTTTCAAAATAAGCATAAACAGTTTGTTTTCTTCTCCTAACCTCTTCCACTCAGGATTTATAGTTGAGAGTCATTCAGTTTAAACTTATGAAAGCATTTTCAGTCTTTTAACAGTTCTTCAAACTCAGTACTTTGATATAAGGTTTCAGAAACTGACATGTCTATAAAGTCTTTAATCCATCTTTTCATGCAGGGGATACCACAACAAACACATACTCCCAGTAGGAGCATTCCTACACAAATGGCAATCAGGATGTTCATTAGGATGGTACCCCACCCCCAAACCATTTCTGGAAAAAGTCCGTCGGTGGGTTTGGGCCTGGTTTAGTCATGGCCAACACTTGCTGAATTACCTCAAGATGATTGTCTATCTCGTGTTTATGGTTAGGAATATATGAACAGCATTCTTCTTGGATTAAAGTGCAAGTACCACCTTTTGCCGCTAGGATGAAGTTGAGAGCCATGCGATTTTGGAGCACTACAGTTCTCATAGCATTCAGTTCATCAGTCATCAATTCAAGAGCAGAAAAAAGTTGCGTTGCTCATTACTTTGAGAAGTTTCGACAGTTTTCTCAGCTCCCAGATCAATTTCACTGCTCCATATGCTGGTAATATGCCTGCCCACGATATAACGCTATCACTCAAGTCCATGTGTGTCAGTCCTTTGCCTAGAGAATGATGGTCTTTCCAACGCGCATTGATTTGTCCCACTGGATTTACAGGTTTCTTGACGACCTCTCGGACATTTCAAATTTTTCCTCGAGGCAAAACTGCAGTGTGTCGTATGGCCGTAACCAGGTAACCCAAAAAACAACTGCCGGACCAAGTCTCAGGTAACCATTTGTATGCCTTTCTGCCACACACAAAATAACAATCCTCTACTTTTGTAGTAACCTTGCTATGAATGTACACTCGCCCTGCATGAAACATTTTTCTATCAATTATAGACAGCTGTTTATAAAGAACAGAATTATGTTTTACTTCAAGTGTTTTGTGCATCAATCCAAGAAATGAATCATAGTTTGTATTACAATAAAGATCTACTTTGTTACTTGTAGTGTAACATCTATAAGGAACAGTCACATTGCAATTGCTCCAACCCACCTGAACAGTATCATTTTTATAAAAACACACAGTTCCCTTTTGTGGAACAAACAAGTGCAATGCTATTTTATCTTGTGATGTAATGGTTGAGGTATCTTAAATCAAGTTCTCCCACGTCTCATTGACCCCTAGGGGGACTGTAGTCATTAATAACCCCCCGTATGCTGTCGGGAAAGCTGTGCAAATCCAGCAATTCAAAACATTGAAAGTCTCAGCATACACATATTTAATTGCCTGGTAAGTGTTAAAGTTTGGATGCCAGTCTGAGTAACGCCTCACGTTTATTCAGTTCAGTCTGCGTGGCTGGGAAAAGGAAAGGCCACAACAAAAAGATTATTGTCACTAGTACAGTTAACAGGATGATTATGCAATACTTCTGAGGAAAGGGTTGTTCTGCATTCCTGTTTCTTCTGGACTCTTATCATTTTTACTCTTGGCATGTAACAAGATTTTTGTCCAGTTCAAAGTTTTTGACTAATTTACAGTGCGTCAGGTGGATCTAGGAGACGCGCTCCACTATCTTGACTGCAGTGGATGTTGACAGAAGCACTTAATATGGACCCTCCCACTTTGGTGATGCCCAATTCTTTTTCTTTACTGTCTTCAACCAAATCCACGTTCCAGGGGGCACTGCCACTTCTGACGGTCTGGTTCATTCTTTATCTGAAACAGAATTTGACTGCAGCAAATATTTAGAATTTAAAAGGTTTCACATATACTCAGCTAATGTACTGTCAGCTTCCTGGTCTACAGGCATGAGAGATTTCCACTAAGGTATGTAAATAAGCCCTTCCAAATAATTTTTCAAAAGGAGTCAATCCTTTTGCATTCGGAACAGTTTTCATGCTCAACAGTGCCAGGGGCAGACAGTACACCCAATTTCTCTGTGTTTCTACTATTAACTTCCTTAGTTTACTTTTTAAAATCCCATTATGCCTCTCTACTAGCCCTGCAGATTGTGGGTGATACGCACAATGATTTTTTAAAGAAATACCAAAATGTCTACTTAACTGTTGTATGGTCTGGGTTACAAAGTGTGTGCCATTGTCACTGTAGATCCTTTCTGGAATGCCGAATCTAGAGGTGATTTCTTTAACAAGGACTTTGGCCACAGTTGGATCATCTGGATCTTTAGTCGGAAAGGCTTCCACCCATCTGGAAAACATATCTACAATGACAAGACAATACTTCTTGTTTTCACATTTATTCAATTCTATGAAATCCATACAGATAGTATGAAATGGATACGGTGGTGTAGGGAAACTCCCTTGCTTGGGCTTCAACGCCCCTTGTGCATGATGTTTATTACAAACGTGGCATACTGTGCAGAATTTTTTTTAGAGTAATTTGAGAAGCCATATGTCGTGAACACTTGGTTCACCAGCTGTACCATCCCCCCTGTTGAGACATGGCACTGCCCATGGCTCAACAAAGCTGCATATCTAAACAAATTAGATGGCAATATCGGTTTCCCTTCCTTAGAGATGTACAGCCCCTTTTCGAGAATTGCTCCTCGTTTTACCCATCTTTGTTTTTCAGCTTGTGTAGTAAGTGTCTGCATTGTCTTCAACATTTCTAAGTCTAAAATCTCAGAGGGTTGTAATTCCTCATTCAAAAGGAATACTTCTGAAGCTGCCTGCTTTGCAGCTGTATCAGCTCTCGCATTACCTTTTGAAATCCTATCCTGTTGCTTGGTATGAGCTGTGCATTTACAAATAGCTACTTTGAGGTAACTGAATAGATTCTAAAAGATCTAAAATAAACTGTGCATGATTGATTGGTTTGCCAGTAAATGTTATCATTCCTCGATTTTTCCACTGTTGCGCAAACACATTTACAGTAGAAAAAGCGTACTGGCTGTCAGTAAAAATGTTCACACATTTACCTTTTGCTAAGGTACATGCCCGTGTCAAGGCAATCAATTCTGTTGCCTGTGCAGATTAACTGTGTGGTAAAGATTTCGCTTCTATAATGTCTGTGTCAGAAACTACTGCATATCCTACTAGGTTCTGTCCTGTATGACCCCTTTTGCACGCGCCATCCACGTAGTATGTCACCTCGGCATCATCCAAGGGAACATCTGTAAGATCTTTTCTAGGCAGTGTCTTTTGCTCAATCACCTGCAGGCAGCTGTGTGGTGTGCCATCTGCGGGGATTGGGAGCAAGGTAGAAGGGTTCAAAGTCGTACATCGTTCAATTGTCATATGAGATTGGCTCAACAATATAGTCATACAGGAAAGATGTCTAGCAGGGGAAAGATATTCTACCTCCTCTTGCAGTAAAATAATCGCGACTGTGGATGAGGCACTCTCAAAGTGAGAGGGTGGAACAACACTACTGAGGCCGAAGCCTGTACTGCCATTGCAGCTGCAACTACTGCTTGTACACAGTGAGGTAAAGACCGTGCCACTGGGTCCAGTTGTGATGAATAATAAGCAATAGGGCGTCGCTTGTCCCCATGCTGCTGTGTTAACACTGATGTCATATAACCTTGCTTACAATCTACAGTTTGGAAAAAATGTTTATTATAGTTTGGTAATCCCAAAACTAATGAGGACGCTATTAACCGTTTCAGTTTGCAGAAAGCAAATTCTGCTTCTGGTGTCCATTGTAACAAATCCTGTGCTGCCATAGGCTTTTTATAAATCAGGTTAGTCAGTGGTGCAGATTCCAAGGCATAGTTTGGAATCCAGCTCCGACAAAAATTAGTCGTACCCAGGAAGGACATCATTTCCTTCTTGGTAGTGGGTTTTGGTGCTTGCAAAATTGCTATTTTTCTGTCCTCATCTAATGTCCTACCTTCCTTGGATATTACATATCCTAGGTATTTAACTTGTTTTTTTCCAAAGCTGCAGTTTATTTTTGTTTACTTTATGTCCTTCAGTGGCTAAAAATTATAATAGCGCTATGATATCTTCTTTACAATCTTGCTGGGTGGGGGCCGCTAGGAGGATATCGTCAACATAAAGCAAAATCTGACTACCTCTTGGTGGGGTAAATCCCGCAAAGTTGCTTGCCATTTCTTGTGAGAATATCGTTGGACTTTCACAATACCCCTGTGGTAGTCGCGTATATGTATACCTTTTCCCCTGAAATGTGAATGCAAACAAATGCTGGCTGTCAGGGTGTATCGGTATTGAGAAGAACGCATTGCTGATATCTACCACAGAAAAATATTTCTGTTGAGGTTTTAAATCATTCAACAGGGTGTGTGGGTCTGGCACCGTAGGTGCCCTTGATATTACTGCGTCATTCACAGCTTGTAAATCTTGGACCATACGCCACTCTCCATTCGCTTTCTTAACAAGAAATAAGGGTGTGTTACATGATGAATCAGAAGATTCCATCAGCACCCCTTCCTTAAGTAAAGCTGCTATAATAGGTTTGATTCCTACCTCTGCATCTTTTCTTAAGGGATACTGTCTTTTTTGTGGTCTGAATGCTGACTTTGGCGTAATAGTAACTGGTCCTGCTGTACGAATAAGTCCTACATCTGATTTTCCTGTTGACCAGAGAGTTTCTGGTATATTCTGTAAGGCATTCTCTTCCTCCTTCAATAGGAGTGCTAATCAGCTGTCCTTGCTAGACTGCAAGTGCACAGCTGGGCGGGTCTGAGTTATCCAATTCAACTTCTGCATTTGTATTCCCTGTTCTGACAGTTCTAACCCTGTTTCTCCCATCTCATGACTTTTTCTCCCAAGTCTACCCATTTCACATTTTTGTCCTTAGTTAAGCTAACATGGTAATCGATTATATTTGTAAAGTGCAGAGAACTCCTGGGGCAATGAACAGCTGACTACACTGATCCCTTCTGTGTCCCAGTACAGATTACGCAATATCAATCTGTTTGCACAATTTCTAAACAATTCTTGCTCATATTCCCTTTCAGGTCCTGGTGTGTTACAATAATACAGAGTACAGTGCAACAAATGTTGTTTATCAATGTCAAGGGAGGGGAACTTGCTGATAGCTACGTTCATCAACTCTTCGGTCACTGCCCCTGGACCAGTCATAACCAAGTCCTGGCTGTACCAATAAAACATTTCACCCTCCGATTGCACTGCAAAGGTATCAATTTGTCGCTGTGCTTCCATACCCTGCATAGTCGGAACTACTGCTATACCAAATAGCTGCATAAGGTCTCTGCCCAAGAGGTTTACTGGGCATTTTGCAGAAACAACAATTTTGCTTTTCTGGGTCAATCCTGAAACAGGATCAGTTATCCCAATATTATGGGAGAGGGGCTCCCGGTACAGCTGTCCATTAGCTGCTTTCACTAATATGTAATCAGGTGACTCTGAGTTCTCTGGCAGTTTGGAGGGATGTATCAGGGTCTGTGAGGCCCCTGAGTCACACAAGAATCTGACTTCCCTCCCTTCTACCAGGAGTGTAACTTCTGGTTTCGTGTCTGCTAAGTAGATCTCTAAGCTCAATAAAGCCAAATCCAATATTTCATTTTCTTCACTATCCGTGACTTCCTGCACTTCCTCTATTCCTTCTGTCACATTCTCTACTCCCTCTATCACATACACATTTGTTTTTTCTCTGCTGTCCCCTTCTAGTGATTCCTGACCATCATATATTCAGTCCTCACCCTCCTTATCTTCCATAGTTGCCTTCTTGTTTTTCTTGCAATCCCTCGCCAAATGTCCCTTTTTACCACATATGAAACATTCACCTCTTTTGTTTCGCCCTTCAAAGTCCTCTGATCGTTGATCAGATTGTTTGCTTCCCTGGGCATTTCTCTTGCCCTTTTTGCTGGACTGTACTACATAAACTTCTGCTCCATCTTCTACAGAAAATACTTGGGCTTTCTTTTTCCTTTTGCTATTAAAATGCCTGTCTGCATGCCTAGCATATTCAAGTAATGACTGTAACCTACTTGTACGATGATCTACCATGTGTTTTGTAATAAAACTGCTTATGGGTGCAATGCTGTGCCTTTCAAAAATGCATTCTTTAACTGCTGCTCATATGGGGAATCGTGTGTCTGATCTTCAGGAACCTGCATTCCACAGTGGTCATTAAAACATTCTAATAGTCTGGCATAATATCTGTCAACAGTCTCGCCTTCTTGTTGGATACAGTGATTAATGCAAGTCCAGTCTGCCCTAGGCTTCCATTTCTCAGAGATTCGGTCTGTAAGACCTTTCACTCTGTTGTCTAACTCTGAGCTGCTATGTGGGAGGGGCCTGAACGCAGCGTCACGGGGATTCCAGTCGCCGCTAATCATATGCCAATTTGGCCCCACAATGTGTCTGACTACTTTTTCTACATCTTCTCTGTTTAAATTATAACTTAGCCTCATTCCTTGCAAATCTTCTAAGAACTTTCTAAAAGTAACTTTTGGATGGGGAATTCCCTCAGTGGCTTTCCGGATGTCTTCCAGGGTCCAGGGTCTATACACTAGAATAGTTGGGTCCTGACCTTCTTGCCCTGCCTAAGGATTAGTCACTTCTATAAGTGGGCATATTTCTTCTTCACTCATAGATTGTGAATTTCTACCTATTTGATACAACTCAATGCCCCCTTTTGAGTTTCCTGCCCGTGTTTGAGACCTGGTCTCGATGGGATCTCTAATAAACGGTTTTGCTTTTGTAATATCTCTATTTACAGTGACAGCAGGATATCGCGGGGGTGGACTAACTTGTTCACTTGCCTCATATTTTGGTAAGGGAGGCAGAGGGGCCGATGCTATCACTAGGTTATTGTTCTCCTTATCTAAAAATATTGCTTTTAAATTATTATTCTTTTGTTCCCTTCGGTTTACTTCCTCAATCCACCTGTGTGCCTGAGGAATTCCTAATTGACGTTGCTTTTTTACCCAACCTTTAGAATCGGTTTTAAGCTGTTTGACAAGTGAGGATTTTTCTAATTTACCATCAAATTCATACTTATTAACCCATTTTGAATAGTATTTAATATTATCAGCACGCTGTGACTGCATGTATTTCACGTCTTCGGTTAATGGCGGATTTTGGGACCTTTTTGTACAATTATTACCCATTTTGTTCTAGTAACACCTTATTTTTAACGTGGTACCATGGAATTTGTTATAGTCCCTTCAGAATGACTGCTTACCTGGTCTGTTTCCCTGATCTATGACAAGACAGTAATCTTTCTGTCCCTGACTTATAAACAAAGTCCTAACAGAGCAAATACAAATCTAGTCCCTGATCTAAAACAGAAAAAAGAAGGTCGAGTCACCTTACCTGAGCCTTCATGATTGATCACCTGGTTCGAGTAAACCCGTCCTTCAGTCACAGATCAGAAAGTGGCTGGCCTCTTTTGTATGACAATTCAGTCGGAGGGCTTTTCAAATAAGAAGAACCGATATGGTTTCTTCCCCGTATGGTTTCAAGCCACCTGGCCTGTCTGATCTGAGGCGAAGTGAGGGTTTCCAGTCCGAAGGACCAATCTGCCAAAGGAAAAAACTTCAAAGACCAATAGACGTAAGGTTCAGTTAAGGCACTTTTAATTGACTTGCTGCAAGGAGACAAAAACATGCAAATACAAGGATTTGTCTTTAACTACTAACAGGAAGTATGCTTATTCTTATACTATTTGCAGTTCATATTTTCAAGCAGGCTCTGTACTAATTATCTATAACTTCTATAGCTGTGTATTTTCTCACAGCACAAGCGGAACTCCTTGTCTAAGTTTCATACAAGTAGTATTGTTCTATTCATTATTTTCCTAACGCAAGCAGAAATCATCTGCTTCTCAGTAAATTTCCAAGGCACAAGCAAGATTTTAGCTAACAATACATGGTCAGAAAGCATCTGCAGTTTGTACAGATTTATGCAGTATGAAATAGAATAAATGTGTTGACTCTTTTCAAGCTCTAAATGCACTAAGCATATTACTAATACACACATTAATACATATTTGTCTAACAATCTTTATGGCCTAAATTAAGTAATTTAATTTCAGGATATCTTTCTAAGTTAGCTGGGGCTGAGCTTAACCTCTTCTCTTGCAGTATCCTCTGTTACAGTATTAATTTCAACAGTCTGGCATACAGGTGTATTTCTTTTTTCCTTTCCCAACAGGACCTACTGTTGGTACATTTTTAACACAAGCAGCCTTACAAATACATTTTCAGCACAAGCATCTGTACAAATAAGATTGATATACAAATGACATATAATTCTTTACAAACCTCCAGCCAGTTATGCTGACATATGTTACACATCCACTGCCCTACTTCTCCTGGCATAGCTTGCAATACCTGACATTGTCACAGTTACTTTGAATGAGACTGATTTATGATCGGACCTTACCAGGAAGGGCAACACACAAGGGGAACTGGAGATGTTGGTGAGTACTAATTCTAGGACATTCAAGCCCCTTGTGGGGTTTTCCGGAACATTTGCATTAAAGTCCAGGAACCTTAGGGTGAGTGTGTTTATGCTCATATAGGGCTCTCAATCGATGGAAGGATAGTTGAAATCACCCATGACCAATGTGTTTGGCTGTGTAGTAAGTCACTCAAGTAGGTCCAGGTAGGCAGAGTGGTTCTTGTGGTTCATGGTGGGCGACCTATAGTTAGCAATAATATGGAAGGGGGTTTTACTTATGGTTAGTTGGACTTGGAGTAGCTCTAGGGAGTCATACTGTTTGACCAGTCTTGAGGTGTATTTGTCCTTAATGAAGAGGGATACACCTCCGCCTTTGATTCTTTCGCACTCATTTTTAGGTCTGAACATGTGGAAGGCATTGTAGCCTTGCATGGCCGGGGTGTTGTCTGTGGCCTTGAACCATGTCTCTGCACAGACATTATCTTCCAATGTAAGGAGTGCTTCCAGTGAGTACAGTTTCCAATTTAGACTCCTAGTATTAAGCAGCATAACCTTGAGTTTGTCTCTAGTGGATTTTTTTATGTTGGGAATTTTGTTGTTATGAAATTGCCTAAAAAAAGGCACTGTGGGGGAGGCAAGTATCTTTGCCAGTAGCCAAAAGCCAATAAATGACAGGTGAAGACCATCTCTGGCAAAGCAGCATGGTCTGTCGACCATATCTTCCCAGGCTGACAAATACTGGATCCCACTAGAAGCTAAGCCAATTGTTGAAGTCAATCAATTTTGGTTATATTGAGGCATCATCCTGTGTGAGGGTAGAATGCTATTTACGGCTAGATACATACCTCCCTGGGACACAGCCTGAGAGCTCAGACATGTCTGTCTTCATATAGTCTAGTGGGGTACGTCTCCATTCATTCACTCCAACATGGACTATGATAGAGTCATAACGGTACTTGTTGAGAGACTTGAGTGTGTGTGCATGATCTGACGGACCCTGGGATCTTACAGGAAGCTTACCATGACCAAGACATTTGGTTTTGAGGTGTTTTGATTAGGTACTTATTGGCTAAGACACTGTTGTGTGTATTATAATGTGTAGTGGATTTTATTGAGTCTGCAGTAGGTTTGTGCTTGCGAGGTCTCTGATCTTTAGGTAGGCTTCTAGTGAGTATCTCTGTGTATGTGAATTTGTATGTTGTGAGCTTATGTGCAAGAGGTGATTGTGTGTGCTGACAACCTGTTTGATGTCTGATCTGTTATGTGAGAAAACAGATTTCAAATTCATAATATAGATCTCTCGTGTATTTGTTTGTTGTAGGAGTAATTAGTTGTCAGTATACATGAGGCAATTGCTACATGGCCTCAGGATGCCTATGTCAATTAGGCTGGCTTTAGAAATGGTGGAAAACTGTCCATTATGGCAGGTATATGCTGTAATAACTAATGAGGAGTGAGCTTGATGGACCAGGTTTTGCTGTAAGACTAACAAAACAGCTATGCTGTGGAGGTCTAGGGGTTTGAAAACAGCATTGATGTTTTGGTGCACAACTGAGTTGCTCGCAGGGCAACAGTGTGCAACTGAGTTGTGCACAGTGAAGCAGGGGAGCTTAGGAGGGTTCCCTAGCAGATAGCTAGGGAAAGTTGCCTTTCTAGGTGTTTGCTTCTATGCACGGCTAGACACAGCTGTACTAAACTCTGTTGTGCAATGCACAGCTATGTCCAAACATGAGGCTTAAATACAAATGAAGTTAGACAATTTTAAAACAAAATAACCAATGGAAAAGCCTAAGACTGAGCCTTATTCCAGCAGTCCCCAACTCGGATGGGTCCTAGGCTGCATACTTCTGCCACAAGGATGCAGGAGGGCCTTCTTAATGTAAGATGGGTGGTTTTAGTGCTCAAGTGATACCAAACAGTCTAGATTCAGCAAGTCTGAATGTAGTCTATGCTTTAAAATATAGAAGTACTAGAAATTCAAAGTGCAGACAATTGCAGTCACAAGAACAAAAAAAATTAAATAAAGCAGAAATTCAGTAGAATACTCCCACAAGTGTAGACCACAAACCTTCCTAGTGAGAAATAACTGGTATGGAACCCAAATGCTTAAAACCAAACCAAAGATGCATAGAATAACAGGGACAATAAGTCTTCACCAGCAATTCCCAGCTTAGAAGGGTGTAGGTTACACTCTCCTGCCATAAGAGTTTAGACCACAAATCTTCCTAATGTAAAATAACTGGTTTGAAACCCAAGTGCTTAAACCAGAATAAGCCTTCACCTAGCTCAGAAGGGCAGAGGCTACCCTCTACTGCCACAAGTGTAGACCACAAATGTTCTGAATATAAAATAACTGGCCTGAAGCCCAATTGCTTAAACCAAAACTAAGAGGCTTAGAATCACAGATGTTCTTCATGTTTCACTGTGGCAGTCATTACATTTGGGTTATCATGCTGGCAGGTTGCCCTCAGTCAGCCTGAATTCCAAAGTCTTGGGTCCTGCGTCGGTTGCTGTCGCCCCTTCTCTGACGTCAGGGGTATAAAAGATACAGCCGACTCCATTTTCTTCAGTTTTTCTTGCCCCAGATGTCAGGTGCCCCCAAAAGGGTATGCTAAATATATGTAACACATGCATGCATCAAAATAAACTTTTCCTTCATCTATAAGCAAATACACTGCATAGGTTGTATAGATCAGAGAAGGAAAGATAAGTTCCAGCAAAAATAAGGGGGATGGTGGGTGGGTAACCTGTACTGCAACAGTGAATACACTCGAACATCTACATTTATGGTAAGTGTACACAACTGTACTATGTTCTTCATGTTTCACTGTTGCAGTCATTACATTTGGGTAGATTCCCAAAACTATGGATGGGAGGATGGAAGTAAATAACATTAGGGGCAGCTATGAGGCCCTGCAGAGCTGCAGTGGCAAAGCCTGCCCTGGATTTAGAGTAAAGTGGCATATTGTAATGTTTTGTAAAGGTATGCACTGAACTGCAAGTAGCAGCCTCTAAAATGTCTTTGATTGGTACTCCCCTGAGAAAGGCTGCAGAAGTGGCTGCAGCTCTGGTTGAATGTGGCCTAATGTCCTTAGGCACAGATTTGTCATGCTGAGAGTAGCAGAAAAGAATGCAGTGACCTATCCACTTTGAAATAGTCTGCTTGGAGATAGCCTTTCCTTGTGATCCTGCAGCATATGCCACTAGTAATTGTTCTGTCTTTCTGAAAACTTTAGCTTTATCCAAGTAGAATCCAAGTTGTCTGTGCACGTCCAAAGAATGCAGAATTTTCTCCCCTT
This sequence comes from Protopterus annectens, assembly GCF_019279795.1. NCBI lineage: Eukaryota > Metazoa > Chordata > Ceratodontiformes > Protopteridae > Protopterus > Protopterus annectens. The sequence goes on from NC_056733.1 coordinate 530,194,112, forward strand.
GTTCTGTGGATTTGGATAAAAAGTTGGCAAATGAATAGTTTGGTTAAGGGCTACATTGGATACTACCTTAGACATAAATGTAGGGTTTTCCCTCAGACCCTGTCCAGATAAAAAATGATAAAGGGTTCCACAGCCATGAGAGCCTGTAGCTCTGACACTCTTGCAGAAGTTATTGCTAGGAGCAGAGCTGTTTTCCAAGATAAAAACGTTTACATCTGCAGTAGCAGCTGGCTCAAAAGGAGGTAAGGTGAGTTTTTTCCAAGACCTAGTTGAGGTCCCATGCAGGTGTTTGTGTTCTCCTTGGAGGCCTTAAATTTTTGGCTCCTCTGAGGTACTGCCTTAATAAAGGATGAGAAAAGAGTGGTGGCTCTGTATTGTAATGAGCTGAAATGGCAGAGGCATGGATTTTAATTGATGAGAAAGATAGGCCTTTGTCCAGCATCTCAGTTAAGTATTGCAAAATCTGAAGAATATTTGGGACAGCTGTATCAGTTACTTGAGCTTGGTTCCAAGCACAAAATCTCTTCCATTTTCCAGCATAGGATTTTCTAGTACTAGGCCTTCTGGCTTCTAAAATGACATCCATCACAGCTTTACTGAGGGGTGTGCTTTGTATGGCTACATTATCCACCATGCTGCCAGGTTTAGGGTCCTGAGTTGGCTGTGCAGAATCTGATTGTTTTGTTGGGAGAGTAGATGAGGTATTTGAGGTAAGGTCCATCCTGGGCATTGAGACAAGTTCCTTAAGATTGAATACCAGTACTGGTGTGGCCAGTCTGGTGCAATCAGAATCATTTTTGGTTTCTCCTGTCTGACCTTTAGGAGTACTTTGGGGAGGAGAGGAAGTAGAGGAAAGGCATATACTGATAGGTCTGTCCAGCTGAAAGATAAGGCATCCACTTTTCATGCTTGTCTGTGATGTCCTTGTGCAGAATCTTTTTAGTTGATTGTTCTGAGGGGAGGCAAATAGATCTATGTCCGGGCATCCCCATTTCTTTGTTATCATGCTGAAGACTTGTGGATCCAGGTGCCACTCACGGGGATCCATGAGGTTTCTTCTTAGTTCATCTGTCAGAGTATTTTCCTTTCCTGGCAGGAATTGTGCCTGCAGATGAACTTGGTAAGTCAATGCTGTGTTCCATAAAGCCATGGCTAGTCTGCAAAGGGGGTAAGAGTGAGTGCCCCCCTGCTTGTTTATGTACCACATGACTGTGGTGTTGTCTGTCTTTATCAGAAGTTGTCCCGGATGAATTAGGTCCTTGAAGGCTATCAGGGCATTTTGAACAGCTAGCATCTCCTTTTGATTGATATGTAAATGCATTTAGTTTGTGGACCAGATGCCCTGAATACCTCTTCCTGCCATGTGGGCTGCCCAGGCATAATCTGATGCATCCTTCATAAGGTTCTGCCTGGCTGGGGGTATTGAGAATGGCTGTCCCTTGTTTTGGTGACAAGCCTTTGCCCACCATCGAAAGTCCTGTTGCAGGCAGAGAATGAGGGAAATCATTGTTTCCAGGCTGTGGCAATGTTGTGTCCAGACACTTTTTAGGTACCATTGAAGTTTCCTCATATGCAGTCTTGCATATGGAATTAATAAGATGCAGGATGCCATGAAGCCCAAAGCCTGCAGAATTTTTCTTGCAGATAACTGGGCCTTTGTTACCATGTCCTTGAAATAGGTAGTCAGTTGCCTTTGTTTGTCTGGTGTGAGATAAGCCATCTGGGTAGTTGTATTTAAGCTTGCACCCAGGAATATTATCTCTTGTGAGGGTGCTAGTTTTGATTTCTTTTCGTTGACTGTGTACCCTAGGCATGTTAAAAGTTTCAAATTGAAGAAACAAACCCAAGACAGGGTCCAACTGAAATCACAAAACAAGAAATCGGACCACTGCACACAGACTAGGTTGGTAGGCGATAAATAAATCCTTTATTACAGACTTAGCACTTTCACCATAACATATGGCATCCTCAGAGTAAAGACCTAAAAAAATCACAACCTTCTTATAAGACAAAACATTGATTGATAAATTGAATAATTGAACAATGAATTAATAAAATGAAATGAACTGAAGAAAATAAACACACCCTTGCCAATGAGCCCATACAATACACTTTCATATACATATAATGTTATTAAACATAAAAAATATATAAAATATATACATAACACAAAACACAAAAACCTATTTATGAACTTACTAAATATAAATATATGTATAAAACAATATTTTATATAAAATACTAACGTTAAAAAACTTCAAATCCACTCAAACTTTATAAGATTTTTGCTTTAGCACAGGCTTCAAAGAAATATAATCATTTAAACCAGGCTCCTTCATTGCATTCAACCTCAGTTGCCACTCCACCTCCAAGACAGCCACCCTATTATTAACATCACCCCCTTGATCCATATGCACACGATCAATCACAAAAAATACAAACTTTTTAAACTGGAAACATTTGAGACTGTGTAAAAACAAAGCATTGTGGACATCTCCATTTTTAATTGCTCTTACATGCTCCATGACCCTATCTCTTAATCTACGAGTGGTCATCCCCACATAAAATGCATCACAAGTACTGCAGGAAGCCAGATAGACCAAATTCTTACTATTACAACCACATGTTCCAGGACAGGCTAAAGTGCGTGGAAACCCTGCCACACACACATAAGCCCCCTCAGCAATAAATCTGCAGCATCTGCACGCTCCACACTTGCCCATCCATGACTTTTTGCACCTAGTTACCCCTTCCAAAACACTCTTTAAATTGTCCCCTTTACTAAAGACAATCATCGGCTTCTTTCCAACAATCCCTTTGATCTCACGACTCAAACAATAGTCCCATGCATGTCTAACTGCTGCACACATTTCCATAGCCTTCTCACTGTATTTTAACACAAAAACCGGACCATTCTTCCCATTGTCCACATCACTTTTGTACACACTTTCCATCTCATTAGACAACACACTTTCAGGGGCAATCTTTTTCAAAATAGGCATATATATAGTCCGTCTTTTTTTATAGACTTCTTTTTTTACCCTCAACAATAGATTTAGAGGATAATCCCTGTCAAGCAACAAACCTATTAAATTATAAATCTCCTGCCTAAAGGTGACATCCTCACTCACTAACCTTGAAATCTGCACCATCTGGCCTTTTGCCAACCCCTTTCTCTGATGAAAGGGGTGACAGCTAGAAAAGTGAAGCATCGAATTAGAATAATTCTCTTTTCTAAATATAGTACTAGACAGTCCCCCATCCATCTTGGCAATCCTAATATCTAAAAAATTGATGCTGTCACTGTTCCACTGGTGAGTGAACCTCAAAAATCCTGTAGAATCATTTAAATCGTTCACAAACTCCATGGCCTCCATCTCATTTCCATTCCATAAGATTAGTAAATCATCCAAGAATCTATTATAAAGGACAATATTGGAATTAAATCTAGAAGGAAATACAAACTGCCTCTCCCATGCCAATAAAACAAGGTTGGCAAAAGTAGGGGCACATTTTGCCCCCATTGCCACACCCGAGGTTTGTCGAAACACCTCACCTTCAAACCTCATGAAATTGTTTTTTAAAACAATCTCCATGATTTCCTGAAGAAAGTTTAACCTACCCTTGTCAATTTTACTACTGGAATTGAGGCTATCATAAAACATTTCCAACCCCTCTAAGTGTGGAATTACAGAAAAAAGGTTAACCACATCCACTGTGAGAAAACTGTAAGAGTCAGAACATGCTTTTACATCCCTAAGCCTCTCAAGACAGTGCCAGGAATCCCTCAACACATGGGAAACCTCATTGAGAGCTGGTTTCGACAAAACATCCACAAAGGCAGCCAGGGGTTCGGTTTTCGAACCCCTCGCAGAAACAATGGGTCTAAAGCAAAGATTATCCACACCTTTGTGCACCTTTGGAATACCAAAGATGCACAGCATGACTGGATACCTTACTGTCAAAAAATCAAACTCTGTTTCACTAATAGCACCCTGAAACAGTGAATCCAATAAAAACAAATCTATTTTTTGATATGCCCTACTCACTTTGTTGGTGGATAACCTAGTATAGGTGACCTGGTCCTCCAAAAGCCCCATCATTGAGGCAATATAATCAATCTTAGCCATGAGGACCATACCACCACCCTTATCCGGCTTCATACACTTAACATTCTCATTAGCTCTCAATTCCCTTAAAGACAACCTCTCTTCACTACTTAGATTATCTTTGAGAACGTACCTCTGTGAACAAATCCTCCTGAATTCAAGTTCCAATAGTTTCTCAAAAACTGAGAATTCAGAGTTAAATGGCGGAATAAAAGTACTCTTCCTTTTTAAAGGCACCAATGATGAATTGGAAAATTCACAATCTTGCCCTTCCCTTCCTCGAAAAAACACATGCAAAATTTTGGAGGAACAGGTCACCTATACTAGGGTATCCACCAACGAAGTGAGTAGGGCATGTCAAAAAATTGACAAGGGTAGGTTGAACTTTCTTCAGGAAATCATGGAGATTGTTTTAAAAAACAATTTCATGAGGTTTGAAGGTGAGTTGTTTCAACAAACCTCGGGTGTGGCAATGGGGGCAAAATGTGCCCCTACTTTTGCCAACCTTGTTTTATTGGCACGGGAGAGGCAGTTTGTATTTCCTTCTAGATTTAATTCCAATATTGTCCTTTATAATAGATTCTTGGATGATTTACTAATCTTATGGAATGGAAATGAGATGGAGGCCATGGAGTTTGTGAACTATTTAAATGATTCTACAGGATTTTTGAGGTTCACTCACCAGTGGAACAGTGACAGCATCAATTCTTTAGATATTAGGATTGCCAAGATGGATGGGGGACTGTCTAGTACTATATTTAGAAAAGAGAATTATTCTAATTCGATGCTTCACTTTTCTAGCTGTCACCCCTTTCATCAGAGAAAGGGGTTGGCAAAAGGCCAGATGGTGCGGATTTCAAGGTTAGTGAGTGAGGATGTCACCTTTAGGCAGGAGATTTATAATTTAATAGGTTTGTTGCTTGACAGGGGTTATCCTCTAAATCTGTTGTTGAGGGTCAAAAAAGAAGTCTATAAAAAAGACGGACTATATATATATATATATATATATATATATATATATATATATATGCCTATTTTGAAAAAGATTGCCCCTGAAAGTGTGTTGTCTAATGAGATGGAAAGTGTGTACAAAAGTGATGTGGACAATGGGAAGAATGGTCCGGTTTTTGTGTTAAAATACAGTGAGAAGGCTATGGAAATGTGTGCGGCAGTTAGACATGCATGGGACTATTGTTTGAGTCGTGAGATCAAAGGGATTGTTGGAAAGAAGCCGATGATTGTCTTTAGTAAAGGGGACAATTTAAAGAGTGTTTTGGAAGGGGTAACTAGGTGCAAAAAGTCATGGATGGGCAAGTGTGGAGCGTGCAGATGCTGCAGATTTATTGCTGAGGGGGCTTATGTGTGTGTGGCAGGGTTTCCACGCACTTTAGCCTGTCCTGGAACATGTGGTTGTAATAGTAAGAATTTGGTCTATCTGGCTTCCTGCAATACTTGTGATGCATTTTATGTGGGGATGATCACTCGTAGATTAAGAGATAGGGTCATGGAGCATGTAAGAGCAATTAAAAATGGAGATTTCTACAATGCTTTGTTTTTACACAGTCTCAAATGTTTCCAGTTTAAAAAGTTTGTATTTTTTGTGATTGATCGTGTGCATATGGATCAAGGGGGTGATGTTAATAATAGGGTGGCTGTCTTGGAGGTGGAGTGGCAACTGAGGTTGAATGCAATGAAGGAGCCTGGTTTAAATGATTATATTTCTTTGAAGCCTGTGCTAAAGCAAAAATCTTATAAAGTTTGAGTGGATTTGAAGTTTTTTAACGTTAGTATTTTATATAAAATATTGTTTTATACATATATTTATATTTAGTAAGTTCATAAATAGGTTTTTGTGTTATGTATACATTTTATATATTTTTTATGTTTAATAACATTATATGTATATGAAAGTGTATTGTATGGGCTCATTGGCAAGGGTGTGTTTATTTTCTTCAGTTCATTTCATTTTATTAATTCATTGTTCAATTATTCAATTTATCAATCAATGTTTTGTCCTATAAGAAGGTTGTGATTTTTTTAGGTCTTTACTCTGAGGATGCCATATGTTATGGTGAAAGTGCTAAGTCTGTAATAAAGGATTTATTTATCGCCTACCAACCTAGTCTGTGTGCAGTGGTCCGATTTCTTGTTTTGTGATTCATGTTAAAAGTTTCTTCACAAATGCCAGATGCTGTAGTAGAATGTTCTTGTTCTCTGTTTGAATGAGGCAGTCGTCCAAGTAAGGATATATCTGTATTCCTCTTTGTCTGCAGAAAGCAATTACTGGTGTCAGGCACTTTGTGAAGACCCTGGGTGCAGTAGATAAGCCAAAGGGCAGTGCAGAGAATTGGTAGTGCTTTGAGCCAGCCTTGAATCTGAGGTATCTTCTGCATGATTGTCTGAATGGGACATGCAGGTATGCCTCTTTTAGGTCTAATGTCACGAGCCAAGCCTTGCTGCCCAGCATGGGCAGAAGTTGCTGCAAGGTCAACATCTTGAATTTGGGTATATCCAGGTAAGTGTTTAGAATAGAAAGGTCCAGAATTGGTCTCCGTGCTTTGTCCTTTCTGGGTACCAAGAACAGTCTTGAGTAAAATCCTTGTCCCTGCTCTTGCTGTAGCACTTGTTGAATAGCCCCCATGTGCATGAGAGATGCAACTTGTTTTTGAGCCTCTGCCCATTGATTTTTTGGCAGGTCTGGCCAACTGTTTGTCCTTGGCAGGGTATGGAAGTGAAACTTGTAGCCTTGTGACACTATGTCTAGAACCCATTTGTCCTGGGTAATAATGTGCCAATTTTGAGAAAAAAAGTGCTATTTTCCCCCTAAGGGTGCTGCCAGAAGATAAGTGCTTTGTACAGGCAGGGGGAAGTCATTGGGACTGTTTCCTGTATGGTTGTGATTTGTCCTCTCCGCTTTTGGAGGTAGAAGCACCCCATTGCTTAGACCTGTACGAACCTTGTGGCTGGGATCTGCCTCTAGGGCATCCGGATCTGCCCCTTTGAGGTCTGTCTGACACTGGAAAGGACCAATTCTTTGTAGGCCAGTGGAGACTATACCTGTAAGAATTCCTTGACCGTTTCCATAGATTTAGGTTTGTCCTCCATTTTCTGTAACACCTCTTCTGCTTTAACACCAAACAGGGTATTATGCTGTAATGGAGCATCTAATAATTTTGCTTTGACATGATCAGGCAGATTTTGTTCCTTTAACCAAGCATGCATCCTAATGACAGAACCCATAACAGCGGCCCTGCAGGAGGCCTCTAGAGAATCAAAACCACATTGCAAAGTATGCTTTCCAACTTGTTCAGCTGCATGCAAAAAATCCTGCATCTCTTTATTTTCTGCACATTCAGAATTTATCAACATTTTCTGTTTAAGCAGTGTCATGATATATTGCTGATATTCGAGCATATGAAACTGGCAATTTAAGGCCCTTATAGCCAAGGTAGCAGATGTGTAAATCTTTTTTCCCCCATCTGTCTAGGGCCCTAGAATCTCTGTCAGAGGGGGTAGGGCTTTTTGCAGTGGAAGCCATGACCCCCTTGGACCCTGAGAAATAGTTTCTGGGTCTGCAGCAGGGTTTTTAAAAAGGAATTTGTGAGAGTCAGGAACCCTGTAGTATCTGTCCAGCTTAACAGGAGCTGGAGGTAAGGAGTCAGGGGTCAGACTAGACTCTGAATGTCTAACACAGGTGGAATAGCTAGAGGCCTGTGTTGAGGTAGTAAAAGGAAGTCTCTGATCCTTTTCTTAGATTCTGCAAAATCTTGGCTCTCCCAGTGGAAATGCTCCCTCATGGTATGCAAGGTTTCCCCAAAAGAGTAGTCCTCAGGAGGAGAAGCTGAATGAATAGATTCTTCAGCATCAGAATCCTCACAGGGAGGTAGAAAATATTCCTGATCAGAAGAGGAATCAGAAGTAATGGATCCTGCCTCTTAAACCTGGTTGATTTCTTTGAAACAGTCACCAATCCATTGACGAGGGGAAGGTGGTCCACACAGCCTACCTGGACCTCACAAAAGCCTTCGATACAATACCCCACTCAGGCATTATAAATAAGCTCACTAGCTTAAATATAAACCCCTATGTCACTAGATGGATTGCAAACTGGCTCAAGGACAGAACCCACATGGTTAGAATTGCTGGAGCCATGTCAGACTCCAAACCAGTTACAAGTGGTGTCCCACAAGGCTCAGTCCTGGGACCTCTCTTCTTCGGTATATATTTCTCGGAGGTACAGGCCAACACGGAAGGACTGTGGCTGACAAGTTCGCAGATGACTGCAAACTGGGCGCCATAATCGACTCTCCAGCCGACACAAGCATCCTCCAAAAGGGCCTCATAGAAACAGACAACTGGTGCCAGAGCCATGGCCTCAAGCTAAATGCCAAAAAGTGTATAGTCATCCCCTTTGGCAAAAACAAAGTGCCCACAAATTACCACATAGGTGGTAATCCATTAAGTACAGAGGAAGTAATTAGGGACCTGGGGACCCAAGTTGATAGCAATCTCTCATTTGACAACCACGTGGCCAAAGTGGTTAGAAAAACATTTTATATAGCCCACCTAATCATGAAGGGATTCACATCTAGATCAGGGGAGGTCATTGTGCCTCTTTACTCATCCCTCATCAGGCCCATAATTGAGTACAATGCCCCTTTTGGGATGTACCTTACCAGACACCTGCAGCAAATGGAAAGACCCCAAAAGTACCTCACCAAGAGGTTCAGAGGCGATCTGTGTCTGATGTATAAAGCCATGTCCAACCAGGAATTAATGGACATGCTGCACCTCAGAAAATCCAAATCCCATCGAGCTACGCGCTCGAGAGACTTGAACCTCAGCACTGAAATAAATAGGACATGCTGGAGGGACAGATTCATAACCCAGAGGCTCCCTTCACTCTGGAATAAAATCCCAGTCCAGGTTAGGCAGAGTCCCTCATTGACTCTCTTCAAGAGGAATCTTGATGAGTGGATGGGAGATCGTAGGTTTACCCCGGGTATCACTTCTGTGTCACTGTTAGACAGAGGCACAGTATACTAACCTCGAAAAAGGGCATAGCAAAATAAATTTAAAATGGGTGGCGAAAGCCAAACACATTCTGGCTAGGCTTATAAATGCCCTAGGGCAGATAGCCTAGTAGGAACCTATGATCCGAAGATTCATAGTCTGTCTCTTGCCTAGGCCTCTTATCAGGAGGGGGATGGGAACCCCTGATCAAGCTAATTAAGTCTTCGGACATTTTGAGCATCTGTTTTTTGGGCATGGAGGCCTGTCCATGAGGCTGTTGAACTTGTTTCTTTGTCTTTAAAGGTGCTTTAGTCTTTGCATTTGAAGCTGAAGTCATTTTAATGTATAATTGTTTAGGTCTGAATACACCCTCAGAAGCCGATGCCTGCTCAGCAGCTCCGGACCCATCTGAGGGAATAGTCTCTGAGACTCCAATACTCTGAGCTTCTAGCAGCCTTGACTCCACATGGGTGTCGGTAGTGGGTGTCAGGGGCTGTGAAAGCACCTCACTGAGAACCGGCGATTGGCTTAGGAGAAGCCTCGTCGGTTTTGGACCTCGGTAGCCTGTCTTTTTCTTTGCGTATTTTTGTGAATTCCGGTTGTCGCATGGCTATCCGACAACATTGTATAATTAAATCTTTGGCCAAAATAGCTTAATGCAAAATTGTACCGACGCTTAATAGTGCGTTGGTTAAATCTAGCACAAAACCGACAACTAGCTACATCGTGGTCAGGGCCTAGGCAAGGAATACAGTAAGAATGTAAGGCAAGGCCTTGTACAAATTCAAACATTTTTGTCTCTCCTATCCCCAAATTCCAGAGGAATTATCCTTCTAAATGTGCCTTTGTCTGTAGACAGACTCATCCTCCTTCCATAGGTAAGAAGGGATCTATTAGTATTCCTCCTGTCAAATCCATTCAGACTGCTTCCTCTCAGAAACCTTCATTTCAGGACAAGCCTCCTTTTCCCCTTGGTCAGATTCCCGTGCTCCCTGCCTTTCTGTATCCCTTCCAAATTGGTATCAGATCACCTCAGACTCCTGGATGCTGTCTATCATTTGTCAGAGGTATTTCATGGTTTGGATCCCCCTCTTCTTGGGAATTCCATAGTCCCCCTCAGGAACAGTTTTGTCATTTTCCAGGGGGTTTACAGTCCATTTTGGATCAGGGCACCATTCAGCCTGTTCCACTCTTCCAACTGGGAATGCGGTTTTACTTCATGATGTTTTTGGCTCTGCCCAGACTATAAGGTAGTACTAACTGCCACCAACCACTAATATCAGCTATTATAAGGCCCTTCCCAATTTCACTGTGTAATGTTACTGTTATCCAAATAGTAACTGTGACTGAGCAGCAAGACTATTGGAGTGGCTTGGACAGAATCACCAAATACATGCAATGTACTCTGAGCTTAAATTATCTCTACACAAAACAGCCACAGTTGAAATGTTTAAAATAATTAATAAGTAATAAAAACACAAAACAAATCTCATCAATTCAACACAGTGCTAATCAAGAGTTCAGAAATCACAGGAACTTTAAAACAATATTGTAGGATAGTCTGACATAAATATAGAAAACAGCTAGGCTAATCTGGCTAAATTCCTATTTAACTCTGAGAAACTATGTCCTAAATAACTTTAAAGTGCTGGTGAGTTATTCTTAACTTTGGACAAAATCCAAAATGCTCAGTCTTTCTCTCTGAGAAAGTCTTAAATTGATGATACCCAGTACTGCTTAGTCATTTCACATTACATAATTTTTATCAATTCTCCTTTAGTTCCCAGGCTAACAGAAATTAAAAATTTACATTTCTTTGTAAGCTGTACCTGGCCCAGAAGCCGCAGCAATACAAAACATTTTGAAATGTAAAATCCAGCAGTTATCTATGTCATAACAATAGAAATAATTCACTAGCCCAGCCATCCTTTCTCCGAGCTTGAGCTCAAACACAGCTGTAATTCTTGAATTAACAGCTTTCTTCCAGCAGGGTGCACCATTGTTATATATTTGAAGTTCAGCATATTCCACAGTTTTCTTACATTTGTAAAAACAAGCCTGTGGATTATATTCCTATCTAACAGTCATAGGTGACTCTATAGTCAGGCACACTGATGTCCCACTCAGCAGGCTAAACAAGTAGAAGGTTGCTGTCAGCTGCCAGGATCCGCCACATAACCCACGCACTCAGGTCACTCCACAACAAGTACAAATATGACTCTGTCATTGTCCATGATGGTGTGAATGACCTGAGATGTACCTCCCTGGACTACATGAAAAGAGACATGGAAGAGCTCTCTGATCCTTTAGCCCAGGCAGGTATGACCCTTGCCCTAAGTAGCATTCTGCCATCCCCCAGAATGATACCGCAGTACAAGGACAAAATGATTGACTTCAACAATTGGCTAAGCTTCTGGTGTCATTCTAAGGGGATCCAGTATC